>NC_051185.1:7777778-8080278 GCF_013339695.2 Rhipicephalus sanguineus | reverse complement strand
AAGAGAAAGGTACATTACGCCAGCATCTTACTGGTACTTACCTACGTAGCAGAAACCTGGAGGCTTACGAAGGAGGTTCAACTTAAATTGAGGACGACGCAGCGAGCGATTGAAAGGAAAGTGATCGTAACCTTTAGGGCCAAGACATTTAGGGCTACTGAGGTAGCCAGGGGGGGAGGGGAGGTTGAAGCCCCCATGGCTACCCCAGTGGGTCAGGGACCAAACGGGTGTTAAGGACGTCTTACTGGAAATCAAGGATAAAAAATGGGCATTTAGCGCTTAGACCAGTTAACCGTTGGTGACTAAGAGTCACAGACTGGATTCTACGAGAAGGCAAGCAAGCGCGAGGGGCAGGCTGAAGGTTAGGAGGCCAGGTGAGATTAAGAAGTTTGCGGGGATAAGGTGACCGCAGCAAGCACAGGACCGGGTTGATTGGCGAAACGTGGCCGGGGAAGGCCTTTGCCCTGCATTGGACGCAGTCAGGCTGATGGTGATGATAGCTTGCATTGACGTCATCGTCGCCACCATCTTAGTGCACTGGCACGTCGAGAAGCTTTGTGTGTACAACAAACGTGACGGCACGTCCTTTGCCCAGAGACAAATTGATAAGTGATAGTCCCAACTCTGAGTGAACATAATCGAATATTTTTACCTTATAGCGGCCCCTCCTTTTAGTTGCCGCCCCATTTGTGCTGCCGTTATAATTAATGTGAACCAACTCGCTTAGCTTTACACTCCATGCTTTACATGCAAATGAAAGCGTAAGTAGTCTCGAGCTATTTTATTTCTAAATTAAATATTAGCAAGCCTTAGGTCCACAAACTTATTTGCGTTTGCGTTATGCAGGATACCGTGAGAAGTCGGATAGGTGGTGCCACCTGGTAGGGCCGAGATGAACCAGGCAAGCATTGAATTGGTATTGCAGAAACCTGGTGCATTTTACTTCTCTGCTGGTGTAAAATTCTCGGCAGTGGCCTAATACCCAATGAGTTGGATTTTGAAACTTTTTTCCCTCGAGGACATTAGGCGAAAGCGAGCAAACGTGTCTAGTTGCGGTTGCACGAAGCGTCACATGATGTCGATACCATCGTCCGGTAACCCGGTATACCGTAAACCCCTTTGCGTATACCGGAATAGCGGACACGCTAAAGGCTTCTATTCCCAAGTATATGCGCGAGTGTAAAAGAAACGCAACTGACGTGCAGCATCGTAAGGGCCGAAGAAAACGCCATCGCAGCGACCAAGACCAAAAGCAACAGCCAGCGAGAGATGACGCAGTTCCAACGGCGCTCGATGACCGGGACGTCGTGAAGCCTGTGCTGCCCGATGTAAGTGCGCCAGACAGTGTGGTCGTTCGTTGCGATTCCCAGGGTACTGGGATTGATAAACCACTGTAAAAAGGGGACAGCACTAGAACCAGGGGCGTAGCAAGAAATTTTTTTCGGGGGGGGAAGGGGGGGTGTTTGAACCCACCAACCCCCTGACTACGCCCCTGGCTAGAACGAATACAAAGGACAACGGAATAAAGCGCATGTCCTGTCTTCATTTGTGTTCATTCTAGCGCTGCCCTCTTTTTTCATCGTTATGAACCCAAACCAACTCGCCCATCTATCTGATAAAGCACTGTAAGTTTAAGTTCTTCACCCCCCACCCTTATCACCTAACGGGGCCGCCAAGCCTGCCCCATACGGTTACTGATCCGGATCTGTCCCGTCATTAAGGTGCAGGGTTATGGCCATGCAGTTTTTTGACAATGGTGGCCGAAGGTCACTTAACCCCCGTATTCACAAACTTCACTTACACTTGCAACTTAAAACTGCTTGCCTCCCACCTTTGCCGCCAGAAACCCGGGCACCAGATGCAGGCCGTTGTGAGAAGCACTTCATCGCTCCATTGTCATTTCCGTTGCGACGCTTGTTTTCCTTCGGCCTCGACCAACGGGGAGGGGAGGGAGGGGAAAACGGTAACATCCCCCCCCCCCCTATCGGGGAACCCTGCGTACGCTGCCTGTAAGAGACCCCTAGCAGATCTCGCGGACAACTTGCTTCTCCGCAATACGACTTACGCACTTTCGACAAAGACTATAAGAGCGCCTTTTCGATGTAACAGCGGGTTATGATGCAAGTATTATCGCGATGGAAAGAAACAGCGGAAAGCGTGGCTTTCGGCCCACATGAACTCCGACATGTCTTGTCGCTGGGCGAATTTGTGCTCTCAGCAGGCATCACCGTAATGTTAGAACCTTGGTCTGGCTGGCGCTATCGCACCGCGTGTGTTCCGAGTGCCAGGCATGACTGGCAGATGATAAACGCATGCGGTGCGCCAGCCGTTGCGAGATTCTAGTGCTACGGTGACGCCGGCTGAAAGCACAGATTCGACCAGTGACAGCCATGGTTTGTCTGAGTTCAAATGGGCAAAAAGCCACGCTGTCGCGTTTCTTTCCATCGCGATAATAGGGAGCTTTCGAATAGCGTACGCAAAGCTTAGCGTTGGCTTTTCGCGCAACTGTGCATGCGTCGTACGCTAACCGCTTGCGGGCTCCCGTTAAATGACAGAAATAGCGGGTCGCAAACGCTAACGCTAACTTAGCGTACGCTATTCGAAAACTGCCTAATACAGTCGGGCCCGCTTTGCCGTCCTCTCTTCCGTACAAGAGTCTTGATTTATCTGTCCGCAAGACGTTCTCGGAACATCCGCCTGGCATTGCCTCCGAACTCGGTGAAGCGAGCCTTTCTCCTGGAGAGCCCAGCCAGTCGACCGCAACGTCGTCGGCGTCACTGTCACCGTCTTCACCTCCGCCACCAGAGGTCGCTGCCTCGGAGACGTTGCCAGAGCGAGATTTAGTAACGAAGAAGAACAATGTACATGCTGCGGGGGAACTAAGGAAACGATGGAACATGTACTGATTGAATGTGGCGATATTCACCCAGGTATACGTGTGGGCACGAGTCTACATGAAGCCTTGGGTTTTAGGGACAACAATGGAAAGCTGAACACGTCCGCGATAGAAATAAGTAAGAGACGGTTAGAGTATTGGTGGCAGAAAAGTAGAGATAAAGAACAAAAATAAATAATGGCGGAAAAATAAGGTCATTCTGCCTTAAGAGGCAGAGAGATGGACCGTGAATTTATATTTTTTGGTAGAATAACATAGATTTAATCAATGTAGATAAGGTATTAGGCCAACATGAAACAAGGAAGCTTTTTTTTTTTTTTCTTCGAGCCTGGTGGCAGAGATGTCACCGCCCCGTTTTAAAGGGGACGCTCATAGCATCCATCCATCCATCCAGCCAACAGTGGACGGACAGGCTAAGAACGCGGTGGGGACATCCGCTTCTTCTGGAGAGCCCAGCCAGCCGACCGCGACGTCGTCGGCGTCACTGTCACCGTCTTCGCCTGCGCCACCAGAGGTCGCAGCCTCGGAGACGTCGCCAACAGTGGACGTACAGGCTGCGAACGCGGTGGGGACATCAGCTTCTCCTGGAGAGCCCAGCCAGCCGACCGCGACGTCGTCGGCGTCACTGTCACCGTCTTCACCTCCGCCGCCAGAGGTCGCTGCCTCGGAGACGTCGCCAACAGTAGACGGACAGGCTGCGAACGCGGTGGGGACATCAGCGGAACCCGGGCAGCCTTGTCTCGAGAACCAAGGCACCGCGACCCGACCCGTTACGAAAAGACCCATGAAGGCGAGCTTCGCTGGCGGATTTGATCGCGACGATAGCCGCAAGCACGGAAGACCAGCCAGAGAACAGTAAGGACGTATTGAAATGTAGCCACCATGACTGTTACACTTCTCCAAAAGAGATTTGAACGAAGTTCTGGGGAAGGTTCTGGGGAGGCTTCGAACGAAGTTCTGGGGAGGCTTGAAGTGATGAAAGAGGGAATGTCGCTGGAGCCAACGTTTCGGCAAGCGGACTTGGTCAAGACAGCAACTGCCTTCCTTGGCAGCGGTAAAACACGCTGTTATAAGGAAGGCAGTTGCTGCCCGACGAAGACAAGTCCTCTTGTCTAAGCGATGGCTCTAGCGACATTTTACTCCACAAGTCACAAATCCTCAGGACGGGGCTCTTTTTGTTGTTGAAGCGGTCGGCCATTTCAACAAAAATCGGCCAATCGCCATGCAAATAAATAAACCTTAATGGTAAATTTTAATGGGAGGTCCGGCTACCCTTAACTTGACCTGTGATCGACAATACCTGCACGTATACATCCCTTTAAAAAAGTATGGCTCCAATCCACGCTGTGAAGGTTTGTACAGCGAAGCTGTAAACGACACCCAGAACGGTTACCCACTGCGACGTCGCTTGAATGGTCTTGCGCATTCGAATCGTACAAGGGCGAGATTGGTGTCTGAATTTCACCGGGAGCGATGGCCAAGAAGTGAGTCTGATTTTGCAGACCGGCCATGCATGTTTCATCGTACACAACCGTCTGACTCGACGCGTTCATAGCTATGACGCATTGCTTTGGGTCATCCAAGTAGTCGACGTCCATCAGCCTCTCGACCTCGTCTACCTCCCCTTCGTCCGGGAGACGTTCGAAAGTCTGTGGGTTGAAGCTAATGTTGTTGAATATGTAGAGCGGACTCTGGAGAAGAATGTCTGTTAAACTCAGAATCTGCACCCTTCAAACAGTTGACAGCATTGTATGTTTTCGTCGCTTATGCTGAGCGCAAACGAGGAGCGGCGTCAAGAACGTCTATTAAATTTAGAACCTGCACCCTTGAAACGGAGCGTGCGAGCACGATGCCGCTTTTTTTGCCCACGCGTATTTTTTGCCGGAGACGAAACCGTTGGGGGGTAGCTGTAAAACACATACATACAAGCAGCCCGCGCACGTGACGCCCCCTCCCCGCTTCTCGAGAAAATTGTCATTCATTCACAGCAAATCACGTCGAAGACAGGGCCGCGTGTTGGGGGGGGGGGGGGGGGGGGTTAAGCGTCCTGTGAGGACCAGAGTTGGACGTAATGCGTTACAAGTAATCGATTACTTATAATCAATTACATTTTTCTTGTAATTTTGTAATATAATCGATTACTTTTTCGAAACTGTAACGTTCCGGGTCATTCAATTACATTGTCTTGTACTTACCGGTAATCAAATATTTTTTTTTTCCCAAAATCAAGTGGTAACCAGTCTTCTATAGCAGTTCTCGTCCCGAAAAATATGCGACCGCTCTGCAGGGAGACCCCCCCGTTCTGTCAGACCCCTAATAGGCCCCTACAGAGCCTATTTTTTCACCTTTTCCTTGGCCTCACCTGCAACGCCTTACCCGAGCGCCAGAGCGAAGCGCGACGCTTCATAGAGGACATGGACACTATAGCATCGAAGTACTGCGCAACTACGAGCTGGCGCGCAAGGTGTTCCTACGTTATAATACCGCCCTTCCCTCCAGCGCATGCATTGAGAGAGTGTTCAGTATAGCAGCTCATTGACGTCACCGCGGTCGCCATCTTGGAGTACTAGCTGGTTGAGATGCTGCGTGAAGTCTTACTAGAACGCGCGGAGAAACAAACGATGACATCGGATTAGTGCCGGTGCCCCCTCGCGGTCCTTTGTGTTTCCCCTTGGCGCGGCAGGCGCACAGAAGAAATCGGGGAGAGCACAAAAGAACGCGGAGATGTCCTCCCCTGCACTGACACGTTATAATGAGATGAAAATTCATGGTGGCCGCCATGTTGAGGTGCTCAGCGCAGAGAACCTGTGTGAAAACTATATTTGCGTAGCCTATTCGAAAACTGCCTGTTGTGTCTGGAAGAGGATTCCAATATTTCATTTCATTATTCGCAGTAGGCAACGCCTGAGCAAAGGCCAGCAGAACAGCCCGAGCGAGACCACCTCGGGCAACTCGCCGCCGCCGATGATGTCGCCGGGCGCGGTCACCGTGCTGAACATCGACGCGGCGCTGTCCCCCAAGGGTCCGAAGACGCGGTTGCCCGACAACTTGCCCATGGGCCGCTTCCAGCTCATGATACTCGCCTGCGCCCAGCTGTCGGCCGCCGTGGACGCGTACCAGATCCTGAGCGCTCGCCTGCTGGCCCCTCCCGTGGACCACTGGTGCCGACCGCCCGCCGAGTACTCGCACATGTCCGCCGACATCTGGAAGAACGTCAGCGTGCCGCTCGGCAGCAACGGCCGCTACAACCAGTGCGCCGTCTACGAGCAGGCACGAACCTTTCTAGAGAATTGTTTTCTGCCGTAAATTGCATGCATCATGGCTGACCACAGCTGAGCTGAATACCTTGACCATTGTAGTAGCGCTATGGACATACACACGCTGAAAGCAGGACGGGCGCTCAGTCACTTTGACGAGAAGCATAAAATAGTTGGGCTAGTTGGCGGTAATTCATTGTGCAAGACCAACAGCGCTAAAAAAATCAAGGACCAAGAAAGACAACATCGCTAGAAACTGGCGCTGACACAGCGCCTGTGTCGTGTCTTTCTTGGACCTTGTCTTTATTTAGCGCTGCTGTTCTTGCATGAAAGATAGCATATATATACAGGGCGATGATGCCAAGATTTTCATATTGCGGGTTGGGGGAGGGGCAGCCACAATGAGATTTAGTACATGACGACTTTATAGCACAACGCACGAACGTAAGAAAAGGACAGCAGAAAAGGCTTAAGCGCTGACTTCCAACTAATCCTTATTTTGCAAAATATATATGCGTAGAAAATAAGTACAAGCCTAATGGGTAAATCAAGTCAAATCACTTCGAGCACATGCCCACGTGAGAGGTCAGAGAACAGCTAGCCAGTGTCAGCGTCCTGGCAGTTCAGGAGAAGGGGGAGGTCAGAGTTACCTACCGGGAAGTATTTCACATTTTCGATATAACGTTGAGTTGAATGCCCAAGAGAATATTTAGTTAGCAACAGTTGTAACTTGGCATGTTAGCGCGTGCTCAGTAAAGATAGAGGCTCGCCATGTGTCTGAACACGCGACGATTTCGGAGTGTCCCTGTGCTCAAAGGCAAATATGCATGTCTATAGATATGCTCATAATTGCATATTTTTGTGAGTACAGCGCTAATCCCGCCTTCTTTCAAGAGCTGGTTTGCACTTTATACTCACTGAGCATGCGTGTTTGTTCAAATACCTTTGAACGGAGAGTTAGGACTCCGAGCTAGAGCGTCGTCTTTATCCTTGCCTGCATCCAGCCCATCGATCCCCAGCAATCTGGGCTATCGCAAGAGTGGCATCGGCCAACGGTACCGTGTCGCCACTGGGACTACGACCTCGCACCCGGAGTGCAGACTATGGTGAGCCGTTGGGATCTCGTCTGCGACTACGCCTGGCAGGTGACGCTTGCCCGAGTCTACCACATCGTCAGCGGCTTCGTCATGCTTCCGCTGGCGGGCCAACTGAGCGACAAGGTGGGTCGACGCATCGTCATCAACTTCTGCGTCGTCCTCGCCATGTGCGCCGGCCTGATCGTTGCGTACGCAGAGTCCTTCGTCGTCTTCGTCACGTCTCGCATGTTCGTCAGCGCCTCCGCGAGCACGCTGCGCATCAACACGCTCATCCTGCTCTTCGAAGTCGTCACGCCACCGTACCGCGACCTGTACTGCTGCCTCGTGCAGCTAGGCCTCGTCGTGGGTGGCATCGTGGTCATGTCGCTAGAGGGCGGAGTCGTGGACGTGCGCATAGTCGAGGTGGTCGGCATCATGCCGACGTCGTTGCTCGTATTCTGCTTCTACGCGGCGGAAGAGTCGCCCACGTGGCTGCTCGCCACCTGGAACTTCGCCAGGGCCAAGAAGACCCTGCTATGGATGTCTCGCGTCAATGGCGTCGCCGTCACCATCGACATTCCCGCGCTGAACCATACCTATAGCGCCAAGCGCGTCGAAGAAGTGCGGGCGGTGCACCGTCTCAGCGTCCTCGACATGCTCACCAACGAGACGGTACGAAGGCGAGTCGGAAGCATGATGTGCGTCTGGTTCTGCCTACTCTTTGCAATGCACGGAGTGTCGCTACATACGCCCCGTCACACCAACATCTGGCTGGTGCTCATCGCCATCGTGCCTCGCGCGGCGGCGCTGCCGGCAGCTTACACGCTGCTGCGGGGCTCCAGCCGCAAGGCGGCGCTGGGGATGTGCGTCGCGCTGTCCTGCTGCTTTTCGTTTAGCCTGGCGTTCCTGACGCTGCTGGCTCCGCCAAGGAACAAATGTGTGGCGACGCTGTTCTGCGAGCTGACACTGTCCGCACTGGGCATGACCTACGTGGTGGTGATCGTGTACAGCCTCGAGATGTTCCCGACCGTGCTTCGAAGCATGGCCTTCTGCACTGTGATGGCGACTGGCCGAGTTGGAGCTGCCCTATCTACTGACATCGATGCGGCTCTGGAGCGCTTCCACCGCAGCGCACCGTTCTTTCTGGCCGCGCTGTCGCTGGTCGCCGCTCAGGTTGCCCTTGTCGACCTTCCTGAGACCAAGTACAGCCGGCTGCCAAACACGCTGTACGACCTTGAAGCCAATGTGGTCAAGCAGGTGGTATTCGACATACTGCAACAGAACAGTACCCCGCATGACACAGCGCAGCAAAGCGATCACCGCCACTCCGGAGAGAAAATGCCCGAATCCGACCACGGGGCGATAAATGATTTAGTACGCGCAGATTTGTATTAATGGAACTATTATTGCCGTGTGTAAATATGTGTTTTACGAATCAACACATGAACATATAATAACATCGTTTTTTTTTTTGTTTAATTGCAAGCGTTTTGATTCTAGCGCGCTATTCCTTGCTCGATCGGTGACGGACAAGTGCCACTAATTTAGCATGGACTGTTGAAAAGGACAGGCCCTTTTAGGTGGCGCCGTCGCTCGATCTACCGGATACGCTGCCTATCGTGGAGCATCGGTGTACTGTATATACACGCAATGTGCTAGCAATAGGAATCGAACGTGTGCATACACTTCAAATGTGTGAATTGGCGTTTTCTGTTCAGTTGCGTTTTCAGCAAGTGCCGGTAACCGTTAATATTTGCCGAACCTTGCGCGGCTCGTGCCAGCGGATTGTTTCAGAAGCGTTGACACATCATGCCCGTTATTTTGCAGCGCCAACATACTATCATTTGTTATCGGCTGTTTCGATGCCGACCGTGACGCTTGCAGACCAATAAAAGAATGCGCTCTGATGAAACGTGCCGCTCCGATCGGCACTCGTGCTATTCGTACAGGACTGCCGATACAGAGCGACATTAGCCCTACATCCCAGCACCCGCCAATACGATAAAATACGAGAGCAATTGGGAAAGTCGCAATGTGGTCGCCTACAACGTGGAAATGTCACTGCCTTCGAAAAGGCGGACGCCTGCATCAATAAACGCGCTCAAGACTGACGTCAGAAGCCGCCGCAGAGTTTATGAGCGGGATTGTTCCTTTGGTCGCGAAGGCAATCTACTGCCGCGCTTCGAGCATCCTGAACAATAGTTTCACCGCCGAGATTTTTAGCACAAGTATTAAAAGCTACAGTGCTGAAGTCGGTTAAAGGGGTACAGACACAAAACAAGCCGTCAAGAGCCTAAAAAGATGTGCTGCTAAGCGCGAGTGCGCCCTGAAAAGTATTTACAGTATGTTTTTAAAAGCTAGTTTCGGTTCCTACTGTACCCTGACGGCACAACGCGGTACGAGTTTCTCGTTACGTGCTCGCGCAAGATATGGTGACGCAAAAGCGGCCATATTGAAAGTTTTGATACCTGACGTCATCAAAACTAGCCAGACTGCTGCGTGAAGTCGCCAGAAAATGTACTCTAGCCTGACAAGCTAGTGTCGATGTCCGTAGGTGCGCGAAAGGAAAATTGCCTTTAAATGGGTACTACACAAAAATTTCGGCCTGGCGATTTTTTGCTGCAATATGTTGCTAAGGGCCTGTTAGTCATAGCACGGCACATAGTTTGCTGCAGCGCGCGACAGATAATTGCAGGCTCCTCATTACTCTCATTACCGACCAGTGTGTGTTTTGGGTTCAAAAACAACACGCCTCCTGGTGCAACTATCACCATCTAGCGGGTGCAGCGCTCGATCACGTCAGCACACAGAACTGTGACGCACTTCAGCGCAGTTCGCGAGCAGCCGCCAAGTAGGCTGCTGGAGCCAGAAACTCAATGGCTGGAGCGAACGCGACCAAAAAATGGCGGCTATGACGTCATCATAACTCGTTGCAGCGTGGTCACGTGAGGGAAGTAGGGGGTCACCGAGGGTCACCTTTGAGGGTGTCAGAGTGTCGATCGCTCACGCAAACTTCAAAATTCATTTAAGATACCTTCCAAGCTATATTCGTTGTCGATATTTTGCAGATGATATACGCATGTTCACGGGAATCGATCACGCAGGCTATCTCGGCCGCGAAATTCAGCAAATATCAGCATTTTCTGAGCTTCACACTTGCTTAGAGCCGTCTCGGCTGATTTGTAGGGCAGAGTAAACTTGCCTTCGAAAATTCGTGTCTTTCGGGTAGAAACTAGACAAACTGCCGCGTCGTGGACTAAAGGAGACGACGTCTTCACCGGAAACGGGTGTGCCAACCGTGCTCCCGGCTGCCCACGCACTACCAGGGATCGCACCGTTTAGCGGTTAGCTGGGCTAGTTGGAACAGTCGAACCTCCCAATAATGAAGCAGCGTGGGGACCATACGTCAGTTCGTTATATCCGATATTCGTTGTAACAGCGGAGTTAAAAATTGGCTCTAACAAATAGGTGTTCTGGCTCGCGCAACAATTCTAGATGCAGAAACGCATAAATATAGGCTTCCAACCAACTCAACTGTATTGGAGAAGCGAGTTGGGCTAGTTGGTGCGTATACTGACCACAGGCATAACTAATTAGGGCAAAAAACAACGGACAAGGTGAAGGTAACAGACAGGAGTCCGCGCTTTTTTGCGCTAATTAGTTATGCCTGTAGTCAAATAAACTGCTTGCCTGACCAATCAAAGTTCGTATTTAGTTCGCTATAAACGATAATTCGCTATGTAAGTGTTCGTTATAATGAAGTTCAACTGACCTTGCAAATGCATCAGTGTCCACATATTTTTTATCTTATTTTAAAGGGTTCTGCAACACTTTTCCAAGTAATCATCGAGTGGCTTCATTGAAGGAGTTTATTTTCTCACGAATCAACCACCACGAAAGCATGTAGAATTCGTCAAGTACGAGCGCAGTTAGTTATTTGTCGTACGCTGTAATTGCGTTCTCTCTTCTCTCGTCCAGACGAGCGCACTGGAAGCTAAGCAGGTAGGGATGAGACGGGGTAGTTACGTCACGCACCACAGTCATGCACGCGACATGACCTTGAGCACATTTTTCTTCGAACGTGCGGTTTACTTTTTCAGTGTGATCGCGAGCGCGGGCACGTGGCAGCTTCCCTCTGCTCAAATCAACCAATGGCCGTGAATTTGGGTATATGGCGCGGTCATTTCGTATATGGCATCATTTGTCGAGAGAAGAGGAAACTATTTCTAGCTGACTGTGAATTAATTGTAAATTCCAGGCCACTTGCTGCACTATAATGTTTGGCTCGCGTGTTCTCAGGAGCCTAGATTGCCGATCGACAGCGTTTTCTGACCATGCTGAAAAAGTGCTGCAGGGTCCCTTTAAATTGTATCCGACTACAGTGGAACCTCAGTGATACGAATCTCACGGGACCACCAAAAATATTCGTATCATCCGGAATTCGTATCACCAGAAAGCATGGGAAATTAGCATGCGACAAAAGAAAGCTGGCGTTCATTTTCATATGTTTTTCAGGGCCGCAGCAACGTCAGGAAGAACCCTGAATGATTGTCAGTCAAGTTTTTAGATGTCGGCAATCATACCAGCACTCGTAAATATACGGCCCGTACGTGCGTACTTAATTAATGAACCAGGTGCATTGTGACCCGCGACAGCAGTAGGGTGATTCCACGTAAGATCGAACAAACGATGGCTGGTCGACCTCTCAAATTTATTTCAAAATTTTATATATTATTGCCTGATGAGTGGAAAGAAGAGATCCGCAATTGTTGTTCTTCTGGGACTGAAGAAAGGCGCGTGCGTTGTTCTTCAGTCCCACGTACAGGCAGCATCGGCAGCTGATAAGCCCAAAGAAATCGTGACACTTGCTGGGCAAATAAAAACAAAAATTTAAGTAAAAAATAAATTACGACTGGATTCTGATAGCGCTCATGCCAGACCAGACTGCGTACAGCAGCAAAAAAAAAAAAAAGCATGGCGAATGTTCCATTCTTGAAGCAGTTTGCGCATGCGTGTGGTAGCTACATTGGTATAAAAGGCAAAGCCGCATGGTCGACAAGTAACAGCGGTTTAACTCTGTGTTGGCAACGATTCGTGCGGCTTCTTCCCGCAGTGGGCACTTCGCGTCTTCCTGCAGATGTTCTTGGACGACCGATTCATCAATCGAGCATCTGCGTATCGGCATGGCTTGGTGTCTGCGTACCAGGAGCCAGGCCTCGTGGTTCTACCAACAGCGCTCTAAGTGAAGGTGAGTTATGCGTTGTAATATTTTCGTTGGAGCATTCGTGTTTCGCTGCAGGTGGCGACGAAGTTTCATTTGTTCAGAGTAAAGTGGTAATACTGAAATTTGACATTAGCACAAAAAGCCTTCAATAGTAATAATTCGTCGGGTTTCACGTGCCAGAACCACAATATGAATATGAGGAACGCGCTTCAGTGTAGTAACGGTGAACGGGCCAACAAAAAAGCAGCAGATAGTTACTCTCGCAGAGGAAGAAATCTGATGAGAGCAGTGCTTTAATAATACGCAGTAGTCCTGTTATTCTTTCATTCATTTGCTCCTGCGAAGAATTTGGGACGCTTCTTTCAGCTCGACCGGCTTCCGTCGACACCTAGCATGTTGCCGTCCTGTACATCACAAAGCCTACCGAGTAAGGTAACTTGAGCGCGATACCATGACATTTGCGCCAACGAATACAAGAAATGTGTTCAAAGCCTACCGAGTAAGGTAACTTGAGTGCGATACCGTGATGTGTTCACTTCAGTTTTGGTCGAAGGTAGTCGCGTGTTTGCACTCTTCCTGTTTTCGCGGATTCTGCGAGTTCCACAGCTTCGAAATCAGCGCCGTGACTTTTGTCCTGGCGTGCTTTCCTTTATATGGTGCTACATATCTGCTACCACTGCCGATAAATGAAGCCGCACCGTTGGCAACCATTGAAACAATCTAACCGCAGGTTCAGTGCCGTCGACCAGTCGTCTTAGTCACGCTAGTTTGTTTGTTCTGGCAGAGCATAAGCATTTTGCGCCGAATCAGCTAACCCTTTAGTGTAATGAAAATTCTCTATTCTGTGGAATACACTGGGAATAGATTGAAGTGCGTGTAGTGCTCTACAAATTAGGTACGATGAGGGGCGTTAGTGCCCCTGTGGTGTTTTTCGCCATGCAGGAAGGTACTGAACACTTCACGAAGTTGAAATCCTATCTTGCATGCAAACAACAAAGACTACATGGTCACCCAGAACTAAACTTCGTAGATGCGTGCCAGATTGTATTCTGGCCGATAAGTTAACGGTGGTTTCTTGGCCCGCGCTCGGTACAACTTGCACCGTCACGCGTGCCAACTGGCTGACGCGGGCCCAGAAACCACCGTTAACCTATCGGCCTACCGCTGCAACGGAGCCGGCGTGCCCATGTGTCTAGTGTCTCTTCCTATGTGTCCTCGTCTATACCAGCGCTAAGAAACTGTATTTCCACTACTTTTCGGTGATCGTACAGGCGCGTACCCTTATAAAGGAGTAGCTAACAGTCGGTGATCTGTTCTTTTATTTTTTGTCTCCAGTCCTGAAACCTGTCTTCGTGCGAGACATGTGTGGCGCTCTTTCTTTTTTTTCTAAAATAGCCAGGCCCACCGAGAAAAACGCAGTTTTTTGCTGCTGAAAATCTGGTTGGGGCTGCTCGAACATATTTTGGCAGGGCGGTCATGTCACCAAATCTATATAGCCCACTATCGTCGGTATTCAGGAGTAAAATTTGGATTTGGCTCTTATACATTGTAACATTGCATTTGGGTTGAATATAGCTCGTAAAAA
Source organism: Rhipicephalus sanguineus (assembly GCF_013339695.2). NCBI lineage: Eukaryota > Metazoa > Arthropoda > Arachnida > Ixodida > Ixodidae > Rhipicephalus > Rhipicephalus sanguineus. Next base: position 8,066,240 of record NC_051185.1, on the reverse strand, counting down.
GTTTAAATCTCAACGAATGAACGATACAGCAATATTTTGCGATAAAGTTAACACCATCCTCGTGCTTCCCACAGTGCCGTCCTTCGTTGCATGGCTCTAATGGCGATTACTAGATCAAGCGGTCCTTCCAGGCAAAAGGCGCACCATTCTGGACCGTCGGTAGCGTTTTCTTGTTCTTGGCATTTGTTGAAGGCCTTCAAAAAATGCTTCAACGCTTCTTATTCTTGTTATTCTTAGCTCATTTTATGCCGCACCCTTTCGGACCACTTCTTCTTCAAAGAATAGATTCGTGCTCAAAATCTTCATTTCGGTTGTGTTCATTTTCAAATGTACTGTCTTGCAACGAAAGAAGGACATGATACTGTAGCGAAAAACTCGAAAAGAAACACTAAACGGCAGAAAGTAGGAAAGTCGGCCTGTTCCTCTGTATATTATAGTTTTTCCCTACATCATGTCCTTCAAGTACAGCCGCGGTCACGTCTGTGTAGAGCGCGCGAGCAGCCGCTGGATGGATGGATGCTATGAGCGTCCCCTTTATAACGGGGCGGTGACATGTCTGCCACCAGGCTCGAAGAAAAAAAAGAACCTTGTTTCATGTTGGCCTAATACCTTATATCCATTGATTAAATCTATGTTATTATACCAAAAAAATATAAATTCACGGTCCATCTCTCTGTCTTTTAAGGCAGAATGACCTTATTTTTCCCCATTATTTATTTTTGCACTTTATCTCTACTTTTCTGGTTTTTGCTCTGCGGGGCGACACCTTGCGGCAGTTTCGGGCTCTGACGTGGTGTGTCAGGAGCGCAGCCTAGTAGTCAGGCTAGAGTCTAGGTCACTCTAGTCAGGCTGACCACGTCAGAGCCCGAAACTGCCTCAAGGTGTCGCCCCGTAGAGGAAAAACAGGCTGCTCGCACGCTCTACAGACGTGGCCACGGCTGTACGTACGAACTTTCCCAATAAAAACTAATTGGGAAGCAAAGACACGATGGCAAAGCAACTAGGACACAAATGAAAGAGATTGGATGCGGGCATGTTTTTTTTTTTTTCGCGCAATTGTTGACGCAGCTTTGGTTCAATGGATCTGGATGAGGTTGATTCAAACAGGTATGATTTGACTCATTTTTTTTTCGAAAGTGCCTTTTTGAGTTCACGTTATAATCGGGAATTGCCCCATTTTGATTCCAACTGTGTTAGAAGTGAGATACTTAGAGCGTTTTACGCTCTCATGAAATTTCGCCTAGTTTAGATTTCTGGATTTGGCTGTTTTAGAGAAAAAAACGCCACATATGCTTCACGATTTGGCGGTAAATCTTTGCCGTCACCTGGACGCCTTCCTCGCGCGTGATTGAACAAACTCTCGCTATCTTCATTGCGTGGAAGACGAGCAGTTCTTGATCCATTCACTGTACGGTTAAAGGGACATATTTGATGTGGTCTTCAAATTTTTACACCCAGCACTTCACTCACTTGTCCGCGGCGTGTCAACTGTTCTATCTCGCTGCGCACCCTCTTGTTCTCCTGCCGGCGCTGCGCTTCTAAATGATGTACAGGCGCTCCCAGAATAATTCGGAACGCCGAGCATGCAGCCGCTCGCCGGCGGAGCGCACCGGCGGATAAATGCACGCACGGTGTGCGCATGCGCGGCCTCCCTAGCGAGCTAGTTTCGCTCCCTAGTGCATCTAGACTGGCGTTGTCTTGCACCAAAAGGGTAGCGCTAGGTGCTCTTTAGCATTATCACAAGGTGGGCTGTACGGACCAGGCCCTGTATCATACTGCGCACCGCAGTCTATAAACATAAAGGCTCATGCTGCTGATAACGTGCATTTTTCTGTGCCATTTTGCTGGATAATGTGCATCCGCCAAGCGGCGTCGAGGGGCGAAATCGAGAGAGCAACAGGAGAGGGCACGGCGAGCGCGGCGGCGATGACGCAGCACCACCGTGATTCGGCTACTCGCGGGCGCTCTCCGCCTCAAGCCATTAGATGGCGCACCGCTCAACGGACCGATACGGACCGACGACCGAACATTTTCTGGCCGCTTAGGCGCGCGCAGTGTCAACACCTGAATATTCTTACACCGTGTTCCAAATATATTCGTATCTCCTTATCAATCTGGCCACAGATATGTTCACGGTTGCATCAGATGAAACCACCGTCCTTTGCGAGCGCTAGTCACAGTCGCCTACCGGAAATAATCTGATCAAATAATAAATATCAAGCAAAGTAGCAAAAGGAAAGTGTCATCCAAGCACACGAACACGCACGACGGCTCTTCTCCAACGCGCGTGCATGCGCACACGCGGCTTCTCAGACACCACCCACCCAGCGCCCTTTATCGAAACGCTAAGGGACACACATGGCACCGTTTTGTAGCAACACAACGCGAATCTAGGTGCAATACGGAGCAACGTTTGCTTGCTAGGGAGACCGCGCACGCGCAGACCATAGTACTACTTTTTTGCGCGCTTACTCCGCCGGCGCGCTGCTGCGTGTCCGGCGTTCCGAATTATTCTGAGAGCGCCGTACATGTTTCCCATACTTTCTGAAAAAGTAGACAACCGTGCAAGACCGCATGTAGAAAGCTGATCAGTGGTACACACGATGTGTGTGATCTATATCGATAACTTCCACTTATTTTGTTTCTGAATGGCGCACTTACACAACAACTTTTGTTGAAAACTCAAACAGATTCTTGCTTTTTGTCGTACGCTATACTTGTCAGATGTAGCAGTTCACCCTCGAAATGCGCCCGTTCAGCAATGCAGGAGCGAATAAGTGACGTTACGTTGTATAGATTAACATGCGCACGTTAGCTGAATCGTAGACGAAGTCAAGGTGGTCAGTGGTGCAGCAAATACATGACTGCGTAATATTGTCTCCTTACCAGTAAATTTTGTCCGTGCGGGTACAAGATGTTCTAGATGTTTCCATAAGACCATGCAACGTTTTCCTGCAGGGGCGGCCACAGGTATACACTGAAATTTAGACGACAGCACTTTAACATGCGCCTAAATCTAAGTACACGGGCCTTAAACATTTTCGCGTCCATCGAAAATGGAGCCGCCGCGGCCCACGGTACATTTATAAGCAACGCGCCTTTTACAATCCTGTCCTTATAGACTGTGTTGCTCCGAAGTCTCGAGCTGAGAGCTGGTCAGCCTACACTCCCACTGCTCCAGGGTGGGGTCATTTCATTATTGTTATCCTTTTAAATGCGAATGCATTTCTTAGTCGGGCTATGTAAGGCATCCGGCGTTGTCCGCGCGCCTCTCCGCTCTCACTCCCTCTCCCATAGCAACAGCCGCGGGCGCGCGCGCTTATCCTCGCCCCTAGCAACCGGAGCAGGCGGTGCGGGCGGAGTAGCGGAGTGAGTGGAGAGGAGGAGCGCGCTCTGGCGTGTGTGGAGAGAGTGTAGGAGAGGGTAGGTGCAGTGCCTCGCCGCTCCTTCTCTCGCCGTTCGCTCTCTCTCCTCCCTGCGCCACCGCCTCAATGCAGTGCGTTTGAAACTCGTTTGTAGCGTTTGTGCTGCCTTGGCACAGCCTGAAAACAGCGCGTTCTAAACGCGTTTGTGCTGCATTGAAGGCGGTGGCAACATCCCTGAGGTGATTACGAACGCACGTAGGAAGCGTTCGTTGAAAGAAGCGCCCAAAAGGGAGACACTTGAGCGCGTCGATGTGTCCAGCTTTACGCCATTAAAATTACTACGCCGTGTACTCTTGGCGCAAGAAATGCATTCGCATTTCCTCACGATTCCCTTCGGGGAGGTGAGGGCATTTTTTTCTTCGCATCTTTTCTTCACTCGGCTACTACGACTCTGCACATACCCGCGTTCGCATCGCCAAGCAAAGACGTCATTGGGGAGGAACGTATTTTGCTACACCCTTAATTGCTACTACTGTAATATGATGCTCAAATTAGTCATGTAGGCCTGAGTACATGTTTTTTCGAAGTCGAAGGCCATAACGTATTCTCTAGGTCCACCTTTAGTTAGCTAAAGCCAAGGGTAGACGTGGTGTAAAAGTGTGAACGATCTGCCAATTTGTAAAAGAGAAACCGAGGCGTAAGTTAGTGTACAAACAAATGCATTATCCCAGCAGATACTGACGGGAGAAACAAATTATCCTTGCGCGTTGGTTCCCATTGATACCCCCACACGAAAGCGGCGAATACTCTATGCACAGCCTGATCTTATCTCGCGAGCAGTTTAGTACCTGACACACGTAAATAACCTTTGCGACAAGGAAGACATTGTATACCTGCGCACAGGCGAACACAGAAAGCTCTCCTCACCCCATCCACGCTTGCGAGGCGCGCTTGATAAGCGTGAGTGCTGACGAGCAGTGCTGCCCAGTGTTCCGTATTCGATGCAAAGGCACAAGGTTCCCAAGCGGTGCACTGTTCCAACTAATACCAGCAGATCTAGAGGGTTTTGTTCCCTATTAACCAAATCTTATTTTTCTCCATATTCACGACCGCTCCAGACGCGTGGCAAAACTGCTTAGTCTTCTTGAACGCAGCTTTTGTCAGCATAAAAAATGCGTTATGTCATCATTTTAGCATTAACACATTTAAGCTTAAACAATATTAAAACATCACCATTCGTTCAAACATGCTGACCATGCAAATACTATAGGTAGCGGGAGAACTGCCCCATGGGAATTAGTAGGGTGGATTTACTGCACGAGATATGTCACCAAGCTACTATCCCTTGACCTTGGTTACGTTTTTTACGTACTTTTGCACTTCTTAATGCATCTGATGACATCAGCTTGATGGTGCGTTCATTCTTAACTCGATAAAACTATCAATATGCCTTTCCTACGCTGAGGAATTACAGGAACGGAATTGGACTGCCCGGCCATTCCGTTCCTGTAATTCGTTCCGGAGTGGGAATGGGCTAAGTTTTTTCATTCCAAGGAATTGAAAGGAATGGAATTGCGGCAAGTTCCAATTCCCCGGAATGGAACTGGAATGTAATGAAGGCGCCCATTCCGCAACACTGCTTAGTACATACATCTGTTTTCTGCCTGTGCCCAGTTTTCTCTTCACCGCTATGAGGCTTCGTCCGTTCTAGAGATGACTAATAAATATTATGCCTAAGGGCAGACTTTCGAAAAAAAAAAGATGACTAATAAAAACATGGCACGAAGTCAGTCACGTGCGAGTCGGGTCGGGTCCCCTGTCCCTGCAGCATAAATTAAATAAGACAATACAACTCGGCTTCCTAGATGGAAGTTCAGGAGCGGTCTATGCAATTCGCGGATCCATTTGGAATCAACGTCCGTCGACACTGTCGACGAGCTGAAGGTGAGGCTCTGATATTTAAAGAGTACTCGAGAGAGTATAGCAGGCGTATACTAAAATAAAGTATACATTGATTAGACCGCGTGCGCGTCATTCGCACCATATATGTAACGAACGGTAAGCTTTTATCGCCCTTCGTTGATACTAACTGCAGTTGTTGCATTTTAGAAACGCTGGTTGTGCTTTCGCGTGTTGGCTAGCAGGTGAATGTATACCGCAGATATGTACAGTCGTGAGCAAGATGAGCTGCAACTCTATTACCTTTTGAATAGGCTATAGCGACTAAACACAGCGAGCAAGCGCAAAAGTGTTCACGACACCAAATGGTCAAACGGAAAGGTGTGTATGGCAATTCAGTACGTCACATTTACATTAGTACATTACAAGTATTCGTACACTAAACATTAATTCGGTGTTCGGCTCATATTGATGACAACAGAACGTCTTGACGGCATCGGCACGCGATAACGCACATGCCGCTTAAGTGCTACGTCCGATATTTATTTATTTTATTTACAGATACTGCAGGCCCTCCTCGGGCCCATGCAGGAGTGAAATACAAACAATACAATCAGGAATAAGTAGTTATACACTGGATAGCTTGGCATAATTCAAAGAATACATAAATAACAAGTACACACCAGGAAAGTCATCAATGTTCAGTGCATATATATTTTTGTGAGACAACATAACTACACTCAACTAAAAATTTTTTCAATATAAGTAAGCCATTGAATTGCACTCAAAGCAATGTATATTCAATATACATCACTTATATCAGTGAAACTAATACTTTCAATGTGTTTCATAAATGAATCCGTCGAGGCAGCATTCACTGCTTCCGCAGATAACGCATTCCAATGGAAAATTGCGCGAGGAAAGAGAGCGAACTTGTGGACATTTATGTGGCTAGCTGGCTGCCTAAAAGTTTTATTGTGATTCGTCCTGGCTGAAAGTTTTGAAGGTTGCTGAAGATAACGTTCCCGTGATAATTTGAAGTCCCCATGATAAAGTTGGTAGATGAATTTTAATCTGGATACTATCCTGCGCTGCTCAAGTTTTTGTAGGCTTGCCCTATTACGTAGATTTGTTACACTATAATGTCGGGAGTAAACGGAATATATAAAGCGCAAAGCTAAATTCTGGACTCTTTCGATTTTATTGATCAAATATTGTTGCCAAGGGCTCCAAATAATGTCGGCATACTCCAATTTTGGTCGCACTAGTGCTTTATATGCGTTCAGTTTTACCGTGGGAGGAGTATTACGCAGTTTTCTCTTCAGAAAGGTCAATTTCTTCAGTGCACCCGTACAAACATTTTCAACATGCATTTCCCAGCTGAGGTTACTGGTAAGTGTGACTCCTAGATATTTAACGCTATCAGCTCTCGTTATGGTAGCATTTCCTAATGAATATGTAAAGTTAAGGGGCCTCGATTTGTTGGTAAACATAATGAAATTTGTTTTTGAAGGATTTATTTTTAGTCCCCACCTTGCACACCATTCATTAATTGAGCGTAAGGCATCATTAAGTTTAATTTGGTCTTCTTGATTATTTATGGATGTGTATACTACGCAGTCGTCCGCAAATAGTTTAATTTGGATCGGTGGCTCGACGCAAAGATGAATATCATTAATATAAACTAAAAAAAGAAGAGGCCCGAGGACTGAGCCCTGCGGGACACCTGAGTACACTGCCAACTCCTTCGAGAGACAGCCATTTATGGAAACACGCTGTCTTCTGTTTCTCAAGTAGCACGCGATCCATGCTACAACCCTCCGTTCAATGCCTATAGCTAATAATTTTGTTATTAAATTCTGATGGGGAACGACATCAAATGCCTTCGAGAAATCCAAAAAAATGGCATCGGTCTGACCTTTCATACATACGCTCGGCAATACCTACACTGACTCCGTTCTTCCTTTCACATTTCATGCGTAGATACATGCAGATGCGTTCGGATATGTGAAGTGTTTTACGAAGTAGGAATATTCAAGCGGCGACGTGTTTTATTTTTTTTTTTTCGTCTCGTGCTCCCACGGCGCCAACGAGCAGCGGGCGACTCGATCGATGTACACACTTTTCCCATAGTGCCTCACGCTCCCACGGGGCGTTCTGGGATTGCTTGAAAGGGTTTATTAGCAAGAATCTCCCAATGCATTCACCCTCTCTTTAGGATATCATCTGATGCTTTGCGATCATACCTTCAATTAATTTTTATTATATATCTCCACTTAATTATTTGCCTATAACTATCAGCGCAATTATTTACTCCTTTAAATTGCGGAAGGGTGTCTTGAAGGGCCAGTTGGTGCCTGTTACTGCGTTGAAAACAGCGCGAAAACGGGACGAAGGGTAAGGAACAAACAACACAAGGCGCTGTTCCTTTTTCCTTGGCCTTTGTCCAGTTTTCGAGCTGTTTTCAATCCTTTAAATCGTGATCTCTCGTAAATGTTTCTTGTAGCACATGTGTGTGATAAATGGCATCTATATTAAAGGAATAATTATCATTGATTACGAATTAATGATATTTATCGCTGCTAATAATTAACGATATGCTATCATTTCCCGCCATCGTGCTATAACTGCATAGATTGAGATACTACCTATCTGTCTTAATTATGTCCTACACTGACAGCTTGCACCCCTACATTTAAATTGAATTCGTTGAATTCGTTGTCGCCATTCATTAGTAATGCACTGCATGCCAAGGTGTGAATGTAGATCAACATTAGTCATTCTTACTGTGAATTCTGCTTGGTTAACCTAATTTTAAAAATTCGCGCAGCTTGCACCGAGTCGCGCAAAGCTTGGCTAGAGGGGAGCTGGTCGACACTTGGCTGGTCCTGGCTTGATTAGCCAAGTGTCCACGCGTGCATTCACACGCCGATGCACGAAGTGTTCACGGGATCACATTCTAAATCACGAGTATAGACTATAGTTGTGGATCGGGTTCGATTGGGTATCGCTTGGCAATCACAACACCAGGTAGGATAATTAGCTTAAGTAGATTCATTAGAATAATTAGCTTAATAGCATTGTAACGGAAAAACAGCGCGAGAAGACAGGGACGGAAGGGGCACACACACAGCGCTCGTGTGGGTGCCCCTTCCGTTCTTGTATTCACGAGCTGTTTTTTCGTTACTATGCTACCAAACCAGCTAGCCCACCGACATGCAATAGCTTAATAGGTCTAAGTGGCACATTGGATTCTTGGTCTCGGTTAGCTTGCATCCCAAGTCGGACAAGCCTTAATTATAACTGAATTAGCTAAATTAAAACTTAATTAGCTTAATTAGCCTAACTCGCACACTCGAGGCTCGGCCTCAACTAGCTTGCCATCGAAGTCAATATAAGCCTAATGAGCTAATTATCCTAATTAAAGCTAATTAGGCGCAGTACTATTTAGTCTTAATTAGGCTTTGCTCGGCACATCTTGCCGAGCAAGTGCGTAGCCATGCCGTGGTGTGGTAGCACACCACGTGTGGTGTGCACATGGCTACGCACACCAGGCTTAAAGGCACACTGAAGCGGTTTTGAATTCGCGAATTTTATTGCAAATTAGGTATCGCGACCTCTTAGAACATGCCTGCGAAGGTTTTTTTGCCGATTTTCGACTAAACAACGGCGCTATAAGCGAGCAAACTTTGGCCGAGGGAACGCCCCCCTGCGCGCGCGGAGCGCAGGGGAGGAGGACGGCAGAGAGAAACGTGGAGAGGTGACGTCATCGACAGGAACGAGCAGGGCCGTTGCGCCTGTTTGCTTCGGTTTGTTCCTTGTTTCTGCTGCGACCTGCTGCCTAGCGAAGCATCAGTTGTGTCAGTTCGCAGGGGTTTCTAGCCGTTGCACCGTTCTCTTTGCACCGTTGCACCGTTCTCATCCCGCGTTTGTATGGATGGTATGCGTGAGGCTGCAGTTGCAGTCGGTTTTTTTTTCGTTCTGGCGCGCCGAATTTTGTATCGAGAGATGCGGTCTACGTAGGAAATGGGTCTGCGGGACGTTGTGATGTGCGCGCAGAAGATCCGCAATGCTCCTGTGGGATTTGATAGAAGAGAAAGCAGACGACGACGACTACGACGCCGGTGCTCGCGCAAGAATGCGCCAACTCTCTTAGCTGGGGGTTGAAGACGAGGAAACAGAGGTGGCAGACGGGACTCGGTTGTCTTATATGCAACTGTATATATATTTTTTTATTGTTCTTGTTGTTTCCATATAGGCGTTTTTTTTTTCTTTTTTTTTCTCTTTAAATTTTGCGAGTTTATATGTAAAGGCTAAAATTTCATTTCAACTTTTTCCTTCACTACGTGAATTAGTTTCCTAAGCAAAGCACCGTCCGCTTCATGGCCTATCCCCCGCAGTGGGTTGAGCCAAGGTACTGAGGAACCAACCAACCAACCAACGATACAGTCGGGTGACCGGGCCCGAGTGTCGACGCTCTGGGAAGCGGTCCAGGGGTTGGAGCGAAGGTCTTCACGTGGCCGCTGACGTCATCCGACGCTTCGCTTCGGCAAGACGCCACGTTTCTCGGCATTCCTCGCACCCCATCGTCGACCTCAGGCGTTCCCGCACCGGTCGTCTCCTCTCGTCGCCCGAAGCATTGGACTCACCGATGGGTGAGCCCAGGTTAGCTGACTTCCTAAGGACGCTCGCTGTTTAGAAACTGTTTGTAGTTAGTTCTTTCTCTGTTTGCTGTGTTTTCGTTTGTGTGTGTGTGCCTTTCGTTCATGTTTTTATAAAGTGTTGGTGAAAACCTGCAAGCAGCCTCGTCGGTTTATTGGGAACGTCCACGTTCCTAACTTGACGATTTTAAGAACCTCACCGTTCCCATTACAGACGTCCTGAAAAGGTTTCATCCGTTGAGTCAATGACGTTAATATACGGCGGCGCGAACGTGTTGCAAGTGGTCGGTGTCATATATTTTCGGCACTGTCTGTTGGAAAACCACGCAAATATTTGGACTCGTTCTAGCAGGGCAAGCAAGTTACGCCACTCTTAGGGTACACAATGAATTTTTTTTCTTGGACTGTAATTTTTTAGTTAGCTTTTTTTTTTCATTCAGTGTATTTATGCTGTCGCACCGACTACCGCTCGTACATGCGGTCGTGAGTGAACACGCAGTCTCCATTTCATGGCGCGGCATCTGTTTGTTGCTCACAAACAGTTGCCTATCTTGTTTCTAAACCTTTAAGTGACCGCTTATTACTCGCTCGTTCATTGCCCACCGGTGTGGATGAAGTTAGAGCTGCTTACAGGGAGGTGCTGGTACATAAAAACAATGCTGATGTTCACATGTCGGCGCGCTTCTTTTTTTTTCTTTTAAGAGTCGTGATATTTGATTGGATTTTGGCGGCGATAAGATGAAGATGGTTAGAGAGCTTTTTCTGCCGGTGAAGCACGAAGCGCGCCCGGGCTCGAGCCTTTCATCGGCATCGGGTGTGATTCGCGTTTTTTTTTTCGATAACTTCGTATACCAGTTGTACTGTTCTTGCGAAATGCTTGCTGTCGTTCGCAAAGCTAAGCAGCAAAATTGGCAGTTCAGTGAACACTAGATAAGCGTAGCAACGTAGTTTTTGTAACGCGCTTAGAAGAGAATTAACTATGTTGTATGTTACTCCGCGACTTGTCGGACACGGTCCTTGACCACAAAAAATTCGTCTTCCTGAGGAAGTTGTTCTACACACGAAAAGACAGAATTTTTTTTGTTTTTTTACTATTCGGTTTTCATATCGCTCATCGTATGCCATACACCCCGCTGTCTTACGGAAGCGACAACCTCACGACAAAGATCTCGCCACGTCCTTTTTTTTTTTAGAATAACAGAGCTGAGCTAGTTGGTAAGTATTCATTCTAAAAAGACAGGGCGTGCAAACACGGACACAAGTCAGGACACCACGAACGCCTCCTTTTGTAGTGTTCATTGCAGGGGCGTAGCCAGAAATTTTTCTCGGGGGGGGGGGGGGGGGGGTTCAACCATACTTTATGTATGTTTGTGCGTGCGTTTGTACGTGCGCGTGTATATATACACGAGCAAAACTGAAAAATTTCGGGGCGGGTTGAACCCCCCCCCCCGGCTACGCCCCTGGTTCATTGAATGTTCGGGTTTTACAAAGCTGGTGCGGAGCAATAATTAAATGCATGATGCCGGTTACCCCGCTGCGGAGTGAGGGATTTCTCGTCTGTGTTAATACCGGTATACATCAACTGCAGAGATCACCGTGTTAAGCCGAGCGACGAAGCTAATTGTTAGACCAAACACAGCATATTAAAATATTATAATAAAACGAAGCGAAAACAACTCAGGTGGCTACTCGAGTGGTACTTAGATGTTTTGAAATTTAGCGGACAGGACCGTACTTGACCGCTGATGTTTGTTCGCACATCTGGCCATATTAGATTGACGTTTGACTACGTGGAGCACTGGGAATTCCGGATACATTGCGGCACTTGCCGATTTAGAACCTGTATCGTAACACAAACGATGTACCTTGAAGAGTGCGCACAAGCGCAAACACTCCGCGTTAGTTGATGCGCATCGTATACTTGTTCAAACAGCAGTTTTCTTTTTTATTGCGATAGCAATTATAGGAACAGTCTCGGCTGAATTTTGCCGTCGCCGTCGCAGTCATGCACCGTATATGTATAAGTATGTATATATAAAAAAAGCCGCAAAGAAAAATAATTCAGAAAAATGCTTCCGAAGCGCGGAATCGAACCAGGGACCTCTTGCTCCGCAGCGAGCGGCGCTAACCGCTACGCCACGAAACGCAGATCCTCCACGTAGCTAACGGCGAGCGTTATATACACACCCTTTATCGCTGGACGGACTCGGAGACGGCCGGCGCTTATAAGCGTTTCTTCATTACCAGCGAGATGGCGCTAGGAGCACGACGGGCGCATTTAAAAGTCGTCGGCGAGCTCGCTCGCTTCTTCTTATTGCGCAGGGAGAACCTTGCCCTTCCGCTGTCTGCTCGCGCGGTTTTCTGGTGGTGAGGGGAAGAGGGTTGTTGCAAGCTTTCACCGTGGTGTCCGCGCTCATGTTACGGAGCGTACGAAAGTGCACTCGAGCTGAAGGGACGCCGCTAAACGAACAAACAGACGATGAGCGCGAACTATCAAGTGTCACAGCTCGGCACGTGAAGCACGCTAGTTTGCTTCGCTGCTTCGGCCGCCTTTGCAACAGGAGCGCTGTTCAAACTGAGAGTATCCATTGGCGAGCCTCACTTCGTATAGCATTAGTTTCTTGCTATCGCATTCATTGCTTCGCCCTTGCGGCGAAACTGTGACTTTTTTTTTCTAGTCGTTAGAACAACCAAAAACTGCAGTGGTTTTCTGTTGACTTTTCGCTGGCTGACATCGCAATAAAAGAAAACAAAAACCGCAGGTCGACCTAAAACACGCAAAAATTGTTCGAAAACGCCACCCATCCAAGCACCAGCCCGCACACTCCGCGCCGTCGCGCACAAGCCAGAAAGGAGGAAAGCGCTGGTTGCCAGTCCGGTCCTCCTCGCCCGATGCAACGGTCTATAAAGCGGCGGAGCGCGCGTTCGGAATTCAGTCAAGGGCGTCCTTGCTTTGCTTTCGCTTGACTTGACGCTTTGCTTGACTCGAGTAGATGCGATGGAAGCAACAGTACCTTCAATCAGCGTCCCACCACTCGTTGAAGGCAACGTTACCCCACCCTCACCGTCGTCGGCGTCAACAACAGCAAGCAACGCAGAAGACAAGGCTGCGAAGAGACGAGCATACGACGCTGAACGCAAGCGTTTGAAGCGAGCTGCGGACCCGGAAATTCGTGCACGCTGGAGCCGTTCGAGACCTACTTGGTGTGCGCATCGTGTAACAATTAAGCATTCCCAAACCATACCCAATTACGCAACATTCACGCGATACCCCCACCACTCTGCGACGCATTTACTCGAGTTCCCCCCGTGGGAAGATGCGGGCGATCTTTTTGTTTCTCTCGCGATAGCACACTGACTCATCACATGCTTCTTGCCCGCTGCGAAGTGTGATACTGATTGCGTCAACAACGCTGCACTTTGAGCAGTGAAATTCACGAACAGCTGATGTTGTCGCACGATGTGCGCGCGCAGCGCGGACCCTGCCAATACGCGGCTAAAAGCGAGTGCCGATGCTGCTATTCCTTATCGGATTTAATATACACGGCTGAACGTATCATTTCTATCGGTTTACTGCAGTGAAAATAAGCACTAACATGCATCTTGCACGTACCAGTCCATGTTTCCGACGCGGGTGAAGGTTACCGGTTGGGACACGCTTTCTTGTGCCGCATCATCGGCGCTTGCGGCACCTTCGGTCGTCGCTCTTACAGTGGTGACCAGCTCGAACATGTACGGATATACAGTGAACTCGTTACAACTGCCAGATTTCGCCATAACAGCAACTACACGCCGATTTCAAAAAGAAAAAAAAGAAAAACACGGCATCGCCTGTTGCAATGCGCCGTCAGCTGTCTTCACGATACCGTCGATGGTGTCACGGAGATTCGACCAATCACAGGCGGCGGCGAGACTCGCAATGCCGCCCGAGGTGCCTGTTGCTCGTTTTCGGCAAAATAAAGCATTGGTCTATGCAACTTTTCGACATGATTTTCGAGTTTGCCGCACGAAATTACTTAACATGACACGATAACCTCGTCTTTTCTGAAGTGCTTCAGTGTCCCTTTAATTATGGCTAATTAGCCTTTGACTTAATTATGCCTGGCTAATTAGGTTCTGGCCTGCTCAACTAGGCTTAATTAGGATTGGCTACGATTCACTTGGCTTAGCTAGGCACAGCTATGCTTAGCGCGCCGGCCTGATGATGACTGTTTGTCGACATCGCTAGTCTGACAAAAGGTGGGCATAACAGCTCTGCTATAAGAATAAATATTTGCATTGTGCTGCAGAGCCCCTAATTGCAAATTAGCAAAACATTCTAAATGTATTCAGCCTCTCCATTTATGCTTTCGTTTGATGCATTACAATGATATCGTCCTGTTAAGTCATTGATCATCTACCCACATTTGATAATTGCCTACAACGATCACTAATAAACTATAAAGTATGTTTCTCTTGCATAAAGTTTCATTTGACACCTTTAATCACTCGGTTCCATAGATTTCCCCCAAAAATCATCCCTGACTACTAATCATCGATCACTACCACTAAAGATAATTGTCTGTTACTATCTATCTCTGATCGTAATTTCATACATTGAATACCGTATATATTTCATGTAAGTAAAGCCTTCTATTATGAACTTGAAATTGGTACATCAGTCATTGTGACTTCTTTCGGGTCATTACCAAATTGTTAATTATCCATAATAATTAAGCTAAAAGACCCCCAATTACGAATTAGCAACGTAAGATTCTTATATCTAATTAAGCTAGAAGACTCCTAATCACTAACTAGCTGCTTAAGATTCTTATATCTTTCATCCTCTTCGTCTCCACTCCATGTGATACATTACAACGCGATCCTCCGATCAGTTGATTCTTAATTACCCCTTTCCTATTTAACACTAAGTGTAAGTATTAATAATTCCAGAGTACGATTACCATATCTTTTATACCTTTGATTCGACATTAGCTATAACAGTAGCTACTGCTAGTTACATGCGATAGCCATCTAGTATCAATGGTGTACATTGCATGTCCTTCTATACTGACCGCTTTCACCAATAAGTTTTAAATTAATCGTTAAATTCATTACTACCTTTGATTACATATACGCCATAGAGGAAGATTCGCATGCGTATCAATGTCTCTTGTTAATTCTTACTTGCGTTGAATTACGAGGAGCTATTCTCGTTTTTGATCTGCTCTAATTAACCTACGATTCCTCCACAGTATTCATATCCTCTATATCTTGAGCAGCTTCAAGAAAAACTTGTATAAAAACACTGATATTTTCACGTGTTTTGGGGCCACCGAAAAAACTATGAAGCGCATGCACCCCTATACGGTGGTTTCGCTGCAATGCACCTTTATATAAAACTTCCCGTGAACCTCACAAACTTCGCCAACATCAACCAAACTTCACAGGTTCGAAGACTGAATAATCGAGATTCGGTCACTTCAGTGATTCAAGCAGGTGAGGGCGCATTGTTTTTATATAAATTTTTAAATTCTCTCCCATGGAGTTTCACATAGCACATTAAAGTGGTTCTCGAACCCAGGAAGTTTATGGGAATAAAACAACACTTCTTGCACTGTGAGATGGACTCCCAGATTATATGGACGAAGTGATTTAAGCGTATATTGAAGCGTTGCACTACAGTAAATGTTTAAAGGTCGTTTCCCATTCAGTGACGCTGCCACTCAGCAGCCAACGCAACAGATGGCGCTAGTTGTCGATGTCCCCAATTCCTGGACATGGCTCAGAACAATACTGCGCTAATTGTAGACGCGTAGCACCTAAGCTTAATATTTTTAATACTTGGTGCTTTTTTCTGAAACACCCTGTATACGCATGAAACGGCACTCTGCGGTTAACATGTTCCGGAATACAACAAAGTACTACAGTGCATTTTACATAGCAAACATTTCGTCACATACATGTACGCATTATACACGTAAGCAGTATACGCACCCGGCACTTTGTATGTTATTACAATTAATGTACAAATGTTGGTATAATCATGACTGGGATCTTTTGCCTGCTGACGTCACGTAGGGCGTGATCTTTTTATCAGCTGGCAGCTGGGCAGTAATCACTCGTATACTACCTGCAGGCATCAAGTATGCCAGAACGAGACCCCCGCTACGAATGAACGAAAGAAGGTAGGGGTGTGCGAATATTCGAAAATTTCGAATAGCATTCTATTCGATTCGGTACTCGAATCCAATAGCAGACATCCGGAATACCGCATGCTTTAACAGCGAAGCTGTTTAGCAAATCGTTCCCTGTCCGACGAACCAAAAAACTATCGTCACCAAGAACGGGTATGTGCCACAGAAATTGGGCAAATCCCACTACTCGCCACTGGTTCACTAAAAATGAACAAGGCATCAGTTAGCCCAACAACAAATGGCTGCGAAGCGATGGCGGCGAGCCGAAGATCCTGAGTACGTACAACGGGAGAATACTAGGTAACGGGAAAGGCAGCGGCGGCTGCGGGAAGACCCCGAAGCGATGGAAGGCCTACACCAACGATGACGTGCCCGTAGATATGGGAAGGGGGCGAACGCTTGGTTTCGGCACGAGTTTGTCTCTGGAGTTCGGACATCCATGTCGTCCGTAACCGTCTGTGGTTTAACTCGAAACTCTCTGCGCTGAGAATCAGCGTAGGAATAACCTAGCATCACCTAACTAAAGCCTAGCAACGATATTGAAACAACCTGCATCACCTAGCTAAGGCCCAGAAGAACCTGAAGCAACCAGATTAGTCTATGGCGAGCCGTCAGCGTCTCGGAGAAAACGACAAAGTTGCGCCTCAGCTGCTCCGCACGTTCGAGCCTAGCATGAGAGAAGAGGAGGCCCGCAAGAAGACAGCATCTGTGGTTGGCCATCGGAGAGCAAGCATCAATGAAATGTGGGAAAGCGAACGCCTCACGTCTTCCCACAAGTCTTAAAGGGACCGACAACTGCCCAGAATATGAAACGAGTTGACTCCACTGATGTAAAGATTGTCCGTTGCACTGACTCAAATCAACCCTGTTTTTTTCGTGAGAGATGGATTTATATTTTTATTTCTTAATTGAAAGTCGCGAAAAATGACCTGTGGCACCTCTGGCGGCATAAACATGAATCATCTGATGAAGACGGCCACGTGACCGCTGATTGCTGTACGCGGTCGACAATTTTTTTTGTTAGTATTGAAATATCGTTCGTTTCTTTATATTAAAAGGTATTACTCCATAATAATGTACATATACGCCTGCGTTAGTAGTATGCATTAAAGTGGCGCTGCCTTTGCATGACGTAATAATCCCATGCTCGTCAGCGCGTCTTGAGCAACTTTTCAGCGTGCTCATGCAACGGTGCACGCAGTTTCCAGGTCGCTAAGATTTTGAAGCGGCATAGTTTTGCTACCTACACTTCGTCTCAGAAATGACGCGCGCTGCTACTCGGTGCGGCCGTGCATATGCACAGTTACGTTTTCGATTACTTGGCTTGGCTCGTGTACCGAGAGAGTAACGACGCCGGGACAAGCCATCCATGACACAGGCGCAGGCAACCTTGGGCGCAGGCGCACACAACGCTGTACAAATACCGGGAAGGTGTATAAAGCCACAGATCTCATTGTAACAGCTTGCTATTTTCAAAAATGGTTGGAAAGCTCAAAATAAAGGTGGTTAAGCATAGTTACAGTAACTCCTGCGAAAGGAGAACAACGACAGCTTTCACAAGGGCTAGCGGCATCGCTATCAATTCTCAGCGTTGCTGGAGCAAGCCTGCATGCGTGTTTGGAGCCTTTCAGATCGAAAAATACTGCTTATAAAATAACTACGAGCTTTTCGGATAAACCACTGCAGCTACAAACGCTACGAAGGGTGAGCTTCCTGTCGCGCCGTAACAAACTAGGTCGAGAAAAATCAGTTGTTAAGAAATGTCCAGTTTCGCTGTTTCAAGCTTTGCGCGGCTTAGTGCAAGCTTCGCGATGTTTTTTTCGTATAGTTTTCGAATAATCAGCACCGACGGGAGAACCCGAACACAATGAAACTCTGGAACAGACGGTCATTTTTCGTCTTTAATCACTGGATTACCAATATGCACGAAGCCCAACATTTTACGAGATTACCTATGCTAAATTGATTACCGGATGAAGGCGTTTTTTTTTCTTCTTAAAACTCCACTCCTACTCAATTTTTACTATGCTTCATCGCATTAATCAGTTCCTGTCTTCGTCTTGTAATAACTGACGGTTGAGACTACGGCTGCGTTCAGCTTCACTATAGGCAACCGACGCGTAAATTGCTCTTGCAGATGCAGCTTTCAACACTGATGCTTTCGGTGCAGAGGCCCATGTTGTAATGACAGATTTATCAGTTTTATCACAGATTTAGCTGTATGCGTGGTGTTCGGTTAAAAATTTTAGTATTCGATTCGGTGTCATCACTATTCAATTCGTATTCGATTTGGTTTCAAAATTCACTATTCGCACACCTCTAAAAGAAGGGGAATTTTTAAGGGCTCGTTTTTCTTTGATAGACACAACGGGGCATCAAGTCGGCCATAACGAGAATCCAGCTACGAATGAACGAAAGAAAGGGAATTTTTAAGGGCTCGTATCTCTTGTTAAACACAACATTGTGTATAACAAAGCAAAACGAGACCTGCGAAATTCCCCGTTCTTTCGTCCGTAGCGAAAATTGTAGCACTTGTCTTACATAACTAAAGTTACACCTTTAATTGAGTCTTCGGCTATGCGTCTAGTATTTGTCTTGTTAGCGTTTAGTCCGGCTAGTGCTTGTCGCTCTTCAGTGTTATAATATAGGCCATGCTTGTAGTTCCGTCATGGCCTACAAGTTCACATTAGACTAACTTGCGTAGTATTATGTTCTACAAAAAGATCAATGGAGTGAAAAAGGTGTGGCACTTTACCTATTGTACAAAAGACGTGCTTTCGTAATAGTGCGAGCCTGTAAGCTGGCAAAAAGTGTATCTTTAAAGAAACATGCTGATAGGTGTAGGACGATTGCAATAAATATGACGCATTTTCAGAGTTCCGAATAATCGTATGGTTTGCGTGGTCATTTCGACAGTCATCAAGAACTTTATTGACAAGTCCTGAGGAGTTTAAGCCGCCGGGGAATCCACGAGGGACAGCCTAGCAGCCGCTACCGTAGGCGACGCCCGAGTCGGGGCGGGAACGTGGTGGCGTTCCGCCAGTTCTTGGGCCCTCCGGACTGCCTTGAGTTGGGGGTGGAGCTCGGAGCTGCTGAGTGCCTCTTCCCAGCCGAACTAACTGGTGACTGGTCCCCGAGGTAACGCCAGACATTGCCAGAGCATGTGCGAGAGTGAACAATAAAATTTCTGTGCAATCTGGGCATTGTGGAGTGATGTCCGAGTTGTAATGGCCGAGTACGCAACGTGATGGGTACGGTCTCGTTTATAGCATGCGAAAGGGCTACCGCTTGCGCGCGTTCAAGCTTTGTGTGTGCTAGTGGTGTTGGCTTCTCTTGTTACGATAGTGAGAGGTGATTTCGTGGAACGTGAGTAAGAGGTCGGTAAACTAAACTGTATGTCTGGGCCCAGCTCTTCGGCGGCTGATTGATTGTCGCGGTGGGTGAGTTCTCGCGCTCGGTCATGAGTGGACGTCTTTGCTCATGTGGGCAGGGAACCAAGAGAGGCAGTGGCAGCCCATGTACTTGCGTGTTTGTGAAATTTGGGCTGCTTCACGCGTGATACTGCGGTTTCGTAAGCCCGAATGGCGGCTCTGGAGTCTGTGAAGACGCTGGTGTGCAAGGGATCGATCATCGCTAAAGCTATGGCGACCTGCTCGGCTATGGCGCTCGTTGCTAGTCTAACCGAGGCGGCTGAGCGTAGGGCTCGGTCGCAATCTACTACCGCGAGTGCAAAGGTGGAGGAATTACCGTATTGTGCCGCATCAACGAGTAGGGTAGAGTCGTGATTCGCGGCGGTGCGGTCGAGGATCGCGCGAGCCCGGGCCAGGCGTCTGCCCTTGGTGGGTTATTGGTGGACGTTTCGTGGGAATGAGGTTACCAGGAGGGTTACTGAGCGTTCAAGGTGGGGGTGTGGGGGACATGCCGGCCTCGTTTAAAAGTCTACGGCCTGCCTTGGAGGAGGAGAGGCGGACCACTTGGGCCGTAGTCTCGGCCTCGATGACTTCGTCGATGTCGTTATGCATGTATAGTTGGTCGATTCGGGAGATACTCGTGTTGTGGGGTAGGCTGAGGAAAGCATGAGTTTCGTCTTTTCCACCTTTGTCCAGTTGTGGGCGTGGGCAAAGGAGACTTAATTGATGCGGCTTATCAGGAACGTTTCCACTGTCTTGGTTAATTGTACCCGCTCTACTTGTGTGCCAATTAGCACGATTTCGGCAATGTTGTTTCTAGGTGCAAAAGTACTGCTTTAGCTTTATTGTTAAAAATTCGGCAGATCCCACGCCTTCTGGGATTCGGTTTCATGCGAAGCAGTCAGCGAGTTGTCTATGCTGCATTTTTTGGCTTTGAACCAAGTGTTACGAGGTGGACCGACGTGTTGTAAGTGCAGTAGTTATGTGCATACCTTGGGCTTACCAGGCACGTCGACTACACTGGCGTTCATAGGGTAGCTTACAGTTGGACGTAATGTCGGCACTCACGTTAGAGTACAGACGTCAGTATTATCGAAACTAAGTGCACATTTCAGTGCCATACGTAACTTTCGTTAGCGTATTCCTCTGTGGTCGGGCCACGATTGAATATAGCTTGCTGAATCATAGATAGAAATCTAATGTTGATTAGGCTGCTATAAAAGCGAAGCCATCCCTGGAACCTCAACTGACGTTAACCCGACATGATGCCTGTATCATAGGAGTACATATGTAATGTTTGTTGTTTTGTTATAAAATTAGATAACCAGCACTACAACTACAATTGACGTTGCACCGACATTACGCCTGCGTGTTCTTTGAATCAGAATAAAGCTCATTCAACAACGCCTGCACAGGGTCTTTTTCCAAAGCAGTTTCTAGATCACAGGGTCTTTTTCCAAAGCAGTTTCTAGATCTGGCGTGGCTCTGGGGTAGAATACCTGATTACCACGCAGAATTCTGGGGTCCCATTCCTGCTGGGACCTTAATTTTTATTTGCATTTGTCTGGTCAACGCGGCCGATGTCGGTTTTTCTTAACGCCTTACTTAGATTTAGGTGCATGATAAACAACCCCAGGAGGTCGAAATTTTCGCAGCCCTCCACTGTGGCGTCCTTCATAAATGCTGGCTTTGGGACGTAAAACCCCAACAATTCTATTACTCAAACGTCTGGAGTGGGCCAAGTTTGTTTTGAACGTGAGTGAACTCAACCTTTGAATTGGGTAGTGAGTTTCGTACATGGTTCTACTCAATGCTGGAATTGTGCAAGGTCAGTTTTGGCGTTTTTTGTAAGTGGGACAAGGTAGCGTCGAGAAGGTCCTCACTGAATTGTAGGCAGTGGCGAAGCCAATTATTACCCGTTTCCAACTAGACTTCCAAATTCGTCCATTCATTTTTGAGTGGGCCTAAAAATGCCCAATGTACCAAACCATGCATTGCCAATGTTATCCTGCAGGGACATTGCCAAACTGTGGACTGCTTGTTGCGTTGACATGCAATCCATTCCCCCGGCGAGTCCAGTTGAAGCCCCGTATTATTTCCCGACATCTGCAACATCTGATAGAGCGCGCTCCGAAGGATCTTAATGGACTTTTTCCATCCATTGTTATATATGCGAAATCTTGACAGGTAGAATATGTAGTGAAGAGTTCGACGAAAGTTCGATTGGTCAGGTAACATTATGATGAAGTTGCGGTCACTAACCAAGTCAAGGCAAAAACGCACGAGGGACGTTTACGGGCTTTTACGGGTTCTTTGATCACGCTAAAGCGGGCAGAGACGTAAGTCTCTTGTACTAAAATATGACTTAGCGAATTGGTGTCGTTAGCGGGCAGATTTCAATTGTTCCTGTTGGCGGTGTTGTCGACTGAATAAAAATTTTAGAAGTATTCTAGTTGCTAGATTATTCTCCTTAGCTATTGTATTGGGAGTCATCCCAATTGATGCGGTGACCGTGAATGTCTGCATGCTCAGCCAGGACGTTCGATGCTTTCTTGTCGCAGATTTCTCTCTGACGCTCCTTCAATATCCTCGTGAACTTGACAGTTCCGCCGATGTAGCTGCAGTCTGCACATGGTTCTTTGTCGACAAGGGGGAATTCTCGCTGTTTATCGGATCCCCGACGTTAGCAAGCTGATTTTTCAGTTTCTTGGACGGCATGCGTGGATTGTGAATGTCTTGTTTAAACATGCGGTTTAGAGCTTCGCTGACACTTGGAACGGACGGAACACCGGTGCGCCCTGCAGAAGGCCTGCTTTGAGACGGCTTTCGATAAAACGAGAGATAAAACAGCGGAAGGCTTCTGGCAAGCCTGATGGCATGAATAGCCGGTATGAGTCCTTCCGAGCGCTGAACGAGAGTCTGTTCCTGTTCATTCACGCAGACGTGGAGGATGGAAAGGATGTTATCCAACTTGTATTGTGCAGTGAACTGCATGGCTGTTTCTATGGTGTTGAGAAGATTCAGGAGACATGTTGTGTCTTAAACTTGTATAATGCTGAAGCAGTCGTCTACGTAACGGATGAAAATATTTGGTGTGGGCGCAAAGTAAGCGAGGGCCTTCTGTTTAATGACGTCCCTTCCCAAATTGCCGGTAGTCATAGAATGGAAGATCCCATGGCAATTACAAGCATTTGCTGACAGAACAGTTTCCTGTAGGAGGAGTATGTGTTGCTCAAGCACATATCAAGCTCCCTTACCTGTTCACTTAGCCATTCCCGATTAAGTAATTTCGTGCAGCAAAAGAGCTTAATGTAGTAATTTTCAACATGAACGTTATCGCAAGATTAGACCTGTAATGCAAGGTTTTTGGCTTGCAATTCCAAGAAGTTTTATCAAGCCACCGTATAGCATGATTTTTCCTTATAGAAGCAATGGTGTGGTTGATCTTTCCACTGTAGAAATATGCGTGCTCGTCTCCTTCGCAGCATCCGGAGAGTAGCAGAATTCGCGACGTGTCCTGCAGCGGCTCGGTGACCCATACCAGCGTACTTGGCGTCTACCCCATCTGGTACTTTGGGGTTCTGTTGATCAAGTGTTCTTCACGACCGAGCGTCCATGTCAGCGAGTTGCGTTCTCACCGCAATCGAGATGTTCAACCATTGCAGTACCGGTGGACCAAGAGCAGCGGAGTTCAAGGGCTATCAAATGCTGGTGCGTAAATACATTCACCGAAGTGTATATTATCTATTGAGGACCAATAATGGCTTGCGTGTGGTTTCGCTTTTGAATTGTTCAATTGCGAAAGCGTGCGCTCATTAGTTTGCGCATTGAAACTCTTAATGAATGATGCATACTGAATAAAATTTCTGCCGTCTACATTCTATTACCACCGTAGGAGAATACTGGGCGCAAAAATTATATCTTCTGTTCCGTAATAACGTTCAGTGACTGTTCGCACTAATGTCGTTGCTTGGGCAGTTACCAACCAAGCAACATGTGCAGCTTGAATTTGACGTGTGCGGAAGTAGCGTAGACGTTAGGGTGAGTCGGTGTAGCTCAATGTCGTGATGAATTGGCAACACAAAACCAACGAAAAGAACTGTTCTTTCTCCAGTCTGACTGCATTAGTATTTCGCGCCTAATTCATCACAACGTGACGTTTACTATTTGTTCAGAACTACAGGGTTTTAAGTCGAAGAACGCGTTGGTTGGTTGCGTCAAGTAGACCATTTAGGAGCATACGACTGCAGAATTGGAGCCGGACGTAATGATAGCCGTTCGTTGTGTGAGCCCTGAACGCATACCAGTGCAAGCTTGTGTTACGTAGTATTGCTGCGTGAATATTTCGAGCAGGAAAGACGAAGGTAGTGGACGAGAAGTGCTGGTGTCGATTGTTTAATCACATTTTCAAGGACGTTAAGTTCAACTAAGCTTAGATTTGTCACACTTGCCTGAGCATGTCTGTTTACTAATAGGTCGTGCGGTTTTTGTTTTGCACTTATTAGGTTGAAGAGGACAAGGCTGGAGGTCGGCGAAAGTCAAGTTGATACCGTGAGTGGCTCCTGCGGTGTACGTCTGCTTCGAAGAACTCGCTCAGATCGGGGAAGAAGCGTCGAATAAAGGCTGCCGCGACGTGAGCGAGTGCTTACGCGAACGAATGCGTGACCACCATGTATGCATTGGATATGCCCTTAGACTCCGTGCATTATTTATACGCTGGACGTCGTATATGTACATTCTTTAGACTTATTGTTTAGACGTATATGCACATTATTTAGACTTATTTTCTATTGCGTTATTCTATATAGCTGGTCTTGTTATTGTTTAATACCACGACCATGTTCATGGATAGGTTAGCCGGCTAGAACATTGGCTGACGTGCCATCTTTTCCGTGTATAATAATACAGAGAAGGTATTAAAAGGTGTGTGCGGTTGTTGGTGCGTCACTGTCATTCTTCCAGGCTCAGCCAGAACAGCTTGGCGTAAGGGGAACCTCTGAACGAATTGGTGTAAACAACAACAACAACAACAACAACAACAACAACAACAACAACAACAACAACAACAACAACAACAACAACAACAACAACAACAACAACAACAACAACAACAACAACAACAACAACAACAACAACAACAACAACAACAACAACAACAACAACAACAACAACAACAACAACAACAACAACAACAACAACAACAACAACAACAACAACAACAACAACAACAACAACAACAACAACAACAACAACAACAACAACAACAACAACAACAACAACAACAACAACAACAACAACAACAACAACAACAACAACAACAACAACAACAACAACAACAACAACAACAACAACAACAACAACAACAACAACAACAACAACAACAACAACAACAACAACAACAACAACAACAACAACAACAACAACAACAACAACAACAACAACAACAACAACAACAACAACAGGGAAGGATATGACAGATTCGTCCTGCGCGCACAGCAAACTTCGTTTGCTGGCGCTTGGCCTGCTCTGCCTGAGGGAAGGATATGACAGATTCGTCCTGCGCGCACAGCAAACTTCGTTTGCTGGCGCTTGGCCTGCTCTGCCTGAGGGAAGGATATGACAGATTCGTCCTGCGCGCACAGCAAACTTCGTTTGCTGGCGCTTGGCCTGCTCTGCCTGAGGGAAGGATATGACAGATTCGTCCTGCGCGCACAGCAAACTTCGTTTGCTGGCGCTTGGCCTGCTCTGCCTGAGGGAAGGATATGACAGATTCGTCCTGCGCGCACAGCAAACTTCGTTTGCTGGCGCTTGGCCTGCTCTGCCTGAGGGAAGGATATGACAGATTCGTCCTGCGCGCACAGCAAACTTCGTTTGCTGGCGCTTGGCCTGCTCTGCCTGAGGGAAGGATATGACAGATTCGTCCTGCGCGCACAGCAAACTTCGTTTGCTGGCGCTTGGCCTGCTCTGCCTGAGGGAAGGATATGACAGATTCGTCCTGCGCGCACAGCAAACTTCGTTTGCTGGCGCTTGGCCTGCTCTGCCTGAGGGAAGGATATGACAGATTCGTCCTGCGCGCACAGCAAACTTCGTTTGCTGGCGCTTGGCCTGCTCTGCCTGAGGGAAGGATATGACAGATTCGTCCTGCGCGCACAGCAAACTTCGTTTGCTGGCGCTTGGCCTGCTCTGCCTGAGGGAAGGATATGACAGATTCGTCCTGCGCGCACAGCAAACTTCGTTTGCTGGCGCTTGGCCTGCTCTGCCTGAGGGAAGGATATGACAGATTCGTCCTGCGCGCACAGCAAACTTCGTTTGCTGGCGCTTGGCCTGCTCTGCCTGAGGGAAGGATATGACAGATTCGTCCTGCGCGCACAGCAAACTTCGTTTGCTGGCGCTTGGCCTGCTCTGCCTGAGGGAAGGATATGACAGATTCGTCCTGCGCGCACAGCAAACTTCGTTTGCTGGCGCTTGGCCTGCTCTGCCTGAGGGAAGGATATGACAGATTCGTCCTGCGCGCACAGCAAACTTCGTTTGCTGGCGCTTGGCCTGCTCTGCCTGAGGGAAGGATATGACAGATTCGTCCTGCGCGCACAGCAAACTTCGTTTGCTGGCGCTTGGCCTGCTCTGCCTGAGGGAAGGATATGACAGATTCGTCCTGCGCGCACAGCAAACTTCGTTTGCTGGCGCTTGGCCTGCTCTGCCTGAGGGAAGGATATGACAGATTCGTCCTGCGCGCACAGCAAACTTCGTTTGCTGGCGCTTGGCCTGCTCTGCCTGAGGGAAGGATATGACAGATTCGTCCTGCGCGCACAGCAAACTTCGTTTGCTGGCGCTTGGCCTGCTCTGCCTGAGGGAAGGATATGACAGATTCGTCCTGCGCGCACAGCAAACTTCGTTTGCTGGCGCTTGGCCTGCTCTGCCTGAGGGAAGGATATGACAGATTCGTCCTGCGCGCACAGCAAACTTCGTTTGCTGGCGCTTGGCCTGCTCTGCCTGAGGGAAGGATATGACAGATTCGTCCTGCGCGCACAGCAAACTTCGTTTGCTGGCGCTTGGCCTGCTCTGCCTGAGGGAAGGATATGACAGATTCGTCCTGCGCGCACAGCAAACTTCGTTTGCTGGCGCTTGGCCTGCTCTGCCTGAGGGAAGGATATGACAGATTCGTCCTGCGCGCACAGCAAACTTCGTTTGCTGGCGCTTGGCCTGCTCTGCCTGAGGGAAGGATATGACAGATTCGTCCTGCGCGCACAGCAAACTTCGTTTGCTGGCGCTTGGCCTGCTCTGCCTGAGGGAAGGATATGACAGATTCGTCCTGCGCGCACAGCAAACTTCGTTTGCTGGCGCTTGGCCTGCTCTGCCTGAGGGAAGGATATGACAGATTCGTCCTGCGCGCACAGCAAACTTCGTTTGCTGGCGCTTGGCCTGCTCTGCCTGAGGGAAGGATATGACAGATTCGTCCTGCGCGCACAGCAAACTTCGTTTGCTGGCGCTTGGCCTGCTCTGCCTGAGGGAAGGATATGACAGATTCGTCCTGCGCGCACAGCAAACTTCGTTTGCTGGCGCTTGGCCTGCTCTGCCTGAGGGAAGGATATGACAGATTCGTCCTGCGCGCACAGCAAACTTCGTTTGCTGGCGCTTGGCCTGCTCTGCCTGAGGGAAGGATATGACAGATTCGTCCTGCGCGCACAGCAAACTTCGTTTGCTGGCGCTTGGCCTGCTCTGCCTGAGGGAAGGATATGACAGATTCGTCCTGCGCGCACAGCAAACTTCGTTTGCTGGCGCTTGGCCTGCTCTGCCTGAGGGAAGGATATGACAGATTCGTCCTGCGCGCACAGCAAACTTCGTTTGCTGGCGCTTGGCCTGCTCTGCCTGAGGGAAGGATATGACAGATTCGTCCTGCGCGCACAGCAAACTTCGTTTGCTGGCGCTTGGCCTGCTCTGCCTGAGGGAAGGATATGACAGATTCGTCCTGCGCGCACAGCAAACTTCGTTTGCTGGCGCTTGGCCTGCTCTGCCTGAGGGAAGGATATGACAGATTCGTCCTGCGCGCACAGCAAACTTCGTTTGCTGGCGCTTGGCCTGCTCTGCCTGAGGGAAGGATATGACAGATTCGTCCTGCGCGCACAGCAAACTTCGTTTGCTGGCGCTTGGCCTGCTCTGCCTGAGGGAAGGATATGACAGATTCGTCCTGCGCGCACAGCAAACTTCGTTTGCTGGCGCTTGGCCTGCTCTGCCTGAGGGAAGGATATGACAGATTCGTCCTGCGCGCACAGCAAACTTCGTTTGCTGGCGCTTGGCCTGCTCTGCCTGAGGGAAGGATATGACAGATTCGTCCTGCGCGCACAGCAAACTTCGTTTGCTGGCGCTTGGCCTGCTCTGCCTGAGGGAAGGACATGACAGATTCGTCCTGCGCGCACAGCAAACCGCGTGCAGAATGTGCTTCGTTACTGCCTCAGGAATCGACTGCTGCAAAAATTTTTGAAATCGGCCAGGTAGAAGCGGAGTTATAGTGATTTGTCGCGCTCGCATGATAACAATGAATGTATACATGTGCACGTTTTCCGGAGTTTCTTTGTGTGACTTTTTCTACTTTCCTAATTAAAAGGGCGCTTTACAGTATGACGTTCAGGTTGGTCGCGAATACGGGCCAAACTTCTTGAATTGATGTATTTTCATTTTAGAACTGACAAACTGAGTCCCTGGCCTTCGTGTGGCTCTGATGCAGATGAGTTTTCAAGCGGCAGTCCGTCTCTCTTTTGTCTATCTCCCACAGTAATGAGGCAACGGCCCCAGAACTCAAGGGCATTTCTCGGCGCACTCTGCGAGAACTGTTTTATGATTGTTTACTTGTAGATTTACCTGAGTATACTCTTTTCTACCAAGCTGTCAAGATGCGTGTTTCTCGCATCTGCTAAACAGAGCTCCCAAAACGTCGTAATTCACGGACCTACTCGATATAGCGCTGACAACTTTAGCTTGGTAAAAGAGGAAAGCGTGCTGCAGTTTTACTAAGCATATAAAACAATGATTTTTACAACAGGGCAATACGAAACGGTTCAGATAAACAATAAAACGACAGGTGTTGTAGACCGCTGTTTATGTAGAATCCAGAATAGATCAAGATGGCTGATCAACTACAGAAATCCAGCAAAGCACTAGTAAAGAGGTATGGGTGGACATTCAAATACTTTGAGAGACACAGATGTTAGTATTCAGATTAAAATTAGCCATAAAAATTTCTCATTTCATTACTTGATTTCTGTGCTGCGAATGCAGTGGCTTCTAGCTGTAAGCTGACTTCGTACACGATATGTTGCTTGCTCGCAGGGTGCTGCGAAAATCAGGCACTTCAAAC
The DNA here is from genome assembly GCF_013339695.2 of Rhipicephalus sanguineus. NCBI lineage: Eukaryota > Metazoa > Arthropoda > Arachnida > Ixodida > Ixodidae > Rhipicephalus > Rhipicephalus sanguineus. Next base: position 8,037,377 of record NC_051185.1, on the reverse strand, counting down.
TCATTACACTCACGGAAACACGAAATGTGTTTCTGCATAGATAAAATAACGCGCCAATGCTTTTAGTTACGTTGTACAAAACAATAAACGTAGTGAAGCGAGCCTGACTTCGCCTTCAAGAGTAGAACGCGACAGCATAACAGGGCCTCGTGCACATCGTTTTCAACCGTGCCGCACGGAAAGGAACGTTCGTGCGCGTAACATTGGCTGTTTCGAACTATCCTAGAATGTCTACTGCAAGTACAGTTGCGAAGCGCCCACTACGCCATTATTCCTCCATTTGCTAATTTGCGAAGTACTCACTACGCGTCAGTTAGGTGCCACGCGTACCTGCACACTTTGTAATGGTTGGACAGCTTTAAAGGAACACTAAAGGCAAATGTTAAGTCGACGTTGATTGTTGAAATAGCGTTCCAGAAACCTCGGAGTGCTTGTTTCGTGCCAAGGAAATGCTTATTTTGAATCAAAATCACGTTTCGGTGGTCCGCAAAGCGTTAGCGCACTTCAAATCACGCGCCTGAAAAGGCCTAACGTAGCATTTGCCTTGTGCAACATCGCCCGCCTTCACTGTCCGGCAGCCGACGCCGTGGTCTCTGCTCTCAAGGGCACATTACACAACATCACATGGCCACGGCCTTTTGTCGGAGTGTCCGCTAGAGCGACTTTCATGAGCGTGCAAGGCACACGCAGCAGTACGCGATAACGAAACTACCACTGAGACGCGACCGCGCGAGCGGAGCGCAGCCTGGCGAAAACGGAACTTTTGCACAATCCGTATTGCACAACGTCTTGCAAATTTCGGAATGTTCTTTTTCATCATGAGTAGCTTGAATACTAGTGATAATTTGTGCTCGGGACTCTTGACGCCATCGGGCTCGTTCCAATCGTCCCACTGGTGGCGCACACAGTGTCCTGAATTTACCTTAATTTTTCGATTACTAGAGCACTGCTATTGATAATATTGACGTTTTAGACGTTCTCGAACATTGACCTTTCGCTCTGACATAAATTTTTACTTGTTTTAGTGTCCCTTTAAACCACCCTCTCTATGCTCAATTCAGATATTTTGACGTCTGGCGCGATTCTAGAATTCTGCCACGCAATATTAGGGTAAGGCGGCGCAAAACACGACATTTTGACTTTGCCGCTCTCTATTGGCCGCGAGATCGAACAAAGTCGGCACCTAGCGGCGAACGTACGAAGCCCGAAGTGTGGATGCGAGTGGCCCGCCGCCGCTCCAGCAGCAGTGTGTATTGTGCTTGTTGCTGGATAATTCGCGATGGAAGTTGCAACGGGGACGATTTGGTCGACGTGCAGTAAACTCATTCTTTCCTTTTTCTAATGGAAGCACGCAGAGCCAGTCGCTTTTCTTTCTTTCTAACTAGCGATGCGAAAAGCATTTGTTTAATGCGACCGCACCACACACGTTTGCCACCTTTAACCACATACGCTTGTCCTCCAGCCTTTCGGGCTTAGCGAAAACAAAACAAAAATTAAACATCTTCCCGAAGGGAACCCTGAGGTGACGTGAAGCATCGGGGGGGGTTCCGTTGTTTTAATTGCGTAGACGAAGGTGAAACGGTTAACGAAGGTCTTTATTGAGCAGCGTCTAGTACTTGAGGTGTGCACTTTGCTTTGAAGAGGATGGCTTTGTGGTCGCTGAAGTGAACCGCGAGGGGATCTTGGTGCAGTGGGTGGATCTTGAAATTGGTGAAGACGTGATCAATGCATGTGCCGTGAATGGTAGTTGGCTGTTGTTTTCGGTCGTCGTGTGATACGTGTTGCAGCGAGTGGTGTGACGACATGTACTCAACTATCCAATCGCTCTTCATGACGTTCACATTAAAGCCGCCAATGAGCATGAAAGGATGTGTGTCTGCGTATTGCTTTTGGTAGTCGCCCATGGCCTCGTCTATGTACATCTCCACGGCTGTGCGCGAGAGGTTGGGTGCAAGGTACATTGTCATGACGTTAACGCCGTAGACAGTGACGGCACAATGCTCGCCGCAATCTGCACTCACCGGATCTTCGGCGTGATCATGAACATCCTGGGAGACAAGCGCTGCTCTCCGTTCAGGCCGTACGTGGTCGTTGATTACTTCAAGCGAGTGGAGTTTCAACAGCGCGGCAGCGCACACATCACACTTCATCGGAAGCATCAACGGAGTAAAGCGGAGTGAACCAAAGCAAGCGCTGAACTGAACGCGCGCAGCGCTCAGCCAACACCTCCTAGAACTTTTCAGGACAGCGCGCAAGAATTTGACGTCACAAGCCGCCGGCCGACCAACCCGTCCGACGAGTTCGTTTACCTTGCATTCCAATCCCCTGTCTCCCCAGTGACCCTGCCTGAAGCGCGTGTGTCCGCGTCGTTGCTGAGGGCACGTTTCATGTATTTCTGCATTCGCTGGAGAGGAGAGGAGACTATAGGAGAAGAGTAGCGCATGCGCCGCGAGAGCAGAAGCGAGACCGCAGGAGAAGCGCAAGCAGGTGGTACGAGAGAAGTGGAGAGTGATTGCGGAGTGAGTGCGGAGTGCGGAGAGTGCACAGTGTGAGTGCGGACGCCGACGAGCACGCGGGACATGCCGCCGCTAAGAAATGCTTCGCATTTAAAAAATCACAGCATATCCACGGAGTGAATGATGATGAGTGGGCGAAGCCGCGGAGGTTCATCGGTAAACCGTGAATCTTCCGTGAATTCTGCCCAGTACATCATCACAGACGTGAGATCGGGCGCGTTTATACTAAAGGTTCGATGAGAGTTATGACGACTTGCAGCTCACTTTAATTTTACATGTACGCTGTGAATTTTCATTGTTTAGAAAACCATTGCTTTAGAAAACATCTGGCGTCTTTCGTTAAGCAGCTGGCGTCTTTTCGTTTTGCTTTAGAAACATCTGGCGTCTTTTCGTTTTGCTTTTAGAAAACATCTGGCGTCTTTCGTTGGTTTATTTCATCAATCAACGGCGTTTTGAACAAAATTTTTATTGTTTAGTCATGCACAGGAGAAATCTCACCAGGCACTACCTTGGCGGTAAACAATGGCTGCTAATGGGAATGAGAGACAGAAGAAGTCGGCTTTTAGCTAACACTTACACTTCTACTTCTACTAACGTTTCCTACTGGAACATGCCAATGGCTGCTGATGGGGAATGAGAGACAGAAGAATTCGGCTTTTAGTTAACGCGCACGCTGCGAATTTTTTATTGTTCAACAACGCACAGGAGAAATCTCCCACCGGCACCACCTTGGAGGTCAAGATCTGGTACTAGCGTTAAGACTGGTTACGCACTACGACGGGGACGAACGGGTGCCGCTTTAAGAAGCTTCGCCCCTAAAAAGTTTACGCCATGTTGACTAACGAGAAAACAATGTTAGGATATGGTTGGTCGCGGCGCGTACTGCAATTTGTTGAATCGCCCCTTGCGAGAGAGCACATGCTAATCAAATACGCGCTACGGTAATTTCAATTTTGGTACTATATCAGGCCTCAATCTTTACTGGAAGATCCGTTTCAAATATTAAAAACAAATATATCAGCATGCGCTGTGCAGCTCGCTTTCGATTACTCGTTCATCGCTTCATGGTCCGTCCGTTGCTGGCTCGCGAAACGATTTTTGCTCTGCGCGAGTTCATGCACAAACTGGACGAGTTTCGGCGCTTATATAGTTCCACTTCGGAACACTGAGAACGCTTCTCTTAGTTGATGAAGCGCGACGGAAAACGCGCAAACAGTAGGTAAGGCTAAGTGATGCTCGCTTATAAGGACTCGCAGCTTGCGTGGACAAACTTTGTATTCACTACGAAGGTGACGCACGGAGTATGTAAGCCGCATTGCATACTTGGAGAATCAATTCATTCACTTGCGGAAGTACGAAAAAGCGCAACTAAATCATGACTGTCAGCCCTGGCCGCCACGATCTTTTGCGGACTGCAACAGCGTTAGCGCACGTAGCGCGCAGAAATTACGCATTCAACAAGCATGAATGCACATATTACGGACTAATAGTGAGAAACGGGTTAGCGTATTTGACTGAGCATCAACAATTTTCGTCAGCAAATGCTTCAACCCACCGTGATCGAAGTGTTGGCTATGCAGCATCATTGCAAAGCGCCTTGCCGTTCCGACGCCTAACAAGCCACTCTCGGTGTTGTTGCGCGTCGCCGGGGGAGGAATGAAAGCCTATTTCTAGCTCTGTGCATTATGTGTGGCATTGCGGAACCTACCAATGCTTCCGCTTGTAAACTGAAACGTTTTCAACACTTACGGAGGGCAGAATGACGACACAGAAACAGCGGCTCCGTACACTTACACACAGCGCACGGCCGACGATCCACACAAAAGCAGGGGCAGTGCTGCCACCTATAGGTCGATCTCGCCGCCAATAGCTAATACAAAAAGTACCTTTTCTTTGTTTCTTTATTTCAGTGATAGGTGCCGGTAGTTTTCGACGTTTTTGTGTAAAAGTTGATGATCGCTCACAACGTTCACGCGGAAAAAATTGCGCGGCTGATGTCAGCAATGCCAGTGTGTTCGTGACCTGCCGAAAAAGGGCGAAATTCTGCTCGTCCAAATTTTCTGATGCGTGCCTGAAGCTACTCCGGCGTCAGTCCAACAACGCAAGTATTTATGTTGTTAGCTACATGCCCCCAAAAGTTTAGTTCATTTGGTGCCATGGGCCAAAGGGGAAATTTTTTTTAATTTTGGCATGTGAGAGGGGCAAAACGCAACAAAAAGGCATCGAATTGCCTTAGAGAGTGTCTCTTTAAGTGAACCATTTACTTACGCTCATTATGTATAATATTCTTTTGTTTAGGATGGTGCGGACGAGAACCAGGATATCATCTAGAGCTTCCTGGGAGAAAAACGACTAGAAAAATGAACTGAATGTTGTTCGGGAGTTTTGGAGTAACACAGCGCCGGGTTCTGTATTGATTAAATGCGTGGAGTGCAAATACTGTGCTCATGAAGACTGCGTGAGGGCCCACGGCGTGAATTTCATGTGCTGTATACTGTAAGAACTGAAGGGATGAAATTTTTTCACACCGTCTCGTTTCGCCCCATGCAGCGTCTCGCTTTGCCCCGCAGATTGGGGTAAAATGAGACATCTGGTGCATTTCTTGTTTCTTTTTAAAATAAACTTTTTTTTAGGGGTGTGCGAATATCAAATTTTTCGAATACGAATCGAATACGAATATCCACCTTCGAATATCGAATCGAATATCGAATATCAAAGGAAAAATGCCTCCACAGTAACAATATTTTATTTAACATGTAGCTATTTGAAAAAAAAAACATTAACAGCCTGACTGGCAACACAACATAGACTGCTATCTCCAGAACACAATGTCCAGGCTAGCACAATGCACATCACAACACAAGCAAACATCACGGCAGAACGAAAGTAATGACTAGATGTTATGATGAAGAAATATGAGTGGACGTAATGGGGCGCTCGTCGCAGGCAGATATCGTGCCTCCGATGTTTATCGCTCCTCCCGGCAACGTTTTAGGGACGAAGCTACTTAAAGCGGCACCTTTTCGTCCCTCGTAGTGCGTAACCAGTCGTAACGCTAGTACCAGATCTTGACCTCCAAGGTGGTGCCGGTGGGAGATTTCTCCTGTGCGTTGTTGAACAATAAAAAATTCGCAGCGTGCGCGTTAACTAAAAGCCGAATTCTTCTGTCTCTCATTCCCCATTAGCAGCCATTGGCATGTTCCAGTAGGAAACGTTAGTAGAAGTAGAAGTGTAAGTGTTAGCTAAAAGCCGACTTCTTCTGTCTCTCATTCCCATTAGCAGCCATTGTTTACCTCCAAGGTAGTGCCTGGTGAGATTTCTCCTGTGCGTGATTAAACAATAAAAATTTTGTTCAAAACGCCGTTGATTGATGAAATAAACCAACGAAAGACACCAGATGTTTTCTAAAAGCAAAACGAAAAGACGCCAGGTGTTTCTAAAGCAAAACGAAAAGACGCCAGCTGCTTAACGAAAGATGCCAGATGTTTTCTAAAGCAATGGTTTTCTAAACAATGAAAATTGACAGCGTACATGTCAAATTAAAGTGAGCTGCAAGTCGTCATAACTCTCATCGAACCTTTAGTATAAACGCGCCCGATCTCACGTCGGTGATCACGTACTGGGCAGAATTCACGGAAGATTCACGGTTTACCGATGAACCTCCGCAGCTGTGCCCACTCATCATCATTCACTCCGTGGATATGCTGTGATTTTTTTAGCTATACGAACGCAGCAGAAATGTGGAAGACGAGTTATTTTATGCATTATAATCGAATCGCATATTCGAATTTTTCAAATATTCGAAGTTATCGATTATTCGAAACTTTTCGAATACATGATTTCCGAATCGAACACGAATATTTCAAATGTAATATTCGACGAATATTCGAAACTTTCGAATATTCGCACACCCCTACTTTTTTTCTTTTTAAAATAAACTTTTGTTCTTTTTCTTTTCTTTTCTTGTGTTCTTGTTTTTTGCTTTTTTTCGTGTTTCCAATATGCTTTTCTTTTGCTCGCCACTTGCCTGCCCTGTATTCAATCAATACAATATCGCTAGTAGGTCCCCCTGACAGTGTTTGCTTCGGGACCTCCTTCTGTAATACTTATGAACCATGTCACTTTTATTTTCGTGATGTTACAATAAACTTCAAACTTCAACAGTCCCAACACCGCCATATTTATGAAGCACATACCTTGTACCCAAAAGAAAGTTCCGGCGTTGATGTTTTATGGTAACAAGTGAAATAAAAAAATAATATTCACTATTTTCACATTTTTGTCCCATTTTGCACCGCCTTACCCTACTGCGTTAAGGCGACCCCTTCCAATACATGACATTCTTATAGCGTTTTTTTACGAAGCAGTTTCAAGCACTGGTGTGGCTTCGTGTTTGAACAGCAGCTTGTCATGCGCAAGGCCTGGGTTCGATTCTCAGACGGGCCGAAGATTTTTTTAATATTTACTTATTTGCATACATCTCGAATTTTAGCTCACAGACAACGACGCCGCCGCCAAAGCCGACAGCGGAATTTCTGTGAAACGAGCTCTTTAACGCTGTCGAGTTAACATTTTAACATTGGGGCAGCTTTGTACTGGCGGTGCGAAGATTGATGAAACAGCGGCGCTGGTTGCATTACCCTCCTCCTTTCCCTCCTCTTCACCTTGTCTTTCCTTTCCCGCTCCTTGCTGCTTTACTATAATATACAAGTATGTTCTATGCTTTACACTCTGCCATCCTCCTATCCATCATCCTTACCCTCAAATCACTCCTTCTCATCCTCACTTTTCTTTCTCACCCCTTGCTATACTTTTCCATACATTGCTATGCTATGATTACCCTCTCCCCTCATCCTTTCTCCCCTCCTCACCCCAACATATCACTCCTCCTCACAATCACATCCCTTTCCGGCCCACTTGCTATATCATACTATAGATGGCTACAGAAGATCTTCTGTAGGGATTAGTTAGAACATAATGGATGAAAAAGTCAGCGATTCAAAGTTCACAAAGAAGGCAGACACGAACGATGAGACGAAGCGCATCCGACAACTGATTTAATGAAACAAGTAGACAAGAAAGGGTGGGTAAAAACATAAACGGATAGGGCACTGTTGGCAAACCGCGCATGGGCAAACGTGAATGCTAACAATGGTAAAAACCCTTGCATTTTTTTTTTGTAAATTTACGTTACCAAAATGCCATATCAGAATCTAAGATGAAAGATGTGCGGCGACCAAAATTATCTTTGTTTCGCTAGAAATGCAACTTGCTTGTCTTTAAGTACAACGGACGGAGAGCTCACGCATGCGCCAAACTGCCCCGACGGCATAGCGTACGCTTCTACAATTGTCTTTTTTTTTTATTTCGGTCCCTGCTGTGTCAACATAGTTTTGTCACTGAAATTCGGGTTACCCTTACAGGCAGATCAGTGCTGAGCGGCTGAGCGTGATTCCCCTCAATTGCAACTCTATTACACATATTCGTTTGTTCCTGTAGCCTTTCGTTGAGGCACCTGCCCGTCTGTCGAATATATAATGAGCGGCAGGAGAAAGGAATCCTTAAAATACTTTTTCCTTGCACTCAACAAATCACTCTTCACGTTTGACGTTACATGTTGCATCTCGGGCGTCTTCATCAGTGCTCTACATGTTAACTTTAGACACAAACCTATCGATTTTCTGGGCGCCGAGAATATCACCGGCGCATCGCACCGGGAAGCCATTATTAACACGAAAGTGTTTTATGCCGGGGTCCACCACTGCTCCACTGACGTATTTCCGTCACGGAAATGACGTTGTTAAATATAAAGACTAACAGTGGGCAAAGAAAAAAAACCAGAAGAAAGGGTTCCGTCACCGGGAATCGAACTTACGAACCCTCGCTCCGCAGCGCGAAACGATTCGGCCACGGACGGTACATTCTTCACAATGCTAACGGTGAGCTATTTATATACATCATTTGCCGGTGGCGGTACTCGGAGATCGGCGTTACAGCGTGTTTTCGTTATCACTAGCGATATGGCGCGAAGGGCTCGAAGAGCATAGAAGAGCGCGCTTGAACGGTCGTCGCCGTTGCGACGAGTGCCCGCGTCTACAGGACGTGGTCGCTCGTGCGTGCACTATCTCGTGATCGCGGTGGTTTGTACGTCTCGCGTTGAGAGCACGAAGGTCATTTGGCTCACTGCAGCGGCCGCTTTTGCGAAAGGAGCGCGGTGCTCACGCAGAAATAAGTTACAGATGTGACAGTTCGCTCTCATCCTGTGTATGTTCGTTCCGTGCGTCCTTTCTGCCTGAGCAGCGCGTTGCAAGTTTTGAGCTGTTTGCCGTTCTTCGCGTGACATTACAATTTGGCGCTGTAGCATTCATTCCTTCACCCTTGGGGCGAAAGAATTCGCAACAAACGCTCAACTACGCCTGTGAAGACACGTTTCACTTTCGTGTTATACTGATTCCTATGACAGAGGGATCAGCCATGTTTTTTTTTAATCTGTGCGTTATTGTGTGCAAGAACGGCAACACAACCACCGAATTCCTGTTTCTTTTCTAACACGAAAATGTTTTATGCCGGGGTCCACCGAGACTTTCATGACGTATTTCCGTGACGGAAATACGTCGGCAAAATGAACGCCCATCAAATGGCGAAAAAACTGTAAAGAATTTTTGATGTCAGGAGTCGAACCCATGTCCTCTCGACAATGGCTGGCGGGAGTTTAGCCCGCTGAGCTACCACCAAACAAACAACAGAAGCTACATGAACGCGCCTTTTATCTTTCACAATTTCCTCTCGCAGTGCTCTTGGATGGATGCTATGAGCGTCCCCTTTATAACGGGTCGGTGAGATGTGTGCCACCAGGTTTGAAAATAAAAAAAAACGCGCCGTTGCTACGCCCGTCCCCATTCGACGCGTTTACACTGGAAATGTAATTTCTTCGACGCTTTAACACGCCGCGGGGCGCCTTTAGCCCAAGCCTCGCTCATAGCATCCGTCCATATCGAAAAATATCTCTCCGACGCTCGCCTGGCTGTCGCAACGCGTTCCTCGCTCGCCCTGTGCTAATTCACGGCCAAGCTAGACGAGACGATGCGCGTAGCGTTTCTCTTCGCGTTTCACGACGTTTTGAAGGAGTGCATATCGAATTTCAGTGTTTATTATGTGCCCGTTGATGCCATATTTGCGCGGGATTCACCATATGCGGTGTCCACATATATGTTAAGAACTTCAGCTGCAGCAAGGGTTAAGTCATGATCATGGGCGTTAGTCGTAGGTACGGAGATGTGCCACTAGGTGTCAACGTGAGTGCGTCCACATCAAGTGGTGCTATGTTTCCCAAACAACAGTAGACATTGTACAAGCTCTCATATACCAATGCACTATAAACAATCAACTGCTACTGTGACGACACGTTTCACTTTCGTGTTATACCGATTCCTATGACAGAGGGATCAGCCATCTTTTTCTTCAGCTTTACCGGGATTGTTTATCTCCTTCAGGCAGAAATCCGTCACTGCCACCAAGACCACATTCGAAAAACCACTCTTTCGCAAGCGCTCTATTTGCATATTCGGGCTTTGGCTCATTCTGTTCTGGCACGATATCTTAGTGGCCTGCAACATGCAATATTTTATTCCTTTTGCGAGTCAGCGAAGGGCCCACTACGCGTCCGCAAGGCAACACGCGAACCTACGCAGCTGTTCACTTTGTTGATGCTTTTGCTGATGATGATGCTTAAATATGTCTCAGCGCTTTGTAACTGGTGGCCCTTTAAAACACCCACTCATCGCGCAGTTCACATGTTTTGTCCCCTGGCGCGATTCTACGCTTCTGTCAAGCAATATATTGCATGGGTTAAGGAGACTGCTTCCACTACAATTGACATTCATATTTGGGCTTTTTTTTTTTCGAAGCAGTAGAACACGTGCTTCCCACGCTGACGGCTTGGGTTAGATTCTCACTCGAACCCGAAGATTTTAATTATTTATTTTACTTGCATCTTTCTCGATTATTCATGTAGTGTTCTTTTTTGTCGAAGACCTTTCAAGAAATATCGTGGCTCTGTGGTAGAATACCTGCTTGTATCAGACGGCCTCGGTTCGATTCTCACTCGTACCCGAAGTTTTTTATTATATATTTTATTTGCGTCTTTCTCGATTTTTCGGTCACGGACAAGATGATCATTTTTCGCTCACAACCAGCGACACCGACACAGAAATTTCTGCGAAGCGAACTCTTTAACGCTGTCGCGTTAAATGCCTGATACCATGAGAATAAATTGCTTGACTCGTATCCCACGAAGTAAAATGCACCGCATTGAAACATTTCACGTGCAACAGCAGCGCCAGAAAACAGCCTAGGGAGCAGAAGCAAGATCGGAGGGGCGGAATAAACATCCGCCGCGGTAACTGGAATACCTCATCGCGAAGCAATAGCGTCAGTAGTCTGGAAACGTTCATATGCGCATGCTATGCGCATGACTAACTTATGCTTGTCATAGAACATTCCCAAGCTTAATTTCGACGAAGCTTGGTGCGTGACACCCCCGCATTAGCGACAACGGGTCGTATCTTTTTGCCCCCCAGTTACCCATGTAGGCGACTTCGGACTACTAAATGTTAGTACTGCCACTTGAATTTTGTGATGTGCTTATTGGTAGTATCGCATGACTGAATTTGTGACAATGAGGGACACAGTAGCCGAAGGCACCGAATAGGTGTGTTGTATGAACAGGAAAAACTCAGAGGGATCCTTACGCGATCGCCTAAGACGACTCGAAGGTGAGAGCCATTTTAACGCGATAGCGTTAGAGAGCTCGTTTCGCAGAAATGCCAGCGTCGGTGTCGGCGTCGCTACGTAGCTTGTGAGCGAAAACTCGTCCGTGACCGAAAAATCGAGAAAGGTGCAAATAAAATAAACAACAAAAATTGTCGGTCCCATTGATGATCGAACCCGGGCCGTTTGCGTGGCAAGCAGGTGTTCTACCACAAAGCCACGATGTTACTTACGACTGCTTCGGGAGTGAGTGAGTGAGAACTTTATTGTGGTCCAAAAGTGGCAGAAGCTGAACGCGACTGGAGGTCCCGCTAGCTCAGCCAGGTGGCTCCACCCAGGAAGGTGCCGGAAGCTGGAGCCTCTCGGCGATGTCCCGGGCCCTCTGGACTGCCAGCAGTTGGTTGTTGAGTTCCATGCTGCGCATGGCAGCCTCCCAGGAGGGTTTGTCCGATAATCCTGACCCCGAATTAAAGGGGCACAGCCAGAGCATGTGTTCGAATTACAGTGCACGTGATTACAGTGCTGACAGTGAGGTGAGAAGTCTGGATCTATTCTGTTTAGCATGGCTGGAGTGATGTACGTTTTTGTCCGTAGTTGTCGTAGTGTGACCGCTTGCGCTTTATTCAATTTAGGTTTTTGTTGGTTAGTTTCTGCTGTTAGGATTTCGGTTTTTTCAAAGTCAATCTTATGGTCGGCATCTGCCCTGCAAGCCACAAAACATCAGTAGTCCATCTTTGTTGAAACAGCGCTCACTAGACGACGACGAAGTAAAAGAAGGCTAAATTGACTTTGACATCAGTAGTCAACACTTTGGTGAGAAGAACGGAAACGCATTGCACGTTAGAATCAGACAGAAGGAAAGAAACACCGTGTTCAATCAACTCAAAAAAAAAAACGGCTACCCGCCCCATTTCATTCGGAAAGCAATCCGGCGACAAAAAAGAAAAGTACTTCCAACGGATCCCCAGCGTCGCCGCCTTATCAGAAGCGAATCTCTCTCCCCTACGTGAAAGGCACCAGTGAAGCCATAAGCAGACTCCTAAAGAAGGAAGGCATAACGGTCGCACACAAGCCAACCAACACAATAAATCTTCTGCTACCGAAACCTAGGGATCTTCCACCAAGAGAAAGAGCGCAAGGCGTCGTCTACAAAATCAAGTGTTCCGACTGCCAGGCCGCATACATTGGCGAAACAAAAAACTTGACCGAAAGAATTAAACGGCACAAAAACGACGTCAGGACGTTCTCAAGACAACGGAACCCCCTTGCAGAACACTCGGAAGATGCCGACCATAAGATTGCCTTTGAAAAACCGAAATCCTAACAACAGAAACTAACCAACAAAACCGGCTCTTATTGGAGTCATGGTTCATTCAAAATGCCGAAGCAGGGTGTCTACCGAGTTGACTTTTCTAAATTCCCTGAGTTTTCCAGGTTTTCCCTGAGTGAAGCAGAACTTTGTTTTATGTCAAGATGGGTAGAGACCATGTCGCTCGGTGATGTCACTCTCTAATACGCACGTTAGAAAATAAAAACGACTTAATCCTATTTGAATAGTACATAGAACAGTTAAACCTCAACATAGCGAAGTTGGTAAAAGCGGCGACTCACTTCGTTATATCGAAACTTCGTTAAACTGAAATTCGACCTTTCATGCAAGGCATAGTTACTGAAGGATTAATCTTAAACTGAAGATGCCACAAGAATGTTCGACTAATATGGCTACATGAAAAACGTTTTTTTTTTTTTAATTTTTTGCGTGAAAAAATCAATTTTGTTGAGCCTGAGGTGCAGCAATCATGAGCACAGTTAGATGCCTTGCCAGAGTGTCACATGTAAAAACGAAACAAATGCGGGTTAAATGCACTGTGGAATTGCGCTTGTTCTGCTGCTGCGGGTTGTTGTCAAATCCTCGCGCGTTGCCCAGAGCAATGCAACGCCTTTGCTACCATGTTGCCCAGCCGAACCATTTGCTCTCCACGAACGCAAAACATCGAAAACCATCCCACGTTAGAAAAAAAGAGTCACAGTTTCACCGCGAGAGCAAAATAGTAAATCCGATAGCAACAAAGAGGAATTTTATATGAATATAGGCTAGGAGCTCGCTCCTTTAGGAAACGCAGCCGCTGCACTAAGAGAAGTGCCCTATCTATGGTTCAGGGGCGGATTCAGGTACCTAATGGAGGGAGGGGGGGGGGTACAATGGCTGAAGCCCCCGCTCAGCAGTGCATTTTGGTGGGTCGCGCATATTTACAACAGCCTGGAGGGAATTATGGCGGTGCCTAAGAAGCCGTCGTTCTAAATGTGCATAGGGAAGCAGGAAAAGGTAGAGCAATGAGAGAGGTAGAGAGCAGGGACAAGATTCTCTTTACCCCTTTCGGGCAGTGGCAGGCGAAGCAGCCTGAAAAAGGGGGCAAACTCAACAGGCAGCCTGAAAAAGGAGGTGGGCGACAGGCACTGAAGGGAGGGGGCGGGGACTGGCTTAAGGGGGGGGGTATCGCCGATACGCCCCCACACCCTTTGGATCCGCCACTGCTATGGCTTCAACGGAAGTTTTGCAATTAGAGCATAACACCTACAAAGGTATGTGCCGTCTGCTGATCCCCACTAAAGATACCGCGGCGCACGCGACCACGCCCGCTGGTACAAAGTACGCACTTCCTGTCGGACTCAGGCAGCCCCCCCCCCCCCCACCTCCCCAATCCGCCGGCTCCTATCTGTATGTGCCCATCGCGCGAACGAGACGGTCGGCTCGTTTCATCTCTGCTTAAGCCCCGTTCGTCGGCAGCGCCCGCGCGCTTTCACTCGCGCATGGAGTATACGACGCGCGGGGTGATGTAATCGCGATTTGGACTTGATAAGGAAGATCATGGCGAAGGCAAAAAATTCGCGACGGAGTGTCTATATAATTGCTATCGCAAAAAAAAAAAAAAGCAATATAGCTGCGGGCTAAGCTCGCATGAAAGCACGGCAACAGCCTGAATTACGGCACATCCGATTATGGTGGAAACGTTACTGTTTTCCGACATCGCGCGCCGAATCGAGCAAATGGGACCCGTGCTGGTGTCGCGAATTTCGGTCGCTGCTATGCCTTGGCTCTGAAAACTTTTGTAATTCGGCTTTGTAACAAACATGCACGTGGTGTGGCTGGTAACTGCCAGATGCAACCCACAAAAATATCGGTCGACTGCTTAAAACTTGTTTCAGCAGTGCCCTCATCGGGAAAAAAAGAAAGAAAAAAGCTTTCACTTGCTGTGAATGAGCCCATTAGTTACGCTGGCTCTCACCTGGAAATTTATTCTATTCTTCAAGGAGTCCTCAATAGCATCTTTGAAGCTCGGGATCAGAGCGAGTGAGCTCTCCGATCACAGCCAACAAGCGTCGTCTTTTTTCTCGCCGATCGCGATGGCTTGCCAGATACCAGCCTTGTCGAAGACATCCGCTTCCTGACCGATCGCGATCGCTTGCAAGATAACTCAAGCTCGTTACATCTACTGCTACCGCTTCTACAACTAATCATGCTTGTTACTTGACACGCGGCGATAACAAAAACACCATATCGGGCGCTAACGCACAGCGCGCGCGAGAAAAAATACAGAACTACACCGCGTAGTCACAGAACACCCTGACAACATTGCGCGATACGATGTGTCGTGGTTCATGGTTCCCGCATGCCACGCATTAGCCTGATTCTCTCCCACTTCAAAGGTCCGAAGGCGATGACAGCATCGAGGTTCGCCACTTCCCCGCAGCCGCAGCGGCCGTTTGATTTGAAAAATGCGTTCACAAAATATCGAGCCAGCGCTACCGCGACTCTCGTTGCCTTTCAATAAAGTTACTGTGGATTTTCCCTGATGGGAGCACAATTTCCCTGAGTTTTCCCTGAGAATTTCCAGACTACCCAAAATACCTGAGAATTCCCGGTTTTCCCGGTTGGTAGACACCCTGCCGAAGGCAACTTAAACCGATGCAAAGGAAACCTGCCGTCAGTATACATTCACGGACTAGCTACAGCAAGAAAAACAAATTCAAACAAAGTCGCAAGTGAGCAAAACCGTCCCCGGCCGCCCCCAGCCCATCAATCCCATGCAACCACGCCAACCGCGGCCACCGCAACCACCTCAACACTCTCACCACCACAGAAGACGCGCCTTCCCTCCTTCTCCACAGCTGGTTCGAAAGAGAAGAGCTGCACCTCGACCCTTCCGCTGTCACTCCCCCTGAAGAAGGAATCGAGTTGATTCCGAAACGTCTGGAAATAAACCCATTTTTGGTTGGAGCCCTTTGAAAGTCTTAATTAATTAACCCAACCAGACAGGCAAATCTGTCAAAATGTTCAGCTTTAAGAACCGCTTTTCTATTTTACTTAGTTATATTTGTTTTTCTTTCTTAGTCTACTCAATGTTTTTACTGTTACTAATCACGAGGTAATCGGAGCTTAAGCGGCAATATAGTGTGAATAGCGGCGGTGTCCTCCGGCACTTCATGCAACTATAGAACACGTCTGGCACGTTTTCTGGGCTGCAGATGTTCTCTCATTAAAGGAAAGATGTTAGAAGATAGCGCATTACTGAGTACGTCGCTAACAAACGCTTTACGCCAGCAGATAAGTAGAATATAAAAGTAATTGCAGTTTTATGTCCTCTACGTAAAGAAGATGCGTCGCAAGGAATGTAGCTACCAGTGTTCTCACTGATGTACACCTGTCCGGTGATCGGGTATTGCGAAAACCGTGATACGTTTATGGGCAAGGTAGAACTCACAACGGTATTTGCACCATTGTGCGGGGGCATCTTATTGAAGATGGCAGCCCGCTAGCTGGTTGGCAAGCAGAGCGTCGACTCTACCCACTTACAAAAGCGGCAAGCAAAAACCGTTATCAGCAAAGTGTATAAAGAGTTGTCATGGTAAGCAGCTAAAGCAAACCCAATAAGTTGTTTCGGAACAAAAGTAATATATCTTCACCAAGAAATACAAAACATTGGAAATACCGACATTTCATACAAATGAAATAAAATTGGTCGCAGTTAATAAACTTTCAAGCGAACATTTTTGTGCATAGGCGTTTAGTGCTACATTACCGTATACAAAGATATATAATAACAAATTTCCGAATGTATCGAAGTATCTTAAGATACAACTGGAATGTATCGTATCGGATACAATCGGCGTTGTGGTATCTTGTATCTGTATCTATATTACTTCTTGCCTGAGTATCTTGTATCGTATCGCGATACAATTTCAAAGTATCTTTGCCCAGCCCTGCTACCAATTGCTTTAACTTGGCGTGAGCATGAACGTGAGTGAGTAAATATGAGTGTGAGTGGCGTATGAACGTGAGTGAGTGCCTATGATTGTGAGTACACGCGAGTATGAACGTGAGTGAGTGTGAGTAGCTGTATGAACGTGAGCGCCTACCAATGGGTTAGAGTGAGCGTCAGTATGAACATAAATGAGTGCCTAGGAGTGTGAGTACACGTGAGTATGAACGTGAGTGAGTGCCTATGAATGTGAGTGTACATGAGCATGAACGTGAGTGAGTTCCTATGAGTGTGAGTAGGCGTGAGTATGAAAGTGAGTGAGTGCCTATAAGTGTGAGTAGGTGTGAGTATGAACGTGGGTGAGTGTGATTAGGCGTGAGTATGAACGTGAGTGAGTGCCTGTGAGTGTGAGTAGGCGTGAGTATGAACGTGAGTGCTGTTATGACTAGCAGTCGGTGGCGATGCGCTGACCATGAGAATCGGCGGGCGAGGCGTTCTCACACTGCTAAAACACCTGCATCCTTCCACGAAACGGAATTCCTGGGACAGCGAGTGACCAACAATGGGCAGAATCTCGGCCTCAAAGTCTGGGACAGCAAAGCCTGAGACAATGGGCCACCTGGGCTTGGCTTGGTACGCTGCCGAAGCGACCTGACGGTATGTTTGGACGGGAGTCCCCGCAAACCTTCTTCTGCCCTTCGGGGAATAGAAGAGCCCGAGGAACTTGTTGTCCTATTTCCCCCACCTGCGTGCCGTCGACCACAGGACACTTGCTGCTTCAAGAGTGCAACGACCCCTCAGCGACAGTGAAATGGACTGTGCCATGGTGGGAGGTGTCGTGTGTGCGATTGGTGGTCATCAAGAAGGAGGAGCCAAACTGAGGGGTTAAAACGACGGTGCTGAGTGAGAAATGGGGCTCTGAGCCCTCGGTAACAGGCTCATCCAATTCGCTCGTCGCTGAACTCTGACCTTGTCACGATGTAGTTGAGTGTACGAAAAGTGCCAGTAAACTTGTTATTGTTTTCCCAACTTGCTAGCAGCATTTCCTCAACCCGGAGACTCGACTACGCTACCAAACGGAGTCCGGGTACGACGCTGCCCTATCGTAGCAACAACCTGGTTGCCAAGAAGGGACGGATCCAAATACCCAGGCACGACAGTGCCTATGAGTGTGAGTAGGTGCGACTATGAACGCGAGTACGTATGAGTGAGTGGCGTGAGTATGAACGTGAGTGAGTGACTATGATTGTAAGTACACGTGAGTATGAACGCGAGTGAGTGTGAGTAGCTGTGAGTATGAACGTGGGCGCCTACCAATGGGTTAGAGTGAGCGTGAGTATGAACATGAATGAGTGTCTATGAATGTGAGTGCACGTGAGGATGAACGTGAGTGAGTTCCTATGAGTGTGAGTAGGCGCGAGTATGAAAGTGAGTGAGTGTCTATGAGTGTGAGTAGGCGTGAGTATGAATGTGAGTGAGTGTCTATGAGTGTGAGTAGGCGTGAGTATGAGCATGAGTGACTGCCTATGAGTGTGAGTAGGCATGAGTATGAAAGTGAGTGAGTGCCTATAAGTATGAGCAGGCGTGAGTATGAACGTGAGTGAGTGCCTATGAGTGTGAGTAGGCGTGAGCATGAACGTGAGTGAGTGCCTATAAGTGTGAGAAGCTGTGAGTATGAACGTGAGTGAGTGCCTATGAATGTGAGTGTACGTGAGCATGAACGTGAGCGAGTTCTTATGAGTGTGAGTAGGCGTGAGTATGAACGTGGGTGAGTGTCTACGAGTGTGAGTGGGCATGAGTATGAATGTGAGTGAGTGCCTATGAGTGTGACGAGGCGCGAGTATGAACGTGAGTGAGTGCCTATGAATGTGAGTAGGCGTATGAACGTGAGTGAGTGCCTATGAGTGTGAGTAGGCGTGAGTATGAATGTGAGTGCCTATGAGTGTGAGTAGGCGTGAGTACGAACGTGAGTGCCTATGAGTGAGTAGGCGTGAGTATGAACGTGAGTGAGTGCCTATGAGTGTGAGTAAACGTGAGTGAGTGCCTATGAGTGTGAGTAGGCGTAAGTATGAACGTGAGTGAGTGCTCACGAGTGTGAGTAGGCGTATGAACGTGAGTGAGTGCGAAGGCGGAAAAAATTGGGGAGAGTGAGTATGAGTGAGTATTCTCTTACAGTGCCGACCTATGTAATTTACACCGCGTTATTGCAATATTTCTACTGATCATCAATAAGTATCGTTTGATCATCGTTTGGCAATGATCGGAATTGATTGAGTCTCAGTTATTTGATCACAAACCAATGTTGGGCTCAAATGGACTTAATTAGCTGAATTAGCATAGTTGGACCACATGTATCTCTGTTAGGCTTGGCTCAATTATACACAACTCAATTAGTTGTAGTCTTAATACTATTTAAGCTTAACTATACACGACTTGGCCACTGGTAATTGGTATCACCTTCCCACACCAATTTCTGAAAAGCCTCTGTGGTCCATGCACCCCTTTGCTGTAACATGGAGGGGTGAACGGACTTAGTGACAAACGCAGGCTTAAATGAGGGGCTTCGAGTGGACAATATTCTTGCAGGTAAGCCACCTGACAGGTGTTCCAAAGTCTGCACTAAGGGATGTTCATCATTTCGTTAACTGTCGATTGGGTGAGGCATGTTCCTCGTAAGGTGAAGACTCTAGTTCAGGCTCTCTGGTTCGGCCCTTGCCGCTCCTGCGACTCTAAGCTGCTCGACACAGCCAACCAGGAGGAAGGTGAAGGTACAAGGAATGGCATAGACAATGGATAGCTGCAGTGGTGCAAGGAGTAGCATAGGGAATGGTATAGCTGGAATGGTAAAGACACAGAGGTCATAGTGTTGTCAATGGGAAAACGGGGGCAGCTAAAATGGAGCACTGTCTCTTGCAGATTCATTAGTACATTTGTCTGAATGTACAAAACTCGCTTAGTGTCAGATCAGTCGGGATTCCCTATTCCAATCTCATGGTTTCAAACCCAGGACCATGCAGCAGGCCAATGGTGGGTCCATTCAGCTCAAGTTTTACAAAAATTAGAATTTTCTTGAAGGAGCTGCACTTTGTTCTGGCTTTAAACGGCTTTGTGTCCATCATGTTCAATGGAATGCAGCATGTAACCATACTCAACCTTCGACTTCTAGAATCCTCAACCAATAAACATTTATTCTACTACTGCTACTGCTGCTACTATTACTACTACTACTAAAGGCAGCCCAGGAGAACACAAGTTTAATTTTCTTCACTGTATTGACGGTAACTTCTCTCAAACCTGAGCATTAAAATGTCCAGGCCTTAGACGAAAGCAGGTTCTGTGCGATTACAAACCAGTTGTCTGTATATTCGTGTCCCCCGGGAACTGCATGGAAGAACCAAGGAACAGGGCATGAGGTGCATTTGGAACATTTCTATTTCTCACACACAGGTACAGGGCACGGGAGGGGGTGCATAGTTCCAGGGCGCAGTGCGGCAGTGCAGCATCATTGTGTGGCACCGTGCCAACACCACGTCCCCAACAACCAGAGAGCGTACACAGAGAAACACAGCGGCTTTCTTGGCAAGTCCAAATGTCAAAGGCTCCTTCGAGCAGAGTGGTCGGCTGTCCCGAAACACCACCAAAGCACGGAATCTCGGATGGCGAGGCAAGAGGAGGACGCGTGCTGTTGATTCTGTGACGCGCACACCCCCCGCAGCAATTGGTAGACGTCTCCAGACAGCGAACCACCCTGGGATTCCCAACACTGCCACAACGGTATCCACGGCGGTTCTTGCAACGTCTTCAGATTCTGCTCAAACTCCCTTTTTTGTTCACAAGGTGGCCTGGCTCACTAACGGCAACTCGACACGGGAACAGTCGGAAGGTCTCCCGCACGTTTTGGGCTAGTTCGTTGGGCGCGATGAGCATTGTTAGCCCGGCAATAAAACGCATCAAGCGAATGGGCGTGCATCTCGTTTCTCAAAGGAATTCCCTCTCCCGGATGCTGTTTAACTGACAAAAAGTGTGTCATCCGCTGCTTGGAGGAGGCCTGACGCACGGTGCAAACAAGGCTGCCTCCACCTGCCCACAAGAGGAAGGCCAGGCCTTTGTCCGAGACTTTTGCTGGGGGCAAGGAGTGGACAAAACAAATGAAACAAACAAACGAAACGCTTGGTGGTGGGGTTAAGGGAAGGGATGAGCGAAGACAGCGACCGGCTTGACGCCGATGCTTGTTCGTAGAGCTGGGAAGGGCGTGGAGCAATCATTAATTTTACTCAAGCCGCAGCAATTCCACGTCGAAGGTGAGCACGGCGTTAGGCGGGATGGTGCAGTGAAGTCAAGGAAAACCTCGGATGTGTCGGGAAATGCAGCCATGTTTTCCAGACACAAAGGTTGTGAACATGTTTATGGCTGAATTTCTGTGCGACATGAAACACACCAGATTTTATTTTTTCTAGCCTAGGTGCCCAGAACATTCTCACTTCATATCAAACAATGTAAGAATAAGCTGAACACCTAGACATCAATAATGTCTGCTGATGGGCTAGTTGGTAGGCACATGTGCACCGCCACAAAAAATGACAGGTACTGATTATTTTTTGAAGTGCTATAGGTTATGGTTTTTACAGCTTTCGTTATTATAGTATGAGGCAAACACAGTAGATTGTAAGTCACACTGCAGCCAAACCTCACTATAACGAACACAAAATATAAAGATGTAAATTTATTCTAAGACCTTTACTGTCATATCAGCAGGTATCAAGTACAGTAAAACCTCGTTATAACGAAGTTGAAGGGGGAGTCGTAATTACTTCGTTATAACCATTAGTTCGTTATAGCCAATATCCATTTCTACCGACAATTAGCACGCAAGAGAGGATGTACTGACCACCAAATCCCACAGCAGCCCGCCACGCAAACGAAAAACGGCCGTCGCACGGAGAAAAACTAGCAAAAGAAAAAAAAAGAAAGAACAGCAAAGAACTGCTACTTTATTCCCGCCAAACTCGGCACACCAGCTGGCGGCTCACTTAGCAGAAAAATAGTCCTTAATAGACTTCTGCCGTGTCTTCCTCAGACGGATGATGGCTTTTTCGGCCGCTGCCGCTATGTCGAGTCCGTCCTCACCGTCATCGTGAGCGCCGAAGAAACGGCGCAGCAGGTCTGCCGCACCCAGCGCTTGCGCGGACATCGACCATCGGTTTCACCAACTCCGGGCTGTCGTCGACACATTCGTCACTGTCGTCATTCACCAACCCTGTCACCGCGCGCACAATTTCAGCCTCTGTCAGCTCTTCGGTTGTCACCGCATCAGCATCGGCCCTGACGTACGTGCAGAAGGTGTCGCAGTCGGGCACAACTCCGGCGTCAGGGAGAGCGTCCCACGACGCCAGGTCTTGGTCACCCGCGGCACCCTCATTAGCGGCAGCACCGATATCTTCGCTGTCACCGCCGCTGTTGACGCCAAATGAGGCATGCCGGAAGCAGTTTGCGATCGTGCTTGCTGTTACAGACATCCAAGCAGCCTGTAGCATCTCGATCGCCATGTAGAGATCGATTGTAGTCACGCGCTTCATGCTCATATTGAGTAGAATTCGGACAATTACACGCTTGCGGTACCGTGCTCAACGCTACGCCAAAATCTTCGGCAACTTTTTTCTTCTTGACGCCGGACTCAACGGCTTTCAACATAGCCGCCTTCTGCTCGATTGTAATCGTTTCGCGCTTTCGTTTGCCGTTGTCCATCTCCTGTCTAGCGGCGGGAACCGAGAGACACGCAGCGAACGACAGGCAAAAAGGCCCGCGTCCACGCGCGTCGCGCGCAACAGGAGAGCGGGAGGGTCCACGAGTTCCACGGGAGAGGGGAGGCCGGGTGTTGTTTTGTTGTAGTGGTTCTGGGGGGGGAGAGACGCTAATTTCTGCAGCCCTTGAGAAATTAGCGTCTCCCCCCCCCCAGAACCACTACAACAAAACAACACCCGGCCTCCCCTCTCCCGTGCGCGGGTGGGTCCACGAGTTTCAGTGGAAGGGGAGGCAGGCAGACGCGCACCCTCGCGCGTGTTGGCGGGCGGCTCCTCGGGAGCGCGAGTTTTGAATTACCGCATCCGTGATGGGACGTAAACCGTCGCGCGCTATAAGACATTGACTTGCCGGCTACCAAAATGGTCAGTAAATGCTCGGTGGGGGAAAAAAAAGGTTCGTTATATCCATTGCGAGGAAATTTTAGCTTCGTTAAAACGAGGTTTTAAATACATGGGCGTCTATGGGAATTTCAAGGGGAATTACGATTGCTTCGTTATATCCATTAGTTCGTTATATCCCGCTTCGTTATAACGAGCTTCTACTGTATACGCTTATAGGAAATACTGAACATATGCAAAATATTTCCTTGTGTTGAATGCCACTTTGTTGACTGTACTCTGAGCACATCACAAGCATTACATTGAGTTCTAGAAACAACTGAATAATACATTACCGGTCCAAAATAATTTAGCGATGCTCGATAGTGCCATTGCTCGACAGCGATGGTCGATAGTGCCTATGTCTATCTAGATATAAATAGGTGAGCACTTTTGCACACAACCCCCTTAGAAGCACAACCAAGGCAGTTGAGAATCAAACTCTAAATGTCGGGCTCAGCAAATTAACGATACAGCCATTAAAACTGCAGTTTGTCGTCCCCCATCCCATTCTGTTATATATGTTGACAAATCGCTCTATGACGACCATCAAGGATATATGCCTGGGTGGCCCATGGCTCCATAGGCATAGTCTGGAGAGCAGATCAGCTTGGCTCGCTGGCCGACGCTCATCTGCGTCAAGGGAGACACAAAAAGCATGCAGTGTGGTTTTAGTCAAGATGTTAAGCTGGGCGCATTGGCTGAAGTTCATTTCGTTGAACCAATGCATTTACTAGACGAGAGACAAGAAAGGGAATGCACAGTGTTTTAGTAATGCAAGAAAGAAGAGAAGAAAAAAATCTGAAGACTACTCAGGTTGCTTCTAAGTTGTTTCTAGGCCTGAGCTAGGTCGTTTCTAGGTTGCTTCCAGGTCATTGCTAAGCTTTAGCTAGGTGATGCTAAGTCTTTTCTACATTGATTCTCAGTGCAGGGAGGTTCGAATTAAACCACACGCAGTCAAAAACATGACACAGATGTCCAAACTCCAGAGACAGAAATTCACACTGAAACCAAGCGTTCACACCTCTCGTAGCTCTAGGGCACGTTATCGTTGGCGTTGGCCTTTCATCGCTTCGGGGTCTTCTCGCAGCCACCGGTGCCTGTCCCGTTCCTTAGTGTTGGGCTAACTGCTGCCTTCTTCCTTTTTAGTGGACCAGTGGTGAGTATTGTGATTTACTCAATTTATGTGGCACATACCCGTTTATGATGATGACAGTTTTCTGACAGGCCGCACAGTGGCACATACCCGTTTGTTGGGCTAACTGTTGCCTTCTTCATTTTTAGTGGAGCAGTAGTGAGCAGTGGAATTTACCCAATTTCTGTGGCACACACCCGTTTATGAATCTTGAAACGGCATACAACTTGCGGCTAGCTTAAACAGCTCTGCTGTGAAAAGGAAGAGATCGAAAGTTCCCTGCCCAGCTTTGTAAAAAGGATACCTTCCCAACACAAGGCCAGTAGTGGACATGCTGACAGATATGTTATTCGACTGATGCTTACATTTGCAGCTGCAGGTTATCTGCACATTTAGCAAATGGACTACAACAGCACCCCCTTATCATGGCATGGAAATGTCACGAAACTCTGCATCCAGCTTCAAGAACAGTGGTAACCCGTTGGTTGTAATTTGAAAATGTCTGCGGTAGGCGAACCAGCCCATCCTTTTTCATTGAATTTCCTTTTCAAGAGTAGGCTCTCCTTTTAGTAATTGACATAGATAAACATAACCATGCACAGATTCTAGATGCAGAAGCTGGTTGCCAATCCCAAATTCCCCTTCACTCATCGGGCATATTGCACACACAATCTTAATACAATAATTGTGTGATGTTATCTTGAGGTGTAAGATACGTTTGTGGCTCGAAGTCAAGTGTAATTATAGTACAAGTCAACCATAATAACAGTATCACAGATGGTTCAACATATACAAAGCTCACGGCGCATCGCTGCAACACCTACACATCAGAACCTATTCCAGCAATGCGCGTGAAGACCATGAACGGCTTCAATGCCCAATGAATCGTGAAATACACACAAGACCACTCAGCACCTGGCTGCACCAATCGTGATCAAAAGGTCTGTCACGCATATGTGAGCCTTCTTGTCACGCACCATTAACCACGGTCACCATCACGCCTCTCTATTCGTTCCATTGTTGCTGCTGATGACCTCCAGTCTAAGCAATCGTAGCAAGTCCCTATCTATGCATGCTGAGGCGTGCAACTGTTATAGCTGCATAATGAATACAGTAGAACCCCGCTGTTACGTTCCTCACTGCTGCGTTTTCCCGGCTGTTACGTCGTTTTCCGCCGGTCCCGGCATAGCTCCCATAGGATACAATGTATTGGGAACCCCGCTGTTACGTCATAACTGTCGGACCGTTCCCGTATGATACGTCGCGAAGTGCGCCCGGAGCCGACCGAGTGACTACCAAAGAGAGCGGCCATGGTGCATTTTCACGCAGCTTGGCCTCGTTTGACCGTAATATTAGCCGCATGAGAGGGGCAAGATTCGAATTGCAAAGATGGCGTCTATGACGTAACTGCTCGCGAAAGCAAGGCCTTCGAGATTGGCATTTACTATTGGCAAAAGCATAGCCTCTGAGATTTGCATTGCACAAACATGGCGTGTATGACGTAATTGCTTGCGAAAGCAAGGCCTTCGAGATTGGCATTCACTTCTGCCATCGCGTTGGCGTAGACTCATCATCATCGTTATTTGTCGGAGAACGGGAGGAGTTCGAGCTGGTTGGAGCTCGCATGGTCGTGCGTGCGGTTCTCGGTCGGACTCGCCGCGCCGGTCGTGATTGCGTGTGCTTAGTTCTTTCATGCCTACAGCTGTTGGTGTTAAAAAAATCACATACGTTGATTACATTTCTGTGGATGAGGCCGTCCTAAGCTCCGCGTTTCTATCCATCGACTAGATCGCGGCTGAGCGCGCCAATATTCGAGCTGCTCGTAAGAATTGAAATAAAATTCTGTACCACTAAATATTTTGCCGTTTTTCCTGTTTTTCGGCTCTTACGTTTCCCGTCTCTTACGTTTATTTCCTACGGTCCCTTCAAAAACGTATCAGCGGGGTTCTACTGTATCTACAACTACGCTGTACATAAGTTATCTGATCAGGCAAAGCATCAGCAATACTAAGCACATTACCAACAGAAGCCGAGGCAGTTAACGACTGAGCTACGTACAATTACTATTTTTTAAGCTAACAATGCAGAAATAGCTATCAAATTTGTACAACTTCATATGAAGCCCAGCACTGTAAAAAAGACAAGATAGAAAATGAAAGGCATAGACGAGACAAATGACAAAGTCAAGTTCAGATCATAATATTGTCACAAAACGAAAGGCAAGGGAACACCGCAGCATAACCAACCACAGCAGCTCATATCTCCCAGACACATTAAAGCGTAGAGTGGTGCAACGGCAATAAGAAACCATGATCTGCCCAGCAAGTCTACTTTCGCAGTTGAGTTCAAGTAGCCACATCATGTCTATACTCAGTTAAAAACTAAGAAAAACGCCAGCTCCACCCACAAAACTGCAGCGTGCCTGTTCTTCACCTGTGAAAGACCGTCGCGCCAGCTGGTTTCCACTCCAACTGCAAGTACTTCTCATCTAATGTAAACACCATGCATATTAAGAGTTAAAGGTTCGTCGCTACTACATTAAACATTATGTTTGGCTGAAGAGCGATGTCAAAATCACTGACAAAATTTGCCAGGAAGGTTTTTGGCTGAAAACCAGTGACACAAACACGTGTTTGTGAAGTCAACTATCTGCAACACTCGAGAAGTTCTCCACGTCATGAAAATGAGGAGCGCTATTGCCTGGAGCATTTATGCAAATTATCTGTGGGGGGAGGGGGGGGGGGACAATGACGGCTGTGGGCGGAGCGGGCATTTTTTCTAAGGTTGTAACCGAGTGTCATAAATCTCAATTTCGTAACAGAGTATAATAAACCTCAATTTCAAGTGGTGGGCAGTTATACTGTCAACATTTTCTCTCACACGTTCTGCTGTTCTACTACAGTTATGCTTTTATGTGAAGGCCAAAGAGATCCTCACCTGAGCAACGCCTTCGTCCCAGCCACGAATAACTTCCCCTTTGCCAATGCGAAACTTGAATGGCTTGCCCCTATCCCGCGACGAGTCAAACTTGGCACCATCTGCCAAGGTACCTGCGGAATGGATCAAGCTACCATGTGACAACTGAAGGGACTATACTCGCGGACAACTTTTCTTGGCAATGAAGCAAAGGCTACGGGGGCGGAGCTACTGCACATGTACTCCTCCGCGAAGTAGTCCGGTTCGGCGCGCGTTTCGAACTTAGTTTTGGTTTGTGGACCTTCCTACCTCCTGTGACGGCCATTTGATCATTCGAGCGGCCGTCACAGGCTTAGACAGCCATTTGTGAAATTTGTCATAGCCTCCCTCGGCGCATCGGTGGAAAAGCTGGAGGGTGACGAGCGCTCACCTGAAAACGCAGACGCCATTTTGACTGTGAGGTGCATGTAAAAGGTGCGACGTTTTCGGAGGTGCAAAAACGCGAAATGACACTGCATAAAGCAAAACAAATATAAATATATCCTTGGTGCACGCTGACTCTCTTTTCAAACAGCGCCCCGTAGAAAATAAAGTAATGTTGTTTTTTTTATTCTCAAGCAGAAAACACGGACGCAATTTTGGGACTATAATCTTCAGCGGTAGCACACGCGTTGTTCAGCTCTCTAGCCTTCCCTTCATTGCCAAGAAAAGTTGTCCGCGAGTATAGTACGCTCTATGGGTGGGGTGAAAACATGCAAATATCCAATCCTAGAATGGTCAACGTCTTTGATAACACTATTCTTTCTTCCCACCAAGAAAACATGTACACAAAAACCAATTACCAAGTCCTCTATATAATTCCACAGGATTTGGTTGCACATCTGTATTCAGAGTAAATGCCTCCATTGAGCTGATCACTTTGATTTCTGTGCACTTATAAAAATTAACAAATACTTTATGGCTAGCTTGATCACCTAACTAAACCAATTGAAACTGATTTTAAAAATGGGTGGAAGGAAACTTCCAGAGAAACAGTTACTGAGCAATGCCACTCGTAGGTGGTAAAATTAGCGTGGGTCGGAAAAATATAGGTCAGGAAATTCAGTAGGAGTGTGTATGTTTTGCATAATACATTTAAATCAGCTTTATGCTTGGCTAGATGCAAATGCACTATTGTAAGATTATTGGTGCATTTGCAAAAATCGCGAAGCAGCTGTAAAAATCTAGCTAAGTATGTACGAATGCCAATAGTGTGCTTCAGAAACATGCAGAAAGCTCTTCAGTACATCAAATAATATATATGTATATAAGCAATACAGAGGTTCTAAAATGTCATTTGTTTTTCGGTTATATGGGGTGAAGATCACGGTCTCACCTGTGTAATGGACCACAACTGTCTGACCAGTTTTGGGGAATGTCTGACCTGCAAGTACAATTATCGTAAAGAGAGAGAACCAATTTTATGCCACATTGAATGCATGTAGAATCCCACAAGACTCGTGTAATAACTCTTAAATTAAAAAGACAAAGAAATGGTTTCTTACATATGACTGATGACAGCAAAATATATGTATAAAATTTTCTTTCAAGTTGTTTGCTTTCTACAGGTTGTCTTGAATACGCTTCAACGTGCTTAATTAGCACTTTTTGCAGTTCATTTATGATACTTGGTTTATTATCGATGAAATATTATAGACCCCTTTACTTAATGACCCATAAATTGGGTGAGGCATTGTAGTACCCATAAATGGCAAACACCGGTGCATTCGAATAAAGGTTAATTTTGTTTATCGACGTCACCGCCACCTTTCGGTAACCGCGTGCGTCACGAAATTCTTGGCATTTCAAGCCGCATCGCCATATGCTACCGAGCGGCAATAAACATGTTTTTGCAAACGCGGTGACGCCGCAAAGAAATGCCGGCGCTTACGGCGTTCCGACAACCAGCCCCGTTCTGTGTGCAACACGCGTGCAATGTTCTGCAAATGCTGTTCAGATGTTCTATGCTTTCAAGTTGGCACGGTAGATGCGTGCCTGGCCTCACCGGCGTCGCAAACACATATGTGCTTCGCATCGTGGACCTAGACTAGACGAACGCTGCGTTGTTTTTCCTCCTGTCGTCTCCTGGTCGTGCGTCATACGAACCCCAAGCGCCGCCGAAACGAGCACTTCCGCAGAAAGCAGTCAATGAAAAATGATCTCCCTAGCGGCGCTGCGCGATTTTCCTGTCCGCACGCTCCCAGCAAGGCCGCGGCGAAGGCATGCCAACCGAAATCTGAGCATTAGGCCGTACCGTCGTGCTACGGGCCACGTTAGATGACCGAATGGAAGCTCGCCAAACTTTGGGCGCAGCATTTGAACATACAGAACAGTCTTCCGTACAAGTAGTCGGACAGCCGGCAATAATCTCGACTCTGAAACAGGGCCACGGTAAACGCTCTGCAGGTGCAACGGTACTCTGCTTCGCAGCACCAGCCGGTAACGTTCGGTGACACTAGTTAGCGAAACCGATCGGTAAATGCGGTTCGATAACTATTCCATTAACGGCCTTTCCGCTGGGCGGGCCAGGCCTCGTGGCGGCGTCCCCCTTCGCACCCGCAGCCGCAAGCGCCATGTTGGCGTCGCACTGGGCACGCCGACGGCTTTCAAACACTCACCGTCGCCGGGAGAGATGGTCTGCACTTCGACGCCCATTTTGCCGCGGACAGAGGGGGTTTCACTGTGGCGCGAACACAACGAAAACGGCACGGAGCACCGATAACGGCCACGGGCGGTCAGCTACGAACGGCTGCCCAGACTGCAAATGCGGTGGCGCAGCGAACCAATCAACAGGCATGGAATGGAACGCAGTGGAACGCTCGAGAGAGGCATACGCGGTTTCATCCATCCATTTAACACGGCCTTCGAGATTACCAACGAGCATCGCACGTCTCCGAGGTTATGCAAGGTGACGCTGCTGTCGCGAGCGATGTATGCTCTAGGCAAAAAAATAGCACACGTCTGTCAAGCCTCCGTGCTGTCAGTTTCATTTACAAAGATTAGTCTTGTTCAGATCAATAACGCGTTTGAAAACACAATGGCATGTTCCCATTTCATACGGTTTGCCAGTCCATTACAAACACACAAAAGGGACAACTCAAAATACCATATTTATGAAGTGCTTACACTGTTAGAACTGATGTAGTAACTACAATGAGAGAAGTAATGACGCACGCACATTCATATCTCGAAATGTGTGTTTATTCAGGACAAGACTGAAAAACTGTAGGCACCCAGGCATAGGTTGGTGCAGTTGACTTTGCTCCATAAACCAGTGTTTATTCACATGAGATGTACAAATAGAAAGCACAGGATAAGCATGAAAGATGAATTACATTAGATGGATAGATGAGTGATTCGTGAGAGAGCATTATCCCAGAACCAAACCGATTTCCTTAGTAGTGTGCTTGTTATGCAAGTAGTCGTTACAAGATGTACTTGTTAGGCACAAGCTGAACCAATCTGAATCGTATTTATTGCAGTATTTCAAACATGTATTAATTTAACTCTCGAGGGCACACTCATGAATCGATAAGTAATAATAAGAATCATGAAGCTGAAGCTTTACAAGTCTTAATTAACCTTTATTGACTTGAATTCAGGTATGTATATTAAACTATTGCTTTTTTTTTTTCAGAGGTATTTAGTTGAATATTTCTTTATGTGGTATTTCACGAAGGGGACTCGCTAACTTCCATACGCAACGCTTTAATTTCATGCAAACTTTAAGAATAGAATATCAAATATGCTGTCTATAAGTGCTCTAACTGGTGCAATGTTCAGAGCCGTGATATATCTTTTACAATACATTTGGTTGTAAACTTCGTGCTTTAAACACAATAAATTTGATTCAAATTAGTTCAGCTGTGCCATGAGATACATTTCACATGTTTATGAACAATGAAATCGGAGATGGGCTTGAAACAAGGACACTAAAAACGAGTAAAATAACCTAGACTGGTAGATTGGACGCCTGTAACGAAGAATAGGTCAACCCAACCACCACTGAACAGGAGATTGGAAAGCTTGTAACAATGAAATACCGGAATTGAGGCCCCAAGGAGACTGACGTGCCAGGTGCGCTATAAGATGGCAGATTCTGGAGAGACATGCTTGTTAGTAGTTTTGTTCTCCCTCCAAGCAATCTTCCCTTTCACTAAAAATGCACGGATTAAGTTCTAGATAAATAAAGCTATCTACCAGCCCAAGCTAATTTAGCGCTTCCCTCTTAGTGTCTCTTACAGTGATGAAAGCAGAGGTTCACGTCGCAGCCGTCTCCTCAATGTTGAGGTGCGTGATGAAGCGCAGCCTACGTTGCAACGCCGGTCGCAGGTTGCGGATGCTCCTCTCTATTTCCGTCTTGATGGAGTCACCAGTGAACATGTACTTGATGTGGTACCTACAGTGCATACCAGTCAAAGGCAATACATTGCTTTGTTTGTAGCTTCCCTTCCATCCTTGTTCCTTGCACTGTTGCCAGTCACGAACCTCAACAAACTTGCCCAACTCGCCAGTTGTTTCCGCTTATCTCATAATAGCTACACTTCAACTAAAAACAACAAATAACAGCCCCTATGCTTTCCTCGGCTTCATACGGTCACGTTTACCAAAAAACTGCTCCCTCGTTCCATTCCCTTGTTTTCCTTCAAGTTATGCAACAGGAGCAGCAGCTTCGCCGTACGTTTCATTTTCTTGGATTTCTCAGAGTTGATGAACACTCCTGACATTAAGAAAAGATGATACAAGGGCAAGCGGTCTCAAGCTAAATGTTAAAAAGTTTGATGGAGGCTACAAAGGCTAAGCTACGAACCTATTGGACATTCCCCAATGTCAAAGGCACATAAAGCACGAAAATGTGCTATGTTAAAATTGAGCAACAATGCCACTGGCAAATGTCATCTCTGCAATTGTTCTCCAACATTACACAGTCAGTCAAGAGGCTGCTGTTTTGTTACGTTTGGATGTCTGCACTTAGCACCAATGACCTGACTAAAAACAGTTGACGCTAAAAAGAAACTATCTGCTGAACGGGGGTACATATGTTCAAACAAAACACGTTTAAATTTAGAATCTAGCTCTGCAAATGACACGTAGGTGTTAACTATAATTATGATTACAATTACAGGCTAACGTGGATATAACAAACACAGGTATAGCAAAGTAAATCTACAATGTTTCTCTCTGATATCAGCATAAAGAATTTACGTTTGCAATTGAAAAGCATAAAATAATGGAATGGAAATAAAAGATGTTTAGCAAAAAGGATACAGGAGATCAGTAATCTGGTCAATGTAATTCAGCTGCTCACAGTTCTTATCAACATTCTCCAGCATTTCGTACAGCTCCATGGTGATCTGCGATCAAAAAAAAAGAGTGAATGCAAGGTATGCAAGAAGTGAAGCTTGGTGATCCTACTTGAACACAAGACACACCACAGAAGGAAAACAGCTACACTAAACTTACTGGGAAGCGTGTTTATTCAGCTGCACCGGCTCTGCTGCTGTAAATGTAAACATGGTAGGAAGTATCTCTCTCCCTCTTTTTTTTTTTTTGCAAGACAGACCCAGTCTATTTGCTGCCTTGAGCAGTGAACTGTGACAAGTTGCAACCTGTTAGAGTTACTCCCTTAGTCATCACTTCCATGTGGGATTCCTTCATAAATCTCGAATTAGCAAAGCACTCCAGCTCATAACTACATCAACTCTCTCATAGTACAGTCCAACACCTTCATAACGAAGTGCTCAGCATCTCCAAATATTTTGTCATAGAGGTCACTTCGTTGCAAAGGTCGCGCAGCGTAACATCAGGACATACGGAATAACGTTAGGACATATGGAAAAATATAGTCAGGACATACAGAATATATTTTTTTTTCCCAGGTCATTTTGTTGTAGAGGCATTCAACTGTATTGCATTGCTCTTTAGTGCTTATCATCACTCTCCTTGCATTACCATGTATCCATTTGCAATGCACAGGCCAATGATGCAGACAGAAAAAGAAACAAGAATAAGAAATAACAACACGTGTTAACTCACGTCCATCACAATCCGCGACCTCTCACTTCCCATACGCTGGAAGAATGGGGCCACCAGATGGCACAGGAAAAGGAACTGCTCCTCGGTTTTCACCACAGGCTTGAACCGGTCACGCATGATCCTGAGAAAAGAAGGAGCCACCAGGATAAGCCCCGAAAAAAGTTTTTACGATGATAACTTCAAAAGGTCAGCTGAAAAGCAGCAGCAATTTTTAGAAAAAGAAAAAGAGAACTGATGCATCATCACTCTGCAAACTCGGCAACAATAAACGACTTCAAAATTACTTGAACTACCTCAACCAAGATAAAATAAAAAGATAGATAACACAGTAGTAGTATTGCCCTTATAGCACTATCTTATGAGTCAGAGTTTTGCAAAGCCTTCAAAAGCGTAGCAGTAATGTCATGTAAATTCTTAACTTGTAATTATACAGTACGTGCTTCAGCTACTATAACAGATGCCATGTACTAAAGTATGATCACTGCTTTCAGTGCACAGTTACACATTTCTAGACTTTAAGCTTCGATTTTCTTTAACCTCTTCCATGCCAAGCTGTTATCCCAAATTCTGACACATAATGATTCATTTTTTAATTGTGCAATTCCATTCTATTCCATGAATGAATGACCAAATGAACGAATCAATGAGTGAAGTGAGTGAGTGTGTGTGTGCGAAAGTGTGTGTGCGTGTGAGAGAGAGAGAGAGTGTGTGTGTGTGAGAGAGAGAGAGTCAGTAAGTTACAAGCACTCACTGTGGAATCTGGCTGATCTGGCCAACACTGGCGTGGTACCAGACAGCATGCACCAGTGCCATCAGGTAGCAACACTGCACTTCAGTGATGCTGCTGTGATTGGAGGAGAAACTGAGAAGCTGGAAGATGCTCTGCTTGCTGCCAGAGGATGTGGCCAGATGAGGTCCTTGCAAAGCTGCCAGGATTCGGTCGTTGAGCACAGCCCAGTACGGCTCCTGAACAACACACAAACGAATCGAAAATGACTGCTGTCCAGGTCAAGCTAACACTAAGCACGTTCATCTACCAAATTGAGACTGAATTCAGTATAGTACACCAGTCGCTTTTGCTAGCAGGCCACAACGGTCAACATGCGGCTCTCTGGAGGACTTGTGTAATGTACTGGCGACGTAATCCGTAGGAAAGACAACAGGCAGTCAATAAAATGAACGGAATGGTTACTAATAGATGAGAAATGCAGACAAAGACAGTGGTGAGTTAGAGGGTGTGACAAAATTTCAAGAACTTTGCAGAAACAAAATGGAATCGCCTTGCACAAGATATGGTAAGTTGGAGATCATTGGGACAGGCCTTTGGCCAACAGTGGACATAGGCTGATAATAATGATGACGATGATGATTGGTTTTACTTGGCAGCATCAACGTGAGACATTAAATTATTGTGACATAGAAGCTTCTAATTTTAAAGATTCCATCACACAATGCCTGCCATGATCCCAGAGAACGTGCCATCATAATTTAAAACTGTGACTTACAGGGAGCGCGGTAAGAATCAGCCCAATGGCATTCATCCAGTTTTCTATGCTGCTACGTAGGAGTACCGTGTGCCTAGAACGAAAAGAAAAAAAAATGCACAGTTATTAATGTTTCAGCACTATGTTTGTAAACAGCTGCACATAAATTTACCATTAATTCATTAGAATGTGCAGATTACGTGAAGAAGTAAGTTTTGGGGGGTTTTGATCAGATCACCTTGGCAGGCATGAAGCAATACGAGTGCGCTCAATTGTTAAGCCACTTAACTTGAGACTAAAATGTATCTTGCCAGTTAACGAGAGCAAAATGTATGCATATATAGAGAAACTATATGTCTTTTATAGGAAGCATATTCAAAAGAAATCTAATACAACATAGAAGTAAGGTCACGTGGAAAACTTATGATGCCACAGTGTCTAAAAGCAGTTGTTTCAAGATGAAATTTACATTGAAAAGAGTTACTTCCGGCAATGCAATGATGAAACAGCTAAATGCACGTCTTAAGTTGCTATGCGCAGTTTCTGTGAGTTTAAATATTGTTTATCATCAACCCTTCCCGCTAACAAAGCATCAATGGAAGAAGCTATCGAACAGCTAAATAAATACGACAATGTGGCTTGCAGCAGCAGCTGCTGACAAGTGAAGCACCAAGAAAACTCACAAAGTTCCTTATACATTCACCTAAGACAACTCGAAGACGAAAGCCATCTTTTTCATCTCAGTTGATGTGCTGATCCTGCCCCTCCTAAAGCTTTCTGCACCTAACGTGGTTTTTGCACTGCCTCCAGGATCGGAGGCACCTCACCTGGTTTTGAACTGCCTCCGTGATCGGTCCGCCTTTGACCAAGCTAGATGTCATGTTATGCCACCTGATGTCATAATGACATCACAAATATTGGCGATCTGTGACGTCATACAGTGACGCCATCACGTGAAGATGACTTTTTACATTGCTCGTGTAATCCCCGATGTCGCCGCCGCGGGACGCCGACAGTCAATTTTCGCGTTTGATGAGGCATCTAAGGTTTTCGCCATAATAAAGGGACGCTGAAGTGCACGACTAAATAAGTTAGACTGATGAATTGTTCTCTGTCATTAATGTAGTGATCATAGGTTCATTACTTGGAGAGAAAATAAAAGTTGAAGTTTCATTTCTGAATTTCCCGTCAAAATACCAGATTCTGAACGTTTATGCGACGTCATGGACGTAAGCATTTCATTTCTTTGAAATTTGGCATAACTGGCTCAATAAAATTCACAGAAGCTTGCCATGTTAAGTCTCTGGCTCCCTTTTACAACAATGCAATAAATTTTCACCGACAGTGTTTACCTATGCCCTAGCACAGTGTTTCTCAGCCATGAATTTTCGAGGACCCTTGTGGACCGGTGGAATAGATGAGGGACCCCTTGCAGTGAGAGAAAGAGGGCTGGGGGGTCACAACACAGCATGAAGTACGTGGCTTTTATTAAAATGGGTCTCCACGGACCCCCATGGTTTCCGCGGAACCCCATTTGAGAACCACTGCCCTAGCAGGTGTAAAAAAATGTACGTCACGGCAAGTTGGCATGGGAAAGTTCAAGGTGGCGTTGCCATCAGTATTTGTCATTCTTGCATGCTTTCTGGCTTACCAAGCATTCTCTAACAGCAAGACTAGTGTGTATGCCATTGTGGAAGGGTAATCTACTAGTTACAAGTGAAATCATCCTTATCTTTAAAGTCACTTTAATTGAAGCTGCACCGAGTCCGGTGTAAGAGACCAACCACTCAGAAATTCACGATGGAACGCGGTGGCACCACTCACCCTTTGAGCACAACATCCAGCAAGGCATTCCCGACCACAGCTGCAGAGATGGGCAATGCCATCAACTCAATGCACGTTACATGCAAGGCATGGGCAGCCGGATTGGGAAACTCATTAAAACGCCAGTCTGTGTGTGGGAATGGAGACCTCCCAGCAACAGCTGTTGAGGACTTTGTCATGGAGAGCAACGTGCAACTGAGAACACTGGAATACCTTTTTCATTCCACATGAAAGAAAAGTCCCCCATGCCTAAGCCTCAGCCACAATGACATGTCAATACGAAGATCTGTACAGTACTCACAGATTGAAACATGACACTGTTTTTTTAATATAACAATTGCAATGAACAATTAATTGCTCACAATAACCGCATCTTGTCACTGTAAATCTGGCCGCTACAGGTAAGGCTGGCTGTGATATACCGTAATTTCTCGCATATAACCCGCCCCTGCATATAACCCACACCCCTACACCATACGAGTACTATACACTGTTCTTACAGGACGTTGGCTGGAAAAATAAAAATAAAGTTGCATTATCCCCAAAAAATGTATTACACAGAATCAATGAGGCTCCACTGTATATCTGGAGTTCAGTGACACAAGGAATTAGTCCCTATCTTCATTGTCAGCAGCAGCCCGCTTTACTATTACTGCATGACAAAGCACTTTCCCAGCACACCACACAGCAGTCCTTGACAGTGCTTGCATTCTCTTGGCATCCATTTTGTTAATCTAAAAGACCAGTGGTCATTCATTCTATCACTTGGCCTGCCCTGGCCAACTCTATTCATGACAGCTAATCTAAACTAGAATACTGGCTACTGCTATTAGCTCTCCAATGCACACTGCTGTTACTCCTGGCTCTTATCGTTATGAAAATGATTTTTCACACCAGTGTTTGTCAATCATCTATGTTTCTGTTTCACACGTTCGTTCTCATAGAATATTGTATTGATTGTAAAGCCAGCTTACCCCACTTACTTGACTTTTACCATAACTATATCAAACAAAGCGCTAAGCTTACAAGAATCTGCACATTAGGATAAGATATGAATGTAGCAGGAAATACCTCTACTTCAGCCTCTGAACATCATAACAGTTTAAATGTGTCTTGTAATTGCTTAAACATGGGCAAATTATGCAACACAATGCCGCAAAGGATACTGTCAGCCATTCGCCCCACGAGTCCGATGTAATAATCAAGGTCCGGTATCCAGGCAGTGTCCTCTGTTGGCCGCTGCAGGTAGTTAAGGTAGGCTTCACTCAGAGCCCAATTACCTGACCGGATGTCCTTGAGTGACCCTGAAACAAGAGGATAAAGATATATAGAGATTACTATACCCTTGAGGTGCATACTCGGCATAGCACAACGAAGTTATTAAATAAAATATTACATGAAATCCTATCTGTATCTGAATGTGTGCCTGATTACGCATGCTCATCCACATATAGCGATTACTTTACAAGTTTTTGTTGCAATAACAAAGGGAAAAAAGAGAGGGAAAGAGTGAAAAGAAGATATTGCATTTCTGAAAAAGATTTAAAGCTGTAACTAACGAAGACTGTAACTAACAAAATTCTCACACTGGCGGTGCGCAAACATAAAAATGACACCTCCGGTTTGCGATATTGAAGTTTAATTGGGTGTACGTAAAATCACACATATGATAAAAGCACAGAATGCATGCAAAATACAACGAATGCACCTGTATGTACTGTGTATGCATGCCCTTTGTCGTTTAAGTCTCAGCAGTTCAACAATTTTTAAAAGGACACTAAAGTGAAATGCTAATACAGTCTAGACTAATAAATTATATGTAAGCACACTACTGTCACCAATTTCATCATCACAGGTTCATTACTAAAAAAACAACATATCCCAAAGTTTCATTTTTAAATCTTGCACAGAAGCCTCATCACATGAATGTCAATGTGGTTACGGATTTCAGTCTTTTTTCATAGCTTGGCCCCATTGGCTCAATAATGTTTTGTGAAATTTGCTGTGTTCAGCCCCTGGCTTTTTTTAAAACGCAAGTGGTTTTTACCTGGAAAGAGTTATGCGAACTCTAGCGGACACGGTAAAAAAAATATGACATCAGGTTGAGTTGGTTCGGACAAGTTAGGTGGCAACGCCACCTGAATTTCATTTTTGCACTTTTTCTCCCTTACCAAGCGTGTTCTTGCAGCAAGAGTTATGCCATTTAGTATTGCAAAAGGTTTGTTTACTAATACAAGATTAACCATTTGTTTTTAATGTTGCTTCAATGATGTTTTACTGTGAATCTTACCGGTGATGGCAGCAACCAGTTTCTTCTTAAGAGGTGGCCTGTCCTTCAGCTTCTGCTCATAGTAGTGGAGGGTGTTGTACAGGTACGTCAGTGGCCGGTCTGGAAACACAATAGACTAGTTAATCCTTTCACTACGGAAAGAAAAGAAGAAAATAGGCTTGTGCGAATATTCGAGCAGTTCGAATATTCGAACGAATATTACAGTATTCAAATTGGCTTCGAAACTAATTTAAATTATTCTAAATTTTGGAGTATATACGAATAGACATATATAAACTGCATGTAACGTGCAGCTTCCCCCAGGCTGCATACACTAAACATAACTACACCGGAAGAAAACAGCTCGCATGAGATTCACACAAGTTTAGCAGTTGGCTGCAACAAAAACCATGCTATCAGCAAAAAGTCATATGAAAGCCAAAGAGTAGCAGGAAATACAACTGAGATGAAAAAATCTGTAAACAACGGGTGGGTGCTCGAGCCGACGTTTCGACAAGTGGATTTGCCTTCTTCAAGGTTGGAACACAACTGTCACTTGCTCACTTTAGGTGACCATTTAATCCAAATGCCACTGAAATGCACCAGTATTATTGGTTCCTAATCACAAGAGGTAGCAAACCAGCCTTGCGAATTTCAATTGCATTTGATTTCAATGGTTCTGAAAGAGCACACGACTACGAATCCTACCTTTTTCACGGTGGAATTCTCTCTGCTTTGCCTCTCAGTAACAAGTTATTGATTTCTGCTCAGTGAAATGATAACAGCTGCTTTTGCACGCTCAAGCACATTGTTTTGTGGCTTACATTTGTTTTGCTGTCATGACTGTAGAGCATATCATTGCTGGCTTTTGTCTACAGTGCTTATTTTAAAGGGGTACGACACGAAAATTATCATTTTGTCGTTTTCTTGCGTCAAACGAAAAGCCAAGCCACCAAGAGCCTAGAAAATGTACTGCTAAGCGCAAGTGCACCCTGAAAAGTAATTACAGTATGTTTTTAAAAGCTACTTTCGTTTCCTACTATACCCTGACGTCACAACGTGGTATGAGCTTCTCGTCATGTATTCACGCAAGATATTGCGACGTTTCTACGGCCACTCCACACTGTGGTACCTGACGTCATCACAACTAGCCAGACTGCTGTGTGAAGTCACCAGAATTAGTACTGTAGCCTGACATCAAGCTAGTGTCGATGTCGGTAGGTGCACCATGGGAAAATTGACTTTAATATCAAAATAAAATATCTTATCAACATTTGTTGAGCTTCACACTTGCTCAGAGCCATCTCTGTATATAGGAGACTTGTATGGCAGAGTAAACTCACGTTTGAAAAATGGTGTCAGTACCTATTTATTTCATTTCTGGAATTTTACGTGCCAAAACCACGACCTGCAGGTCCACGATAATACAGACCGTATACTTACCGTGAAACTTGTACAGACAGCCTAGGTGATCAAGAATAGACTCGACCGAGATGGTGGCCACGGGGTAGAGCTCTAAGAAACGGTGGATGACTATGTCCATCACCTACAGAGGACAGGGTACAGATAGAAAGAGAACCGGCATCGCATTGCTTGAAGTGTTTTCTCCCCAGGATTTGAACTCCCCAACCCCGCCTCTCGCTATGCCAACGCTAGAAGGCAAACTAATACTAGTGTCATACGGCCACTTTTGATTGCGATCAGGGCCCATCTGGATCGGATTTCTTGATCGTGATCAACAATCGTCGCTGCCACAAGGTCCACACTAATCAGGATCAAGTTTGGCACTGAAGTCAGTCAAATCACGATCTGGGAGCCAGATTGCAATGTCTCGATCCCGATCGAGCCTGATCACAATTAAGAGTGACCGTGTAGCAGCGAATTATCCGAATTGAGCCAAATACAGATCAGCCCTGATCTCGATTTAATTGCCCGTGTAACACCGGCATAAGGCACTATATGTAGGCCTACCGGAATGAAACGCAGACAGATGTTTCCAAAGTAAACAGGCAGGTAGGTGTGCTGCTGGCTCTGTCCACTCAGGTCCTGCAGGCCCTCAAAATAGAACTTCTCCGGGTATTTCTGCAATTGCGAAGCAGCGTTTGCTCTTACAACTGCCTCAAGTTGACACAGCGCTGTTCTGTGAAATGCATTCACCACAATAGACCCTTTTCATAATTGTAAAACTAGCTTTCTTGCTATGCAGTTTGCCCAACTATAATTGTGGCTAGTCACTCACTGCAAACAGCGTTTTCAAGCACAATTTGCTTGTGCTATGACGTGGAAAATGTTGACTCGGCTCTCTTGATACAAACACGCATAATAAACAAGCCCCAGCACATGCAACTAGGACCTCGTCTCCTGTTGAAGCACAACAGGTGCTGCCATTAGTTGGGCAAATATGCAGCACGGGGAAGCGCACTTGCGGATTATGAAAAGGGTCCATTATACTTGTAAACACTGTATCTTTTATTCCGGAAATTCAGGAGGGTGCAACATTTACAAAACTTGGGCACATGAATATACCCATTGTGATTCATTCATTTATGGCTCTTCAGACTACTGTACATTTACCCTGAAGTTACATCACAATGACGTAAGAAAGCAGTTGAGGGGAAGATGGAGGCTTGAAATGATGAAAAAATTGTTGAACAGGAAATGTCGCTGAAGCCACCGTTTCGCTGGAGCCCAGACAAAGATGAAGTCCACTGATGAAGTCCTCCAGCAACATTGTCTGTTTATCGATTTTTTCATCAATTCAAGCCACGATTGCCTAGTGTCACATTTATGCTGGCTCTACTTCGTGACTTTCTTCCAAATGTTATTTGCACGTACTAATAGAACTTACAGCAACACCACAATAAAAGTAAGTTATGGTGCATTGAAAGGCTTTGCCAACGTTCCCAAGTTCAAAGTTAGTAAATCTGCATGCACTAAAATAATCAATTCCAGCCACAATAAACCAAGTCCCCAAAGGAGGGTTGAAATAATATTTTCCCAATAAGGGGGTCCTCATATTACAAGAAAGGTGGAAATAATAATTGTTTCTGTTTTACGTCCCAAAACCACGATATGATTATGAGGGACAACACAGTGGAGGGCTAAGGAAGTTTCGACCACCTGGGGTTCTTTAACATGCACCTAAATCTAAGTATACGGACTTCTAGCATTCCGCCTCAGTTGAAATGCGAGCACCGTGGCCTTTGGGTCAGCAGTCGAGCACCACAACCGCTAGACCACCGAGGTAGGAAGATAAACAACGGATATATGCCTTTATCCAAGAAACAAAGAATGTAACTAGCATTTGCATTATTTTTTTTCTACCTACTTTTCCTAATATTATTCTTCGTGTGCCCATGTAAACACTTCTGTTTTTATTTTCAAACAATTACCAGCAATGGAACAAACATTACAATCACAAAAACAACCTTTAAACAAAAACCACATCAGTCAATTTTTCAAAATTTCTCAATTAAAAGCACAAAGATTTATTGACCCAAACATACCCTGTTAAATGCCAAGTGTTTCTCATGCCAGTCCGTTTGCTTCCAATGCTCTGGGGAATTCTGAAAGCGAAGGGTAGGAAAATGAAAATATGTATTCTGCAAAATCATCAGCTGCCAAACTGAAAACCCCCAATACAGAGAAACACTTACGTCCAAGACAAAATCCAGAACTCGGTTCTTGAACTCCGACGGTCGGATCAGCAGCATTTGTATGATGAAGAAGCACACCTGGATTTCATTGCCTTCAAAGCTTCGAAGTGCCTGCATGATAGGACAACAGCCAGCGCATCATTATTGCATAACCAGGGGTGGATAGCTCAGATAGCTTTTGGAGCAGTTTTTGGAGCAGTAAAAACAGCGTTTTGAAGCAGGAAAACTTGTGTTTTGGGGCAGCTGGCCCCAAAAAAAAAGCCTTTTTATTTATTGAATATCACAGAACCGAAGTACTGTTAAGAAACTATTTTATGACAGCTAGGGCAATGTTCCACGTCAGAGTTATTCACATGGTAAAGTTGCAAGTTGAATTAACAAGGAGTGAAGCTGTGGGGTGCAAGATGACACGAATTTTGATATCAAAATGAAAGTAAACATTTTATTTCAACTTTATTGCTCTTGCTTTTTCTTCACTTTGTCAAATTCTGTAATTTGCCGAATA
Source organism: Rhipicephalus sanguineus (assembly GCF_013339695.2). Lineage (NCBI taxonomy): Eukaryota > Metazoa > Arthropoda > Arachnida > Ixodida > Ixodidae > Rhipicephalus > Rhipicephalus sanguineus. Next base: position 7,994,788 of record NC_051185.1, on the reverse strand, counting down.
GCCTCCTTCAGGGCAGAGTTTACTTTAGAAAGGAGTACTTATCACTTTCAATTTTGCGATTATCATTCTGCTTAATGCCGGAACTAGTGAGTTCATCTGCACTAGAGAGCAATGCTCCGCTTGATTCCACTTGAACCTTCTGGTCATTCTGCATCAGCTCTGTGTGTGGTGGTAGCAGCTTTTATGACTTTCCGTTTTTGGGCACTTGTTTCGTGTTGGGCACTTAGGCAGAGTATGCCGAGCCTCTCAGCATACTTTGCCATGGACTGCTTGACATTTCTGACCAGTTCAGCAGTAAAGGGAACTTCATGGCATCACCACTGTAGCAGTTTAAGTGACTCCTTAATTGCCATATCTCATTGATGCTTGCAATATTAAGTGAGCTGCGCTCCTCAAGAAGGTTCTTGTTCTTGCTAAGCCCTCGTTCGACGTCTGCGCCTCCATGAGGCAAAGAAAGGCACTAAACAGTAAAGAAGAACACAGCCGTGTTAAAGGAAACAACTTATTTATGCTCATAATGATGCCTTTAAGAAATGCGTTATCATGCATTTTAAGGGGCCCTGCAACACTTTTCGAGCAGGGTCAAAAAGCGCTGCCAATCGGTAGTCGAGGCTCCCGAGAACACGCGAGCCAAGCGAAGCGAGCGGCCTGGAATTTACAATAAATTCTCAAAGTCAGCTGAAAATCGCTCCCTCTTCTCTCAACAAATGATGTATTAGTCCGCAATATATGACGCGATTGTCGGCAGTTCCACCATTGGCTGATGTTATAATCACGATAACACCCTCATTATTACCTTCGTTGTCAATTTTGAGTTCAATAAGTAGATAATATGTATGTTTATATTGTGTTATGCCGTTAAAACACCAAACAAACATTAATATTAGCACTTCCGGTCTCACCGACAGCTCGTCTGCTCGTAGTTGCGTGGTTGCGTTTTCTTCACCATGCGCAGTGCCGAAATCGTGAATATTTCTGTGCTTTTGACCATCGCCGGTTGCCATTGAGAGTGGCAGCCGTTCGAGTGTTGCCTCGTCAGCTGGAAACTGCATCGTCGGCACGTTCTCACGACTGACCGAGGCAGCGGTGCAGCATTTCTCCGATAACAATGCTGGCGCCGGCTAGCTTAGGATACCTGTGTTCGCTGTATGGCGAGAGTCCCGTTCGCTGTCTGTTCAGTATGTCATCGAGCCATACCTCGGCGTATCCTCCCCGTAGGCTCACGTTCCCGAGAAACCGCGACACAGCAACCAGACTCGCATTTTCACGGTAGCTGCAGACAACCGGGGGATGGGTCCGCGCCGGCCCAATGCCCCACGATCCTTTCTTCTAATCTTTAGTTCTTTGTTGTCAGCCCGCACTTGCTGTGCGCCCGCATTCGAAGAGCAAACAGCATCGAAGTACCGCCACTGGGAGAAGGGTGCACACAGCTTTGCCGTGTTGAATACGATTGAAGCGCGAGCAGTGCGACGAGGCGGTGTATCGGAGTGCGGGCCGTAACTAGGCTTGTGCGAATATTCGAGCACTTCGAATATTCGAACGAATAATACAGTATTCGAATTCGCTTCGATTCGAATTTAAATTATTGAAAATTTCGAAGTATTCGAAATGAATGAATAGGTGTAGTATATTAGTCCGTTTGTAACCCCCTGTAAAGGTGGTTTTACTGCAGTGGAGCGGTGCTGTACCGTGAATACACCTTTCCAAGAAAAATCCGCACTGTCCATTTGTAATCTCCTGTAAAGATGGTTTCACTGCATTGGAGGGGTGCTATACCGTGAATATACCTTTCCAGGAAAAATCCGCACTGCTGCGAAGCCCCACTTCAAGGTTAAATGAACATATTACCCTCACATCGATTCATCATTTTTTAAGTCTAAAAACTTGTTATACCGACTTATACGTTCCAAGTGTAGTAAATTTTAAAATGTAACATAGTTTACAGGTTATGAGTTGCATTCTACCGAAAGCCAAATCCTGCTACTATTCAAAGTTGCTTCCACTTCCTGTGAACCAAAAAGAATGACATTTGCACATGCCTTGTTACATTATTAAAAAAAACGTTGTGCAGGTTGGTTGGGTCATGACAAATATGCTCGTTTTTCTTTATAATATGCGATATATACTATATTCGAATTCGATTCGAAATTATTTGACCAAAATCACTATTCGCTTCGAATTCGCTTCGAACCTAAAATTTACTATTCGCACAAGCCTAGTCGAAACCCATCTCAGCTGTCATTCGTTCCAAACGCGCACGCAGGTTTGCGTCCATGGTTGGCAGAGCGATAAAAACACTACGGCAGTTCGAGGTGCACACCCAACGTTACCAAACCGACTCGCAGTTTTCAAGCACGCGCGATACACAGTGCGATGGAGACGACGTGCACGCAAGCCAACCGGAAGTGGCGCCACAGACCACGTGGTTGCGCCGAGACGCCAGAGAGAAAAAAATGAAGAAAAAAAATGCCGCCGGCGCTGACGTGCATGTGTTTAGTGCAAGGAGCTGTGTTATACTAACCAGGCAAAGGATTAGCCGGTCCAGTGAGATGACATGATACTTCCAAATCAGGTCATTTAGGGCATCAATGCACTGAAACACAGAAATAGCATTTTGTTAATTACTGTCCATGCCCACTATACATAACAATTAAACCTCAATATAACAGTCATGCCTGACATTACAAGATTACACACCTTCTCTATAGTACTGAATATTCATTAAAAGCATATAGGATTTGAGCACATGCTGGTATCAGCAAAGTTTACGTCATTATAATGGATGATTTGGTATATCCATGTTCATTGTAGTATTGTGGTTACTACTAACAATCACAAATAAAACATGCGAAAATAGACAAACTCTTACTACTCATATGATGGTGACATGACAACTGCACACGGCTAGCTTCTTATTGTCATCATCATATCATCGTCATAATTTATCTATTCACACTAAACCAAAAGTCTTTCCCAGCAATTTGAAACAGGGACACACCCGACCCCTTCTCTTTCCCCTCCCATGATCGATTAATAAATATCACGTCGCCTTATATCACGTCGTCGAGTCGCTCGCCTTTCTCTCTTTCATAAATTCTTCCACAAGCCACCCCAAGCCAATCTCATTGCTCCCGCACATCGCCACTCAAGCCGGATCAACCACGAAAAGACCGTATACCCCCCTCGAGCTCACACTGTCTCCCATGCCTCCTCATTCTTCAACCAGACATCAAGGGACTGGAATGACCTTCCCACCAAGGCAGTGCTTCATTCCGACCTAGCCATCTTCAAACGCATCATAGAAGAACTGTTTTTGTAGATATGCCCACCCCTCATGTAAAACCCCTTCCTTTAGGGGCCTTTGAGGTATTATAAATAAATAAATAAATAAAGTTTTCGCAGCAATCTCCAATTGTCCTTCAATTATGCTAGCTGACTACATCATGTCGTCCCACCCCTTGACCCTCTGGCATCGTCGATATGTGCCCGCTCTTTTGGCAACACTTGTTACTCTCATAGACCACTGCTCAAAGCCGACGTGTGCACAGAGTAATTCATTTTTTTTAGATAAATATATTCACACTGTATAACAGCTGTTAGTTATCACTTGGTACAAGACATGCCTACACAAATTAGCACTTTCCTCAAGGTTGCCACCATTCTTACAGCAAAATAAGCTCATTCTATCAAACTGCGCGAGCAATTATGCTAGAACTTACAATGAGCGTGTGTATAAATACAGCCTGCACACTTATCAAATTATTACTTGATGCACGCGTACATCAAATTATTACTTCCTATTATTTTTTTCTGGCCACGAAGTTTCCCAAATAACGAGTTGGATTCACAACTCACAGTTAACCGACACTGAAATGTGGCAATATCGCCTCCACACATTGAATGACCTACCAGATTCTAATTTTTCTTTTCAAAATCAATTATATCAGCTACCGAGTTGGGCTCCCCAATTTATACTGTCCTTGAATATTTTGCATGGTCCTAAAGATATCATGTATCAGGAAACAGCGTGGTAATAACAAAGACGAAGAATAGGAACGAACAACACACATGAAATGCCCAGACCTTCATGTGGTGTGTTGTTCATTCCTATGCTTCGCCTTTGTTTTTACCACGCTGTTTCCTGATACAAGATGTTCAACCAACTAGCCAACAAGCTCACCTTGTTAGACCAAAAGAGTACGTGTAAATTTGTGTGCATTTATCCATTCTTCCATCCTTTTTCTTACTTTCATTTATTTGTTTTATGTCCGACACATTTTATTGCATACATAGCCCACTGTTATAATTCAGAAGTGGATGCTCAGTGTAAGTTTGTGTATTATTGTAGGATGTTTTGTGCACACACCCAGAAAAGGTTTCCTCAAACTCTTTTTACCATGAGACCACCTTTCAAAATGTTTCACAGGATGGATTTATTGTATTGTGATGTGTCGACTAAATGTGAAAGTTCCAATAAAAGCTTTCAAATTACGTGAAGCCCATCTGGTCCAGCGCTGTAAGCATATGGAATAGTGTGTGCAAATCAAGTGATGCTACAAATCATATGATCTGTCAAACAACACAAGATTATCTGCCTTTTACCTTGTTAACATGCTGTCCTCCAACTGAATTGGATACTTCGAAGACCAGAAAGTCTGCAAATGTTCTCAGGTGCGAAGATAAGGCACGAGCACCAATCCTGTCCAAAATTCTGGAAGAAGTAAAACAGGAGAGAATGACTTTCTAAGTAAGTAAATCCTGACACAATGTCCAGATTCCAAGATATACCCCATTTTACGAGAGCCATTGTCATGGAAGAGACTAGTTACTAAGCTTACTCACTTGTAAGCCAGTGGGCTAATGCGGTCGTTTTCCAGCAGCATCTTCCACAGAAGGCTGCAAATAGACGGCAGTGAGCACAAGATAGTAACGTTTCAATTCAACATAACACATCATATAATACAACTGCCTACGATTCAACACTGAAAATTGTGCGTAGTTCCTCAGGAACATGGGTGTGCTTGTAAATTATTCATGCAGTCCAATAGCATTTCGTTTTATGACAATGACACAAAGTGAGCTCTCAGCTTTGAGGTAAGCCACTTTGTGCTACAAAGTCTCACTTTGTGGTAAGCTGCTAATTGAAATAAATAACGAAATCAAACGTTATGTTTGCTCAAATGTGCAAAATATCACAGGTTTTGTGTCATAAATGTGACCGATAAACAGTTACATCTCTAATAACAAAAAATTAAAGGTAGGCATCTTACCACAAAAACAGATGCGGCGTCCCCTGCTGAGAAAAGTGTGCGATGATATCATTCTCGTTGCTCATTGCTGGAAAGACAAAACAAGCACGATTTCATTCACAAATACATAGAACAGTTGCACACGTGTAGCTAGCTTGTTTATGTATTCCAACCACGCAATAAAACTACACAATTTTCTCTTGTCTACTCCTCTAAGGACTCATTTTTTTAAGCTACCATAATGGCTCATTCTCATAATGTGATAACCAAAAAAACAAAAAACAAGGCCAGAACACAGAAGTATGCTTAAAAATTTTAAAGCTGTAAAGCTCAAAAAAAGCTATTATAATAGAATGTCTACCACCATTAGTACGTTGTGAAGAGGGTTTGTCGTCAAGTCAGACAATGGCTCAGGACAATTTGAGGTTACCAAGATAGCTTTAGGGGTCCAGAGTTTTAGTATCCAAATGTGGCAAGAAGGCCAAATCATGACCACCCCTTTTAATAGAGGGAAATAACTGGCCCATTAGAGGCCGCCTGTCACCTGATTTTACACCGTATTGCCATGCACCCTTAATAATTCTTTCGTTTTATGTGATCAAGCTTCACACACAAAATCTGGTGCCACCAGCACAGGCCGCACCACAATGTCGATTGTTTCAGATCTCTCTGTTAAGATTACACGCAGGACGTGAGTAGTCAAGTTTATTGGATAGCCAATGCAACCACCAGTGATGACGCTGGAACGTTCGATCACTGATGCATAAAAGACGACGCATTCTGCCAACGATCAGGTTACCAACAGCTAACGACTATGATTGCCGCTCTGAGTGCACAATGTGTATTGCTTGTACTCCGACTTTTCATTTCCCGGGCACAAGTTCACCGAATAAAGAATTTCGTCTTTTACAGTCCGACTGCAACTTTTGTCACCGTCACAACCATGTGACAGTATTACATCTCTGCTTCATAAAATAAACTTCCGGCCACACAGTTCCGAAATTGCAGGAAATGCAGCACGAAAATGGCAGCAAAACAGAAGCATGTCCGCACTCTTCCACTTGCGGTACTCCTCCTCGACGGAACGCTTGAGCTGGGTCTTGTTCTCCCGCTGCGCTTGGTGCTGCTGGAAGAACTCAGACAGGCTGTGGGGAAAGCTGAGCAGAGTCAGGCTCGACCAGCTGTGCGGCGTGCTCTGCATTGCAGTGGTCAGCAGCTCCTTGCACCACACCATGGAGAGAGACTCGGACCCTGAACACAACAACATGCAAGAAGGAAGGGGAAAGGGGCACTCAATAACACAGAGCAAGGCACACAAACACAGCAATATGCAAGTCTACCAGGAACTTGAAGAAAAATTTGAAACACTATGTACCAATTAGCGAGCAAGCGACCCCCCACCCCCTCTACTCCCACCATTTTTTTTTCAACCTATTCTCCACTACAGAATCCTGCAGCAGCGGTAACCAGGAACCCAAGTCCACAGGGTCTTTAGATACGAGGACGCTTTCCTGGTACTTTTAAAGTGTAGTGCACCTCAGGGTTGCATTCTGAGTTGTCACAAATTGTCAGAACATTTCAAGAACGTCTTTCCCCCTCATCATAACACATGAAATTTCACATGAGGATTCTCTCCAGTTCAGTAAAAACAGTAAATGCATGCGCATTTAATTACACATTTATTTACACATTTAATTAGAAGCACAGGTGTGCATTCTTTATTCTTAGCGCCTCTTCCGCCACCATCTTGACTCTTTGTCCCCAGCCGAGCAAGGGCCCCCCTCCAAATCTTGCCTGATTATCTTTCAACGTGGGGGGGGGGGGGTGTGCTTGTTCGGGATTTTATGGTACTACTACTACTACTACTACTACTACTACTACTACTACTACTACTACTACCACTACCACTACCACTACCACTACTACTACTACTACTACTACTACTACTACTACTACTACAATGACGACAATGACGACGATGACGACGACGACGGCGGCACAGGGTAGACTAAGACAGCTTCACTGTAAAATAAAATTAATCGGAATCTCCCCAAAACAGAACCGTCAAAGATATACTTGGCGTCATGTGATGGTCAGTGCGGTGGTGTTTGCGTTATTGCTGCAGTACGGTTAAAGACAATATACACATACATATACACGAACAATACAGAAGTCCAGGTGAACGTGGAGGCTTGAGGTGGTGAATTGTTGGACAGGGGATGTCACCACAACCAACGTTTCAACAAGTGGACTTGTCTTTGAGAGGAAAGCAACTGCCTTCCTTAGCATCATGTTTATGTGCACTTTGCTGACTCTCCCCCAACCTCAAAAGTGGACGAGGGAAAGAGAAAGCATGTGTGCCCCTGCTCAATGATTGTCCGTCATTTAATACCGTATTTACTCAAGTATAACGTGAGGAGCGACTTTCCAGGAAGAAAAAATAAAACTAAAATAAAAGAACCGTGTGGATCATGTACTTTTTAGACAACTTGAATTTCGGTATTCAATTGTAACATGAGAGTCAACTTCATGTAGCAAAAATATGGAAAAAAAACGTGCTACATTAGAGTAAATAAGGTGTTCAGTGCCATATTAACAACATAGGTTTGGAAGATGGCAAAGGGGGAGAGAGAGAAGCTAGACAAGCAAACACATGGAGCTCACTATATAACTCAATGCCAGTTCTCACCTGTGATGTGTATTGCTCTGGCAAGTGTCAGAATGAGTGCTTTGTTCAGTTCCTCCGACTCGGAGGAGAGCAGTGTCTTGGGCTCGGTCTGGAAGCGAGACAGCTGTGGTTGGACTTCCGCACTGCCAAGGCCGGTGATCAGCTTGAGGGCAGTGCTCTCGACACTGGTCGTGGAAAGCAAAGGACAAATGGGGACACAATGATTGGACGGGGAGGGCATAAGGATAAAGGTAACTAAGCAATGTGTGTGCATGCAAGCGATAACTTTAAAACCATCTTCAAAGTCAACTTCAGCATACTTCGTAATATGCAAGCAATTATGTTACACAAACAGTTTTCAGTAGAGTGAAATTAATTGAAGTGACAGTTTGTTGCTTTATATCAAGTTGGGATTATCCTGTACATGGCCAAGGTTGTGCTTTTTCTTGCTTACTAGGTTTCCCGCATATTTTTATCTCTCCCTCACAAATTCACGAGCAAAAGTCTTGTGGGTAATGAAAAAATAAATTTCATTTATGGCCTACAATTACCTGTTCAAACAATGCAATGCACTGAGACAATTCTAGATTGCTGGAATGAGTTAGAATAAATATGAGTTCCTGCCAATGCTGTGGTCTCTAGATTTCTACTCCCAACGGTGAAGGGTGCTATTTGACTATGTGGGATATCTTGCACCCTAGTAGAATGTTCTACCTGCAATCATCAATATTGTATGTCTTCTGTGGAGGAAGTAAGTGCTTTCTCCATGTATATCACTGATAGAGCAGTTTCACCCCTTTCACTTTCGTAGTGCTGTATGCTACAAGTGCCTGAAATGGTTGTGGAGGCTTCACCAAGCTGTTTACAGCAGCTTTCATCTGTAAAATCTTTCCACAGTTCCTGCCAAAGAGATGAACACCTGACTTGATGGCTGATTGGCCAGACAGGTCAATAAGGGTGGATACGTGGGCTTGTTGGTAGTAGGTCACTTCATAAGCTTCGCTGTAGCGCGGCAAAGGACACCAGAAAGAATTGACGATGACACTAGCTATCTGTGTCGTCGTACATTTCTTTCTGGTGTCCACGTCCTTTGACGTGCTACAACGAAGCTAGAGAAATGCCAGACAAGCACCGGCACGAGGCAACCTACCAGAGGTGCAGCTGCGTCTGATTGGTCTGCGGCACGGCGGCCAGGCTGTGCAGGTGCGACAGCAGCTGGACACGGTAGTGCGGCTGAATGTGGTGAAGACGGTAGCTGAACATCTCCAGCAGCGTGTGCAGGATGCCCCACGCCTGCTGACGGAATACCGTCGGCAGAAGGTGATCTGCACAGATCAATCACACATGCATACAATGTCTTGGTGGTTGTAAGGTTAAGGTATCTTCTCTCTCTCTATCTCCCTCACACACACACACACACTGGGAAATGAAACACGATTTAAGAGTTTAAGCATAGTTCCACACACTCTAGATAAAATTTGGAGGCATGCTTCACTCAAACATGACTGCAGCACTGTGAGCATGACACACCATATGGCCATGTGGCTGCCAAGCTCTGTCTCAGAATGGCGGTAAATCGGGCTAGTTGGTTGCTCATGATTGTAAAATAACAGTGCAAAAGACGACGGACAAACATACACGTTTGTCTCTGTGTGTTCGTCCGTCGTCTTTTGCGCTGTTGTTTTACGATCTGTATCAGAGCTGTGCCTCACTCACTTTTGGTACACACAATACATGAAGACAATCAGGAGCCCTTCCCCTATCGGGAAAATGGAGGCAAGCGAAGATCGGCATGTGCATGCCTGACCTAATGCTTTTTTTCACATCTTTCCTTTTTTTTTTCTATCACACTGTGCAATGCTCCCTCCCAACTTTTTCCTTCCTCTGTGCCTGGAATTGGACCTTCATCTACATGCTCAGCCACACAACACTTCTGTTGCTAAAGGCAACAACAACACTCATGTGTGAAACAACGAAATGCAACAATGAAGTGTGGCAACGCGAAACGACAAGTGACCTTGATAAAAGATCAGATTGCCATATCAGAAACGGCTGATCGCCGACAGGCACACGATCTAGAGAGCATCAGTTATTGGAAAACGATGCTTACAAATATGCATGTCACCAGCACACCTCTCACGGCTGCATTTCTGCACGCCCACATTTCTGTACACTCGCCAGCATCGAGCTTTCACGCATGATGCCACTGCCACCGAAATCTGTAACTCATAAAAGCTTTGCTTAAATTATGAACGAGCTTCGGGATATTCAAGCTCACAATCCCCTACACATGAACAAATAATAAGAGGAGAAGCCGTCGAAAACTGCTGCTGTTACAGACATACTGTTCACTCTGTATGATAATGAACTGGTTTCGAAACACTGCGGCTCACTTCTCAAGCATGTTCCCAGTCATTTTTCACACCCACAAATTTCATCGAGATGCATGCTTTCCCAACAGTACACCAATGTGGCTGGCCCGGTCTGCAACAAATAGTGTTAGAGCACAGTGAGCCTGTAATGTTCACCACAAACAGAATAACAATAATAATTGTTCGGGTTTCATGTCCCAAAACCACGATATGGTTATGAGGGACGCCGTAGTGGAGGGCTCCGGAAATTTCGATCACCTGGGGTTCTTTAACATACACCTACATCCAAGTACACGGGCCTCAAACATTTTCACCTCCATCGAAAATGCGGCTGACGCGGCTAGGATTCGATCCCGTGACCTTCGGGTCAGCAGTCAAGCACCATAACCACTAGACGACCAGAGGAGAGCAAACACATATCATTACTCAGTGGACCAACCTAGTGAGAATGGATGTCCACGTTTATAGACATGATGCCCACCCGTGCGTGAAGTGCACAGCTGACTTTGTGTATGGTAACACTGGAATTCAAACAATGCACTTACTGATGAAGCCCTTGATCCCAAGCGATTCGATCTCGCTGTACACCAGCAGACGGCTGTAGGTTTCTATGAGTGCTGGCGTAAGGGAGACTGTCGACTTTGCTTGCGGAATCTTCATTACGTGAGTCACCACATTGTGGATCAGGCTAGAAAACAAAACGCAGAAGAAGTCATAGACATTAGGTGCAAGAAAATTTTTAACAAAGGTCCGAAGTCACGACTGTCTTGATTTAGTTGTGCAGTAGCTAAATTAAAACATGGGACTGTTCATTGCTTCACAGCTATGCTTTATCGCAGGAGATGACACGGACTCAGTGTATGCAGGCCCTTCCAATCTCCGACTTTATGTCAAATCTCTGACTTTATGTCAAACGTAACAAATCTTTCGAAGGAAGGGGAATTTTCCCGAGGTACTCGTTTTTTTTGTTAGACACTTCCAAATAATTCCAACAGACAATTAGGCCAAGGAAAATATAGGGGACATTAATTGCTGTCTTTAAAAGTAGTGCAGTAATTATGACGTAAGTTGAAATGAAATGAAGTGGATGAAAAATCACTAGGGGTGTGCGAATATTCGAAAGTTTCGAATATTCGTCGAATATTACATTCGAAATATTCGCATTCGATTCGAAAATCGTGTATTCGAAAAGTTTCGAATATTCGATAACTTCGAATATTCCAAAAATTCGAATATGCGATTCGATTATCATGCAGAAGATAACTCGTCTTTCACATTTCTGCTGCGTTCGTATAGCTAAAAACGTTGCCGAGAGGAGCGATAAACATCGTAAGTACACGGAGGCACGATATCTGTCTGCGACGAGCGCCCCAATACGTATGATTTATTGCTGGTGCATCTCCGACGTGCAGTGCTGTTGGCGATCATGTAACCGTACATTTTCAATATTATGCGGCCGTAACGTGCCGCACTACCACTCGTTCACTATGCAGGACCACTTCTGAAGAAAGACAGTGACCCATGTGACTGGTGGCGGACTGTAGGCACCTTCAGATACCCCAGTCTGGCAAGGCTTTGCCCCATGTACCTCCCTATAAGCGAGTGTGCCTTTTCAGTAGCAGGGGGGGGGTGTTTTCTCTGTTAGAAGGGAGCGCCTGCTGCCTGATCATGTGGAGCAACTCATATTTCTTCATGATAACATCTAGTCATTACTTTCATTGTGCCGTGATATTTGCTTGTGTTGTGATGTGCACTGTGCTAGCCTGGACATTGTGTTCTGGAGATAGCAGTGTATGTTGTGTTGCCAGTCAGGCTGTTAAAGTTTTTTTTTCAAATAGCTGCATGTTAAATAAAATATTGTTACTGTGGAGGCATTTTTCCTTTGATATTCGATATTCGATTCGATATTCGAAGATGGATATTCGTATTCGATTCGTATTCGAAAAATTTGATATTCGCACACCCCTAAAAATCACCCTTTCCGTCGGTGGGATCTGAACCCCCAACCTTAAATTGGTAGAGCATCGGACGTGTAGTTCTAAGCTTGTGGGTTCGAATCTGATGGAAAGGGTGATCTTCCATCCACTTAGATTCACTTCCATTTACGTTATAATTACTACACTACAGTTAAAGACAACAATTAATGTGCCCTATGCTTTCCTTTGCCTAATCTGTTTGATTCATATGGCTGTGTCTAACTACTCTTTCATAGCACACACAGCAAAACTTTCACTACAGGCACATTAGGCAGCAGAAAACAGTAGTGTTCTGAGCCAGAGACCGAAATCTGCTCGACAACCCAGCAACATTGAAAGTAGTCTGGACAAACAGGATACCCACCTCATTTTGGTGTGAACTGTTAACGAGTCAAGCACATTCATGCCCAGTGGGTGCGTTGGGTTAGGCGTGTTGGAATTCGACGATGACATGGAACCCTGGTTGCGCTGACTGCACTGGATGGCCTCAGCCAGTATTCCCATGGGGCGCATGAAGTACTCCTGATTCGTGCTGTCTGCAAAACACCACGGCCAAGTGTCACGCAACGTGTGAACACCGGGCGTCATCGTTACGGCACACATCGTCTTCCTACACTTTCAAAAAAGGCTTGCACTCTTTGGAGCTTATTTTGTACTGAAACAAAAACTCTCATCTGTCTTGAGTACCCTTCCTTTCTTTGATGCTGTGCACTCACTTCCAGATTACAAGCAGCATGTGCACTTTCAACATGATACATTCTTAACAGGAAAGTTGCAGCTGAAGTTGAAGAACAAAAACACAAGCAAGACTGAAGATGATTGAGAACAAGATACAATGCAGTGGCTGCATTCTGATGGCAGCAAAATGCAGTTGTGTTCGTGCACTTTAATTGAAATGTGTATTAAAGAACTCAAGGTGGTCCGAATCTGTTCACAGCCTGCCACAATGGCATTTACACTGATACTTATTATGCTGTGCTGGAACCTTACATTCGGGTCATTCCATGCCAAATCACCCAGCGTTTTTCCGGCCATCACAAATATGGCTGAAAAAATTTCCATGCTTTTCTTGAAGTACAAAACTAGTTCTGCTCGTTTATTTCTGTTGTCAAAAATTTTCCCGCCTGTTTGTGAGAGTCTGTAGTTTTGCGCCGACTGAGCTAAAGGGCATCAAACAACAATTTTTTTCAAAGGGCGTTTATAGGATGCACTCAATAAAATGGTATTTCCGGCAAGCTAATGAAGTGATGTAACTGTAAAAATAATGACTTATTTATGTATATCGATTCTTCGAGGGCTTTTCGCATGAGCAAAATTGAATAAAGTTGCAAAGTTTGATATTTCTTTCCAGGAACAAGGCAAACTCAAAGGGTAGAAATTAATTATATACTGGAAGCCTGTTCGACATACTACAAAAGAAAAATAATTTAGTCGCTGAAGGTGTAGCAGATCGTCTGAAAAAAAATTGCGAATTTCACTTTTTTTGAGAAAAGCTGTGTATTCATCGTCAAAAAAACTTGCCTTGGTGGTTGGACTAAAAATATGCACGATACTTCATTTGAAAGCTCTATGCATTAACTAAACATAGACAAAGTTACAAAAGGGTATTATTTTTTTAACTTGAGAAATATATTTTTTAAATTTTGTATCTCCACCAGCTTTTCGCCGACGTAACTCAAGCGGCATGAAGCACTCGCAAAGGCAATCTTCAGCCCATGCCCACTGACCTGGGATGCAGACGTCAAACATGGTGCTGTCTATAAAGTAATGGAAAGGAAATGGGGTTGCTATATAGACAGCGTCATGCTTGACGTCTGCATCCCAGGTCAGTGGGCATGGGCTGAAGATTGCCTTTGCGAGTGCTTCATGCCGCTTGAGTTACGTCGGCGAAAAGCTGGTGGAGATACAAAATTTAAAAAATATATTTCTCAAGTTAAAAAAATAATACCCTTTTGTAACTTTGTCTATGTTTAGTTAATGCATAGAGCTTTCAAATGAAGTATCGTGCATATTTTTAGTCCAACCACCAAGGCAAGTTTTTTGACGATGAATACACAGCTTTTCTCAAAAAAAGTGAAATTCGCAATTTTTTTTCAGACGATCTGCTACACCTTCAGCGACTAAATTATTTTTCTTTTGTAGTATGTCGAACAGGCTTCCAGTATATAATTAATTTCTACCCTTTGAGTTTGCCTTGTTCCTGGAAAGAAATATCAAACTTTGCAACTTTATTCAATTTTGCTCATGCGAAAAGCCCTCGAAGAATCGATATACATAAATAAGTCATTATTTTTACAGTTACATCACTTCATTAGCTTGCCGGAAATACCATTTTATTGAGTGCATCCTATAAACGCCCTTTGAAAAAAATTGTTGTTTGATGCCCTTTAGCTCAGTCGGCGCAAAACTACAGACTCTCACAAAGAGGCGGGAAAATTTTTGGCAACAGAAATAAACGAGCGGAACGAGTTTTGAACTTTAACAAAAACGTGGAAATTTTTTCAGCCATATTTGTGATGGTCGGAAAAACACTGGGTGATTTGGCATGGAATGACCCATTCCACGAATCAATCAATCGATTAGTACTTACATGCATTGCAGAGAAGCGAGATCCAGTAATCACTTCCAAAGCTGAGAGTTGTATTTGACACGAAGGGTTGTTGCAGGTACCTGCAAAAAGAAGAATATTTGAACAGCTCTTCTTACTAGCAAGCTGTCAGTTTCATTTTATTGCTATTTATTAGTCCGGCAGCACAGATGCGCAGACCTCACTCCACATCTGCTACTATACAAGTATCAAAGGAGTCCCTTTAAATAAGTTGTAATTGTTAGTGTGACCTGGTAAGCTGCTCAAACAAGACTATAGCACCGAGTGAATAAACTAAAGCTGTGCGAATAGCAAAATTTTGGGTACGAAGCGAATTCGAATATTGAAGTGTGAGTGTGAATCGAATCAAATATTTTTAGAATATTTCTTGAATATTTCAAAGTGAAACTGCACAAAAATGTTGGAGAGGATTCCTAAGCATATTCTTATGAGATAGCAACATGAATGTTTCTTTTTGCTAGGTTGATGAAGCACTGGCGGGGTGGTGTTTCATAGTTGTCTTGTCAAGAATAAGGCAATGTAGTGGCCTAATTGTATTTATGTACATGGTTTGGTGCAACCAAAGTGTTGCTGACAACACTTTACACGTGATAGGCAAAGATGCCATTTCCTCAGCCTCTCCTTCTCTTTCAACTTCTGTGGAAGGCCAACTGATGTGGCGGACAAGGGTGTGCTCCCTTCAAGTCCGGAGCTCCAAATCTGCATCGTAGACGTCGATGTATAAGAACATCTGAAATTTTGGATGCTAAAAAGCTTCGGCGTCCGATTTTTCGAACTTCCTGCCCAAATTTTAGGTCCAAAACAGTCATCTCCATTCTCTATGTTGGAACCAACGTTTTCTTGAGTTAATACATTTGCGACCGTAGTGGAGCTTGAAAGGCAGCTTTGCCGCAATACCGGGGTGTGATGAGGTGAAGCATATTAAAAATCTACGGACCACTTCCAATCGGTCGTACTGTGTCTTGGCAAAGTTCGACTGTAACGGAGCTTGAAAGGCAGCTTTGCCGCAATACGAGAGTGTAATGAGGTGAAGCATATCAAAAATCTAGGGACCACTTCCAATCTGACGTTGACTGTGTGTCGACTAAGTTCGACTGTAACGGAGCTTGAAAGGCAGCTTTGCCGCAATACGAGAGTGTAATAAGGTGAAGCATATTAAAAATTTGAAGGGGTCATTTTTAATTGGACGTTGACTGTTTTTGTTTTCGGGAAGTTCGAATAGTAAAATTCCAGTGCGAATCGAATCGAATAGCACACACTATTCGAAAAATATTCGAAATTTCGAATATTCGCAAACCCTAAATATTTCATTTCAACATGTGAAAACGAGATTCTAATACACAGGCGTCTGTAGATTCATTGCTGGTACTGGATGCCATCATTGTTAAACACGAGAAAATGTGTCACACGAGAACGTAACATGAGAAAACGTTTAAGCAGGATTCTACTGCATTCACATAACTGTACTCCTAACACATGTTGAAAGCGGTAAACATTAGCGACAAAGAGCGTAGGCATACTCGAGGTGTGTGGCCAACGCATGTGGCAGGGGCCGTTGTAGCCGCACTTTTTCCAGCTGTGCCTTACGGGTCAGGTGCACCCAGATGGACGTAATGGCCAGTGCACGAGTGCAGTGCGGCTTGGTCACGTCTGGAAACGGCAGCGGCTCCTTCTCCGGGTACAACAGGTCGTACAGTTTCATCACCGGCAGGAAATCGTTGAGCTGCATGCAATGGCAATAATGAGTGCCACACGAGGTTCTACAGCAGGTTATAGAGCGCTCGAAATGATGACAGAGGCTGTCAGAATAAAGAAAATAGGCGTGCACAATGCAACACAGCACATGCCGTGTAGGATATAGTACAGATAAGTGCTGTTCAAATCACAGAAATGGTACCAAGGACGAGAATTGCAGTATTTTTTCGCATAAGGCGCATAACATAAAAAAAAATTTTTACTAGCTGCAGGCCTTGTATGAGGAGGCTTATAGTTACTTACAGAAGCTTCAAACTGCACTACGACTGCTAGGTAGAATAGCACAACCACTTGTGACCGACAAGGAACACTTTTACTCAGTCATGCTCCTGACTATCGCTGCCTCTGTTGCTTGACGAGCTTGCCTGATTGACAACTTCCCATATCTAGTTGTCCTTCTTCTGTGCTGGTCTTACTAGTATTTGAAACTCCAAACATCTTAAAACTTTTGATGACAGCCTCAAACAAAAGCGCAACCCACATGTCCAAAATCCACCAGGCGCTCCTCGCAGCGGTGAGCCTTTCATATGCTGCAAGAATGTGTGGGTATGCATGGGCAAAAAGTGTGGGTTTCACACTTGGTGAAACTTTATTCCAAAGTTTTCATGGTCGATAGTTAGTCCAGGCCTTACACAAGTAAATATATGGTAAGGGCTTCAGTGAGATCAGAAATATAGCAGGTGTAGGATGGAGTGAACTGGTATTGACCACAATGAACAACTTACCTCAGGCAACTTGAGAACTGCACTATGTATATGTGAAGATGTGATGCAACAAAAATTTTTTCTCGATGTTGTTCCCTTACTCACCGGATTCTTGGTGATGCTTCCAGAGATGAACTGCAGTAGAACCCACATCAGATGGTCCCTGCCCTTGCGCAGGTTCTTGCCAACCAGCTGCAGGCATCAACGGTATTTTTCAGATAACATATGACTGCATGGAGGAATGAATCTGGAAGAATACTTTCAAGCAATCCCACCACGCCCTGTGCCAACCTATGGTGAGCGAGAGACTTGCCTGGTCGTGCAATGCAAGCACCATGTGCGGGAAGTTCGCGTACTGGAAGAGCACGAAGTAGATGAGCTGGCTCGATAGGTTCTGCCAGAAGAGCTCGATGGGTTCCTCGGGACCTTCCTGTTCCGACTTCTCCATAGCCCGGACGACAAGCGCCACCAGTTCTTGCTCCAGCACCGGACAGCGCTGCTTTTGCTGCAAAGGGCCCAGATGACCGCGCAATTGGTGCACCAGGCCTTTTCTACAATGACAGTAGCAGCTTCATTGTGTACGGAGTACATCACTTATGGTAAATTGCTGTCAAAGGGCCCCTAAACCACACAGAGGTCGAAATTTAGTTGTGGTGTTGCAGTTGTGCACGAGTGTACGACGAACAAAGAGCCAAGAACTTTTCAAAATGGTGCAGTAATAGTGGAGTTACATGCACTTGATGATCAAAGCACAGCTCTTGCTTGTTCTGCTCTTTCCTTCGCAACACTCCATTTGTCACCTGGTCTCTCCACCTCACCAAATGCTCCGCCTTGCTGTGCGTCGAGCAACGTGATGAGGAAGAAAAGAGAGTGCGCGTACCTGCTAGCAGAAAAACAGATTCTTGTTCAACCAATTGACAGAGTCTGCTTCTGGTGACGTCCCGTCGAGAACTGGGGAAATCGGAAAGACCCGGAGAGGAGCACAGGATTGTTTTAGATTTCGGCACGCGGCCGTGGCACGTAGCACTGCTGCGTTTGGCATTGGTGATCATGATGGCATTCTGAACTTGATGTACCCGTTTACTTGACATGTTAAGAAAATATTGGAGGTGGTTTAAGGGCTCTTTAAGACAAACTCATAGGGACCACTGAACAGGTTTACAGAGTAGACGAAAAAGACAAATGCTTGTCCATCTTTTTCGTTGTCCCTGTAAACATGCAGATCATGAATCATCAACTAGCCCATCCGACTAACCAGCCAAAACCTGTTATCCTTATCGAGTTTGTCTGGATAGACTACTGATATAATAGTGCTGTGTTGACATGTCTTTTGCTGACAAGAGCCAGTAAACCCCCCATACCAAGGAGCATAAAAGGCACAATCCATAAAACTAGCTCCCTGTACACCCCCTACGTCCTAATTCTTGTTTTTCTTCAATTGATGAGAAAACCATGTGTGTGTTTCTACCTATAGCTAAGTCGCAATGTCTGTCAACAAAAGCACTGTGGTGAGAGCTCACCTGCTTTGTGAGACCCAACATGCTGCACACCATCTCCCTCGAGTATGGCTGCTCCAGCACATACCTGAGGAGCTCCGTCTGGGGCTGCTGGACCTCCTGCAGCAATTCAGCGGTCGACGTAACTGTTATAGACCCATTCACATTGACCACAAAAAACAAAATAATAATGAAAGAGGCTGCAAGCTGAATACAGTAGAGGTTTTTAGCTTGTCCGGTATTCCTATATAAACACAAAGTGGTTTACAGAATACCGGGTTCCTAGATGATGGTATCGGCATCTTGTGACGCTTCGTGCAACCCCAATTATAGACATGCTTGTTTGCTTTCACCTCATGTCCTTGAGGGAAAAATGTTTTAAAAGGCAATTAATTTCGTATTGGGCTACTGCTGAGAATATATACAAGCAGTGAAGTAAAATGCACCACGTTCCTACAATAACAATTCTATGCCTGCCTATTTCATCTTGGCCCCGCCAGATGGCCCCACCTATCCGGCCTCTCACGTTTATGGCTACAGTATTCGATATAAAGCTAATGCAGACATTTATGGAAAAACTATAACTCTCTATTAACGCATGAACTTTTGTGTTTGTTGCGTGATGCACAAGATTTTTCAAGGCTTTCGTGCCACTAGAAATCCACGTGCACTGCATATCACTGTGAAAGAAAAAATTTTTTTTCCTTCGTTCATGAAGTGTGGTAACAGCAGGCATGAAAGATCAGCTTACAGATCAGATCCACTTGGTGCTCTATTGGGTTCGGATACAAGTTTCCTTCATTGTGGCCATATATTTTACAATGTATTTTCACAGCAGCTTCAGAGCATAAAGAAAGCTAATGCAGTTAAGTACAATTCAACGTACCATACTTTGGTTAAACTGTACTAAACTAAACAGAGCTTTCCCGATTACCATGAAGTGCACAAGAGGGGCTAAGAGCTCACCGCACTGTAAGGCAGCTGTCCTTTCATTGTAAACTTGGCCGTGTTGGGGTCAAGCTTCCAGACAGTGCAGCACGTTCCAGAATGGCCCACGACAGGCCGAAGTTTGGAACGACCTGGCCCAGAAAGAAGCGGAGAGATTACAAGATGTTCTTTTATGCAATAAGGCACAAACACCACACTAAGCAACATAAATTCGAGTTTGATCAAGCTTTGCTGGCATTGTAAACAGTACAAGAGTCTTGGAGCACTGACCTACTATGCACATTCGAAATGTTGTGGGCCAACATTCATAAGCTACACAATCTTCCATAAGCTATACAATCAGACCTCTCCACATGAAGATTTTTTCAGAAAACCTTTAACTATTTTCCCTCACCACAACCATTCTTGTAAAGTCAAGAGAATAATTTATCGCACGTTGCCTTTTGCTCATTCATGCATGATTTGAGCCACTATTGACTGGAACAACGTGCCGTCACGTATAATAGTGCCATTACATTGCAGGCCAATAGGCCTTGGCCAGGACCAACGAAAAATTCGCATCACCCTGAAATTCGCATGAGCTGTGATCGTATCGCCGAGGTTTCACTGTATACCCTTGCTGCAGCGTTTTTATAAAAAATTTTTAATAATGTGCAAACTTGTTGTACTTGCATATGGATTTATTTATCTATACTTTATACTGTTCTCACTAACATTATCTATTGTATAAGTATAGCTGGGTAAGTTAAAATTATTTTTTATGTTTTGCTATAGTACCTGTATCCCGTAATCATTTTTCTGCACTATGTTACCTTCAATGAACATCCTCCCCACCCCTTATGTAATGCTCTCATGAGGGCCTTCATGGGTCTCGTTAATTAATGAATTAATTAGAAGATGTCTAAATTGCCTTGTGCCATGACCTTACTGTTATAGTAGTAGTAGTAGTAGTAGTAGTATCTTTATTTATTTCTTGTAATACAAGAAAAAGGAACAGAGGAAAAAGGCATTTCATACGCCTGACAAGGGCCTCTGTACCTGAAGTTCGCAACACATACACATTCCCTGTACATATGCACAATCGAAAAAAAGTTTTGACGCATCATAAAACCACATGAGTGCTAACAAAGAAGTACTGCAATCAACACAACCAACACACGACACGCTTAAGATCCTGCAGATACGCAAGTCTTACACAGATAAGATCAACAAATAAATAAATAAATAAATAAAGTAGTTAAAAGTTGGGAAACTAGAGTGTTGTTCCTGTGAGTTCACAAGCAATATTAATTAACTAATTAACCAAGTAAGTGCAAATTTTCACATGTGTCTGCCCAAACTCCAGAAGCACTGCATGGAAGATAACAGTACATGGCATACCAATAATGCAACTTATTTACTCCAGCACGTTAACGACAAAAACTATGAACACGCCATGGGGCAGCAGGGAGTAGACTCACTCACCTACGATGGTCACCATTTGGGCACAGGGCTGGAAGCTGTCCACAAAGTCAGAGACAAGTTTGGCAAATTTCTGAGGTGCCACAAAAAGGGTAAAAAAAGCACAATGAAAATTTAGGACAACTTGATTACAGGAACTTCCCCCAGAATATAGACATCATGTTCTGTTATAATTTAAGAACCATTACATGTTAATTTCATGCACTTTCAATGCACTAACACCACCCGCAATTTGTAGCATTGCACCACAATAGATACACACCTTAAATTTCAGTACTGCCTTTATATTGGCATAAAGTCAGAGTGGGTGTTGATGTAATCACACTACTCAATACCCCCATAGACTCTGCTGCATAACCATTCGTACACAGATGCACCTAATCCCCATCACTCCAAAGTTCATTAACGTAAATTTTTAAAATAAATTAGGTATTTTCACATAATATCGCTACAAGAAACACATTTCAAATTTGAAAGCTAATGCAACCTGTAATTATCATGCAATGAACAGTAGTGGTTCCAGCTAATTAGCTTTTTCAAAAATCTTATCCATGAACTCTGGCATCAGCATACCCAGTGTGGCCAGTTTGTCTTTGACGCCAACCGCTTCTGGACGTCATCAAAGATCAGGTAGCTCGGTAGCAGAGCAGCGTTGCGGTCGAAAATGTGCTCCAATACCTGACAGGTGTAAGACAAACAACACTCAACTCAATGAGTCATCACATTCATATGAGTCCAGCTATTTTTTTTCTAAATGAATAAACCTACTGCCAACACGTATGCGAATGAAATGACCAAGAATTTCTCGCACTGAAATTGCACTTCACTGTGGTATTACACTTTGCATTGGCATTTAAAATGCTTAGTCTGTGCATTCATTACATGTTATGAGACATTAAACAATATACAGCTGTACTCGATATGAGCTGGAACACGGTGCGTGTGGTCGAAGGTGCCCCAAGCCTGCATGACGACACCAGCAAACATTAAAGTGGTTTACAAAATACTGGTAATCGAAACATTGCTTAACTGACTTTTCTTGCGTCGCATCACTGTTGCGGACACTTCGAGAGATAAAAGCAAGAATTTACAAACTTACCCCGCTGATTGTGTTCAGCTGCCTCATCATGGATATGTTTACTGTCGGAGGTATCGAAAGTGCCTTATCAAATATTGCCTTCAAGAGGTCACGAACACCCTGAAAGGCGTTGCATAATTGGTTTAGCAGCACTCAATCTACGTGAAATTGGATAAGGCTAGGTTAATTAAGTGACAAAGGACAAACCTTGTAGTCGATTCCAGCCACAATCTTCTGAATGAGACACAACGACTGGCACCAATACTCTTCCGCAGTGTAGTGGAATTTGTCGGTGGCCAAGAGCGCATCGCACACAGGTCTGTAAGAACATAAAGTTCTTGATGAGAACATTGTTCAAATACAATTTTTAAATAATATCAAGTTACACCAGTTTGTCCAGTTCTTTAACATCATGGAGCTTTCAAAACTCTCGACACAAATGAAAGGGACAGCATGCACTTCAACACAACAGATGCAGCCTCCTGAGATCCGCTTTTGGCCACGTGAGCATCTGAGGCCATGCAGTAACTCCGATTCTGTGATTGCGTTAGCCCTTGAATTAGGTTTAATGCGGCCGTCTGTCTAACGCACCTCTGAAGGTCGGTACACATTCCCTGCATCATTCACAAGCATCTGGGACAGACTTGTCAAGTTTGTTTAAGTGTTCTGCAACTGTACATTTTGTCCACTTACTTTCTTCTAACGCTGTGAGTGTGCTATGCGAGTGCGGCACGTTGACGTGGTCAAGAGCGTGATGACGTCATGACTTGCCGCT
Source organism: Rhipicephalus sanguineus (assembly GCF_013339695.2). Lineage (NCBI taxonomy): Eukaryota > Metazoa > Arthropoda > Arachnida > Ixodida > Ixodidae > Rhipicephalus > Rhipicephalus sanguineus. The sequence goes on along the minus strand of NC_051185.1, from coordinate 7,971,698 downwards.
TTCTCAAGCAACTGAATGCGCTCCACAAAAATGGACATGTCCTTCAGATGGAGAGTTCAAGAATAGCATTCCAGTACAGGTTCGTCTCACATTTAACATAATACAATCAATCGGCTCAAGTTCACCGTGGCATAAATTGCAGGAAAGCAGAAATTTCTGCATTTATACTCACATATAAAATTTCAAGTTAATGGACTGAAAGAGACATACTTGATCAAACTGAGATCCAAACCTATGGCACGTCAATGACAGCTACCAACCAGCAGTAAAGCAGGTATCCCTTATGAAATTGAGCTCAACCCTCTCGCATCTCTTTTACGATTCCCGTACAAAAGAATGCCACCTTTTGATGTTTCCAATATGGAAGTATTACATGATTAAAAGCAGCATACCACAGCTAAAGTATGATGTGGCGAAACAATGCAGCAAGCCTGCTCATGTGCAGAGTGCACCTTCTGTTTGCACACAGCACCCAATTACATACTAGCAGCGAAAAAGAAAAGGAGAGAAAAAAAAAACGCTCAAGTAAAGTATGCTGCATCTTTCATGCCTTCTTTGTCTGTGCTACGAGCAATGAAATCTGCATCGCCAACATTCTATAATACAATTTGCAAGTGGAGCAGCTGCTGAAGAATAGCTAGATTTTTAATTGCTATTAAGACAGCAAAGAAACATAATGCATTTGCTGCAGCAAACGTCATTGCAAAACATAATGTCATTCGAAAATTGTGTAAGGAAACATGCCGTGGCACAACCTCGCTTAGCGTGGCACAAGCACGACGTAATTTCGCTAACTTTCTTCTGATTTTAAAAATCTCCACGTAATACATGTACTCACAAGGAAAGTCGCACATGTTCAGAAAAAGCTGTCTACTCACTTTGGCTGAACAACGCCCACAGTGACTGCATGGTGTAGGAGAGACAACAAGGTCTGCATCTGGCGGTGATTGCTCAAGTTGGAGACCAGTGAGACATACTGCTTCAATGCAGCATCCAGCGATTCCTAAGGCAAAGAAACAATTGTTACAATGGCTGCAATGTCCTGCTGCTAAGCACGAGGATATAGGTTCGTATAATGGCACAACCGCGCAATGGAAACTGTGTGCTTGGGATTCAGGAGCACTTAGACCACATAAAAAGCATTGTTTAGATGGTGTACATTGAGCGGTGCCTCCGTGCGAACTTTAACACTTGAAACGCCAGCGGGAGCGTCATGGAAAGCTTGCAAAAATACCAGTTTTTTTTACTAGAATTGAAGAAAAAAAAAAAAGAGCCACCAGGATACCTTGCCAGTTGAGACACCTTGACAAGGGTATTACAAAGAGTGTGTGGCTCCTCGGCTTGACTTCAGACATAAGGGGGCGTTGAAACATCTCTGAGGCGATATGCCTGGACGTGTGTTATAACGACCACATCAGGTGCGTGCACGTCTGCATAGGTGCTGTTCAAAGGCTGCTAACGAGAAAACTATACCGCTACAAGCCCTGCAGTGTTGCAAAGATTGCTTAACTAGTATTATACTGGTACGCATTTACAGTCAATTCAGCCAAAAAGAAATTCTGTTGCAGTCAGCCTCTAAAGAATTTCATATGGGAAGAATTATTCCACCACTGCAATGTCCATTACAGCACGCTATGCAGTTTATTGAGTATTTTGATATGCACGATACCGATGCACAAAGCCGCCCTTTTCAAAGAGCTCAACAAAAGAGCCAGGGACTTCTTCTTGTATTGCCTCTGTTTGATGGATAGAGTCTCGCAATCACTGCGCTCATCCCATCCCCGGCATTCTGCATTCTTTTTACTCTGGGCTCTGGAAACCCAACTCATGCTGGCAGAAGAAGGCCTATTAATCAAGATGTGGAAGTGCCTGTCCGAATAACGCCAGTCACTTCCACTCACACTCCTCCAAAGTCTGTCTCTACACACTCATATCACTTCTTTATTGTTCCATCGCCTCCAATTCCACTGCTGCCGCCATATGTTATGGATGCATCAAACAGCAGTCCAGTTTACTGCATGAGCCATTGCCTCGACCTTCCTCCCAAAATTTGTCTTTTCTATCTTCCATTTATGTAGTGCAGTATCCTTCTCATCTGGCCCATAACACCATGCATTGGTCTATATTGATATACATCATGTGACATCATCGACGCTGCTTCTTAACACACTGGTACTACAGCATGGTGGCTACAACAACATAGCAAGTCGACATTCGATGAGACTTACTGCTGCGGGTAACCTGCTTCAACATCATAAACACGCGGTCGGAACATTATCGGTCTCCATGCTAGAATAGTGACAGAACCTGTGTGTGATACACTGATAGCATTCCCGTGACGTCATGGACCCAGCTTCCCACTGTGTTGGTGCAACATGCGGGCTTCAGAGACATCAATAAAAGCCATCTATATTAGGTATGTACAGGCTGCTGTATTGATAACCTCAGCAATTCCAAGGAATGAAGAATGCAGAGGCACACCCAAATTGCTCTCAGGTTGTTATCTTAACTGAAAAGCTTAGTTTCAAGGAAATGGTAGCACAGCAGGGAAATTAGGTTGTAACAAATTCTAGATGTTGCTTCCCCAACTCTAAATTATTTACCAAGTGGCATACATGACATGATGATGTAATCCTAAGTCATAAATCTTCACAATGAAATGTTTATTTTTCTTTTCCTTGCATGTGAATTAAAAAAAAAAAAAAGCATATGAGAGTGGTCCACTAGGTCAGCGTCATAGTCTGTAGAGTGTTACAAAAAATTTGTTGTGAAAGAATTGACAGTTGGGCGAGTGGGTAACGATTCATCATTGAGTGTGCAACACTATACAAGGATGAAGAAGAGACTGAAACATGAGCACTGTAGACAGTTACCTGTGCGATGCCAGAAAATAGGGTCTTGATGTCCTCCTGATAAGTCCTCTCCTTGAATTCTTGTACTTCTTGCGAGTGGATAATGAAGCAGTTGAACACTTCCTCCAGCGTGTCATTTTGCTGAAACAAACAGAAAACCAGCTAACTAAATCTTGTTTTACAAGATGTACTACACGGTGCGCGGCAAGTTGTGTGTGCCCTTCGAAAACGCTTCCGCATCCACCTGTGAACGTAAGTAAACACCCAGTAATATATATTTTTTAATCTTGCTTTATTCACAATTGCTCCTTGACACAACAGCCTGTCCTGCTCGCTAGCATGGCACGCACCTATGATGTAGTACTACACAGAAACCAAAATGGCCCGAGGAAATTGAGGGCGTTATCAGTCGTTAGTATGAACAGTAGATCAAACATACCCTCTTCTTTTTCTTCTACCCGTGATTTACTTTCTTTGCAGTTCTTTCCTTTAGGTTGCACCGTGCACCCTTATTCCAGCATTCGTTCAGGTGCATGCGTATATGCTTCCTTTCGTTTTCTTCAGATAAGACTGCGTTACATTGAGTTACAAGAGCCGTAACTACGTTGAATGCATGGTTGCAGAAAGGTGTGCTTGACGGAATGATAGAGAAAGGCGTGGCGATAAGAGTGAGCAATTTAGGGTCCATAAATGTGCAGAGAACCGCTGGCAGCTGAGCGCTCGGTACTAATGGTACTAACCAAAACATTGTCGACGTAGCGCGTCACCTGCACTTCCACGGCTGCCATCACCGGTGATCGTTCCCGACAGTGCTGTACTTTGGCTATACTGCAATCGGAGTGATCCCGTTAGCTCTCATGCTTCGAACGAGACCCATCAACGCGTAATAGTTGACACAAATCAAGAACACCGGCACCGCCAGCCACCATTGAAAAGGATATTTTCGCGATGTCGATGATGGTTGAGCCGCGGCAATGCAATGGAGCACATGCTCCCATGACAGCGGCGGCCGAAGCACCGAAGTAGAGGACAAGTTTAAACACTATCGCTGAATTCTTGTGAGTTATTTGGTTGTCGTCGTTCCGCAGGTGAGAAAAAGATCGGCGCGCTACACTCCCTTCTCCCGTTTCACACACAGCAAAAAGCATCACGAAGACAAGTTTTGTGCGCATCCTGGCACCAACAGAACATGCGCCCAAGGGCAACGCCTTCTTGCTTTGGGCATCCACGCCAGACAGCCCAAGTACAGTGGATACAGCATGACGCCATGAGTAAGAGCTAGTCCCCCTACATTCTGAAGGTAGTGACTTCAAAATTTGCATGATGTGTGCAAGAAGTGTGCCGCCACCTGCCGGCGTGAGAACAACAATATTGAGTAGCACGTCTGACTTCATTCTTCAGTTAACTGCGCAGCCCCAAGATGTGAAGCAGCTATTTAACTTGATTCTAGCATGTGTTGTCAACACTCGGAGCTGTTATTCTTTCTGTGCTGATATTACGCACTAAACCAGACTGTCGCAGAATAGTTGATCTGTTCATTCACTTTCATGGATTGCCATGAACAATTAAGCTTGGCCGGACACGAATGTTTGATTCTAGAGTGCAGTTTACATATTTGATCAAGAAGCACACTGTTGCAAACATCTAGACCAATTAATCAATAAGCTCTGTTCATTTCAGACTAACAGCATGAGGCAAGAAGATGTTAGCGAAGACTTTCTAAACCACAATACTTTTCCACACGTTGCGCTTCAGCTTTATTTGAACTTTAAAGCAGCAGTTTTTCAGCTCATTTATCACTCTTATAGAATTGTACCTTACCGCAAGGTGCGTCTTTTGCACTGCACTTGTTCCTTCTGAAGCTTCTCAATGTGGTGGTGGCAACCACGGTGACATCTGCACAAACTATCCTCTATATCACACTGCCACTGCAACAAAAGAAATGCACAAGAACTTATGCCCACCATCACCGCTGCAACGCTTTGCCTGTAATTTTTTATTAAACTATGGCTTCTGTCCTCTGGTCCATCGTAACACCCACTGCCTTTCCCTCTCTTAATTCCCTTTTAAGGACAGAAGCAGGAATAAAAAACAGCCTCTGAAGTGACTGCATATATATGCCTGGTATATAGAACATAAGTGCTGTAGTTTTAGCAGCTAAAATAACTTTGTGCTCATGTCAGCTTCAGGTTTTGCAAATGCAAATGCAGCATATAGGAAAGACACCTTGCATCTCTAAGCTGTCGTCACATATACAGAGCCAGTAAAAATGACCCAGCATGTTTTAGATCGAGCTATAGCTTCCACTTGAATCCACACTTTAATGGCAAAGCAAAACAATACAACCCACCATGTTTACCCAAGATAGTCAGTGGAAACATGAGCCTGAATGAACCAGTCAAAAACAAGTTGTCCAGTGCAGAATGAAAAAATTTATTCTCTGCATTAATCACAGGATTCAGGGTAAACACAAGCACAAATACTGAAACTTTCAATGTTTATTCATGTAAGGCCCAAATTTCACCAAGGCAAAATTGCAATATTATTGCAATAAATAAAGGAGCATTTTAGAAACAGCAGATCATAAAATCAGAAGGCACATATTATATTCACCCTATGTAAAAAGCTTTGGTTCAACAAATGTGTTAAGTTTGTGAGTTATATTTTGGTGCATTCCTTTAATGCAGGAACTCTACTGCATCTATATCTAAAGCTCCCTGATAACAACAAGCACTTGCCAAGCGTGCAGACACTTGTAAATTCTAAAACATAGCAACAAGAATGTCCCTAAAGTCATTACGACATTAAAGTCCTAGAAAATAGAAAAATCAAGCTCTAGGTAAGTGTATAAGGCACAAGCATCATCACAGGGCACATTTGTAAGTTAATGTGCTTCTTAAACTGCAACCAATGTCCATTTCACATGAAATATACTCTAATGCACAAGAGCACAGAAAAAATGGCTGACATACAGAAACTTAATGCGTGCGTGTCATCACATAGCACAACCAGTTCATATTGCAGATTATACAATGCCACAGGGCATTGCTTACAAGAACATTGAAGCTACAAGCTAGCTTTGCTACACACAGATACACACATTACTACTGCTATGTGTAATGCATGAGCATACACATCTGTAAGTACTGTTATGGCCAAGTTCAGATCATATGATGTAACACCAGTGCTATTCATTTGCCGAGTTTTATAACACATGAACACTACTATTTCTTTCACTGACTTTTGTCAACTTGCACTCAAACATTATGGTAATAAATTTGCATCCAACACGAAAATATCTTCATTATACCTGTTGTGGCTTCATTTGTCAAGCACTGCAGGCGTACTTTAATAGTTCACGCAGATTCAGCTGTTCATTTGTATAGCCTGTCCCCTAATCGGTGCAAAAGCATTGCATGATCACACTTGGAGCAGTACATACAACTTGCCACAATACTAGAATGGTCATGTGCTATAATTTCATCCCCTGTTTTTCACTACTATACCTGTCCACATGCTATTTTACGTCGTGCATGTATGTACAAATGAAGCACAGGTGCAAGTGCATGCATTATAACCTAGAACATAAAACAGTTTTCAAAATGAAATTTTCTACCACACTGAATGCACTGAAATATTATCCAGCTTCCTCTGGGATGTGCACGGTTTAAAATGCAATACCTAATTCAAGCCTGAAAATTTGGTGTCGTGGCTCTTTTAGTCACAAAAGCAAGTCATGAACAAGTCATGAACACAGAGAGATTCCACATAACCAATTTCAAATCGTATGAACAGAACCCACAAGGAAGTGTGACATGTGAAAGATGCCACACTGAGCACATTGCATGGGCAAGTCAAAAGTAATTTTGGTGTCCAAAGTCTCTCACCCACAATGATGAGAGAGGCATGCATGATGAAAACCCCCGAGGATCCTTCTAAAGCAGTTGGTCGCTTTTCCAGATAGAAACAATGCAGTGGCTGTTCAATACAGTCGCCGACCGTTTATTCGGACTCGGCGGGAACCGCCGAAAAGTCCGAATAATCGGGAGTCCGAAAAAACAGATTCACCAAAAAAAAGCACTTTTATTGGCCCAGCGGCTGGAAAAAAACTTGTCAGTGCGCGTCTGTACACATGTACGCTTACGCGCGACCAAGTCGGCCTGTATTTCAGCCAATGTTTGGCCACCCGTGATGGTCGGCAGTAGCACTGTAACGGCCTATGCTAAATCCGCATTTGATGACTGGTGTCGGAGGTGCGTCATCACGGCAGTCACTGTCCACATGCGCTGGTTCGAGTAGCTGACGGATATCTCATTGCCCAACTCGGCGAAAACTCCCAAGCAACTTCCACCTGGTGAATAATCGCCGCTTTTTTCGCCATCGTCACGGCCTTGTAGTTGCCGCGTTTCTTTAGTTCCGACGGCGCACATGGAACGGGCAGCGTCGGAGCAATTTCAGCAGATCAGGCCTCGCACGCCAAGCAACAAACAAAGGAGCGGGACACTAAGCTCGGGATGCAGATCAGGCCTAGCCACAGAAACATCTGACAACGCAAACCCTCACACGCCAAAAGGAAACGACGTTGGGCTAACTGATGTTGCAGCGCTTCTGTTGTCGTACTCTCTTTGTCCGAATTAGGATCCGCGTCGTACTCGTACGCGCTTTCATTCTCCTCAAACGCCGCACCGAGCCGATTCTAATCTTGGCTTGGCTTGGCCTGCTGTTCGGCCGTGGTAGCCGTTCAGTGGATACTTGACTGGCTAAAGCCAAAAGGCAACCGTTACGTGTAGCGAACAAACATAGCCTTCGAGATCGGTAATTTCTGTGGCTAAAGCCAAAAAACCGTTACGTGTACGAACAAACATAGCCTTCGAGATCGGTAATTTCTGCGTGGATTTTTGACACTGGCACGATCTCCAGTTATAGCCAGTGCAACATTTCAGTGCTGGCAACCTATCACAATTTTGTAAACATTGTCCAACTCGGCGAAAACTCCCAAGCAACTTCCACCTGGTGAATAATCGCCGCTTTTTTCGCCATCGTCACGGCCTTGTAGTTACCGCGTCTGGGCCCAAAAGCCAGAGAGAAAGTGGGGGAGTGTGTGGCTGAGGCGCTGGTGGACGCCAAAATCCCAGAGGACTGGAAGCGGAGTAGGATCAAGCCCCTGTACAAGGGTGCAGGCGATGCCAAGGACTTATCCAGTTACAGGCCTATCGCCATAACGCCTGTTCTCTATCGGCTGGCCATGCAGGTTGTGAAACCAAGACTACAGCGATGGGCAGAAGCCACCGGTGTGCTGGGCGAGTTGCAGATGGGCTTCCGCCAGGGTCGTCGTATAGAGGACAACCTGTTGATCCTCACCCAGGGCATCGAGATGGCGAGTCAAACGGGGAACCCGCTTTATGTCGCCTTCCTGGACATTGCGAAGGCATACGACTGTGTCGACCGTGAGATATTGTGGGCGATCCTTGGAGAGTTGGGCATGGCGGAAGAGGACCTCGGACTGCTTCAGGCCATTTACAGAGATGTAGTGGCAGAGGCAGAATGGGAGGGCCACAGAACCAAGCCTTTGGCCATGCCTAGAGGACTCCGCCAGGGCTGTCCACTATCACCAGTGCTATTCATGGTGTACGTGGCCGGTGTCGTACAGCACCTGGAGAGGTCTGGCTGTGGGTACACCATGGTTCACAGCGAATGCGGCCGACAGGTGACAAGCCATATTCCAACGCTGGTGTATGCCGACGATTTTGCTCTGCTTGCGGGGTCGGCAGAAGAGCTGCAGGGGCTGTTGGACATATGTGCGAAGGAAATGAGTCGGCTCCGCCTGCGTTTCAGCCCTACAAAGTGCGTCGTGATGACGTGGGGAAGGTCTGAGGTGCCCCAGGACACAACGTGGAGGCTACAGGACAACGACATCCATAGGAGCGCCGCGACTAAATACCTGGGTGTTCGGCTGACAGCAGGTGCAGACTACCTCTCGGCACATGAGAAGGAGCTGAGGGCGAGAGCGGCCCGATACAAGGGGATTCTGTGCCGGAGAGCGCTGTGGTCGTACAACCGGTATGAGGTCATGCGAGCGCTATGGAAGATGGTGGCAGTGCCGGGCCTCACGTACGCGAATGCTGTGCTCTGCCTCTCCACTGGCGTTCGGGAGTTTTTGGAGAGGCGCCAGAGAGAAATAGGAAGGCTAGCACTGGGCGTGCACAAGCACACACCAGTGGAGGCCATACAAGGGGAGATGGGCTGGTCTTCCTTCACGGCGAGGGAGGCGGTGGCCAAGGCAGGGTACGAGAACCGGCTGGTGAGGCTCCCTGAACAGAATGTGGCCCGCAGGATGCTCGTCCACACCATCTTCGCCGGTAGGTCTACGAGATGGACCAGACGCACAGCGGCTCTACGCCGACGTTTTGGGTTGCCGGCAGTGTGTTTGGAGAGAGCAAACGAGGAGGGGAAGACTAAACCCGGAGAGGGAGTGCGGATCAAAGTCCGCGAGGTAGAAACGACCGCGAGGTAGAAACGACCGCATGGCGGGACTCGGCCGCGACAAAGTCATCCCTCGAGATATATCGCGGCGAGAAACATGAAATAAGCACAGAAAGGATATACGATAACTCGAGGGGAAGTGCTTTGCTGGCAGAGGCGAGGGCGGGTGTGCTGCGGACACGACTCTGGAGAGCGCGTTTCACAGAGGGTCTCGCGAAAACATGCGCCCTCTGTGGGGGATCGGACGAAACGCTCGGCCATGTCCACGGCCGGGCTAGACCGCACGCGAGCGCGCGCGTGCGGTCTAGCCCGGCCGTGCCATGTCGTCCTCGAGTGCTGCGAGATCCGTCCGCCGGCCGCCACAGCGGCGCTGCCCATCGCGCTTGGCTTCGGTGTAGAGGGCGGAGAGCTGCGGAAGGTGGTGGAGGTGACGAAGAGGCGCCTTGAGTACTGGTGGCGGCGCGGAGCGCTACGTGTTTAGTGGCAGCTTGTTAGTGGCACCCTTTTTGTGTGGGTGTTTCTTTTTTTGTTTTTTTTTGTTTTTTTTTGGTCACGCCGGTTTTGGATACTAAACTACGGCGACCCGTTAAAAAGGGCGAGACCACCAACATCATCATCATCATCATCATCATTGCTGACAGCTTGTCATGGCGGTCAACGTCGCACTCGATCAGCCAGCCGGAGTCCGAAAAATCGAACGGCGGACTGTGGGGCGTCCGAATTTTCGGTCGTGAGTTTACATTACTTCAATGGGACGAGTGGCGGTGCCGCGAAGGTGTCCGAATAAACGAGCATGTCCGAATTTTCGGCGTCCGAATAAACGGTCGGCGACTGTATAGGTCATATGCAAGAAAATCTGTAGCGTTTTCTCTGGACACTCTAAGAACAATGTTGTCTTAATCCACTGTGCAAGTCTAACAATGGAGGCTTTCGTCTGTGGGAATGAAAGGCCCCATTACATGTCGATGTTGCTGCTGTGTTGAGCTCAGGCACAAATCGGTTCACAAAAGCTTACAGAGGTTTAAATAATGCCTCACATCAGTGCAATTGAGACAGCAAGCAATACCATTGCCCACGTGTACAATGTGAGAGTGAAAACTGACATCTTGCATAGTGTGTACCTATAGTTTGCCCAGTGCATGAATTATAACCCACAGACCACAGACAAGAAAATACAGTAATGTATTCACAGTAATAGGAAGTTTTAGATTTAACATCTCAGCATAACATAAAAAGTTAGCTTACGTTAACTGCCTGGAGTAAAAAGAACCAAAATCAGTTTACAACAGAACACAAGAAGGGTTCCGGACGCTAAGCGGGTTAGCGTCATTGTGTAAAGCTGGGACACTAAAACTAACACTTCCTAACGTATGCAGCTCTCCCCATGAGCCTGGCTTTCTGATTGCATCGTCAGGGCCAGTAAATATGAACATCACTGAGCACATGGCTTGCCAACTCACAAAAACAACACTCTAGTTTGCTATCTTTTAACCACTTATAACAGTAAGATCATGCCACAAGGCAATTTTAAACATCTTTCCAACAACGTGAACAAGAAAAAGCAACAATAACAAATATAGTAATAATACCTATTCAATATGCTATGTTTCGAAATGGCAACACCTTACCTCAATGTGCTAAAAGAAATTCCGAATAACAAGGACAGCCGTGCTACTAAGATAAAATTTTAACAGATACCAACAGAAAAAAAAGCAACCAGCAATCCGCGAAATATAACTGTACAGTCGTGCATACAGAATACAAAACAGATCTGGGCATTTCCGTAAAAGTCAAGAATAAAGACAGAATGTCCTAGAGGAACCAAAATCAGGAATTAACAAAAACAGTAGTACAGTCTGCAAATAAAAGTTATACAATCATACATGTAAAATGACTGCCAAACAAAGCTGGGTATCTATGAAACAAGACATGACGTGATGCGTAAAACAGTGTGAATGCCTCTCAATATACATGCACAATTCTCCCAGCGGTACAACTGTAGTTCTGCAATCCTTATGCAAATGCCGTGGTGAACTAGAGCACTTAAGAACACTGCTTCACTGTAATCCAATATTGCAACTTTTTAAAAAAGAGAAGTTTATCAAGCATGTAACAATTTTCGCAGCATCAAGTCATTTTCATGAACTTGTGACAAGCTAGCTAAAGATATATATTATATGTACAGATAGAAACAGCCGGCAGTAACAAACTTAACAGAAATGGCAGGTATTATATATCACTGAAACAGTATCCACTAACTCCCTTTAATTTTACCTAGTAATTAAAAACGGCAAGTGCATAGGGATGAAAAAGCAGTTCATAAAGAAGATGCTAAATGCAGTAGGTTTGTGTGCTCACAGACACTTCGTGCCGGTTAAAACTGTGCGTGAACAACACGTAAATAAATGCGGCAAGTACATGGTCAATGCACAATAAAAAAAAGAAAAAAAGAGGGGGGGGGGGGAGCAGCACCTTGCCTTTGAATGAATGCTCAACTCTCTTGTGTCTCCTGATATTAATCTTTCGTTTACTAGATTACAAAGAAAAAATTACAGCTCTGCCTACAAAACCACGGCGCGTCTGCCCTTCACACTCTTCACCTGTGACAGACAGTCGTGCTAGCTGGTTTCCGCTTGAACCATAAGTACTTTTTCTCAGCTAATATAAGCAACATGCAGATTAAGAATTAAAGGTTCGTCGTTACTACCTAAAAAATTAGCGCAGCTTGCACAAAGTCGCGCAAGGCTGGGCCACAGCAGAGCTGCTGGGCACGTTTCTGCTTCTCTTGTTAATTATTTGTACAGAACACTTGGGCAGTCATTGAGCGCGTGCCCGTTCATGATGATTATTTTCTATCTACAACACACGGCAAATCTCGACCATAATAGCTCTGCTGTAAAACGTTACGTTTGGCCGAGCAGTGATGTCACAATCCCTGACGAAATGTGCCAGGACGTTCAAGTTTCTGACCTAAAACCAGTGACACAAACGTTGGTCTGAATGGCAAAGTCAGCTATCTGAAACGCCCGAGAAGTGCTTGACGTCACGAAAATGAGTAAGCACTATTGGACAGAGCATTTATGCAAATTATCTCTGGGAGGAACAGCAATGGCTGTGGGTGGAGCTGAAATTTTTTTTCTTATGTTGTAACAAAGTATACATAGCCCTAGCATCTCCCGACATTGTGCTTCCTTGCATGTTAAATAGATGATGGTGGTAGCCAGCATCACAGGTATGATGGGAAACATTACGAGTAGCACTACGATGATATTAAAGCTTTCACTGCTAGTGTCATCCGATGGCACGAATAGTTCAAGCACCAAGAGGAACTTGCCTTCCTTTCCACATAAGCCCCACAACTGACTACAATGGTGCAAGAATCTGTCACGTGCGCTTTACAGAATATAATAGTTGTGCAGCAAGTACTTGGCCATATTTTTTCTGTGCACAAGCTCATAAAAAAAGGAAAGAAATGCAATGAGACAGTTACGGACATCTGTGCAACCTTCAACAACTGTACATCGTACGCATAAAGCATCTGTTATTCTGTATGCTGGGGTGATGATGCACCAGTGGTTACACCAATGCTGAAATGTTCAGGACTGATGTTGATATATCCACTGGTAGTACGGCTTCTATCGAGATATTACTACCAGTCAGAAACATTGTTAACGAATAAGAGGTTATCAAGCATGATCATGGCTTTGTGCATGTGAATAGGCTTGCTGAGGACTTAGCCAAATCTGAGCTGCAATAAAAATTTACTCCTTTAAGGTACAATAAAGACTGTGTACTCTTAAGGTACGCTTAAATCAGAAAATTATTACATTTTTAAAAATCTTTTTAAATCTGTGGCTTTCTAGGGTGTAGTTATTGACGTAGTAAAACTAATCGAAAATCAGCATCATCCTTCACTGTATTTTTTCTCTGTTGTACGGTGTTTTTATCTTCTTGAAACAGTAGAAGTGCCCTGGGTGGTGTCACATGACCATATTTGACCTCGACCAAGCCCAATCCAGTCCTAATTTCTTAACATTATAGGGGGCTCTCTGCACCTTGTGGAAATGAGACAGTTGTGCCTGAGAAATTCGATCCCGATCAAGCTGGATCGCAGACAAGAGCGCATCTTGTGACAACTGCATAAGTACCAAATATCCCAGCTTTCTGCATCATGCTAACCAGTAGCATAGCCAGAAATTTTTTTCGAGGGGGGAGGCAGTTCAAGCACCTCTCACGCACGTTCGTGTGTGTGTTTGTATGTGTTCATGTATATGCACACATGCAACATTGAAGGATTTTGGGGGAACGGGGGGTTGAAACCCCCCCATGGCTAGGCCAGTGAAAACACCACTGTCTGTGCGAGATCAGCCTGATGTAAAAGCAAACAATATTCTAAGAACATTCTAAAGAGATGAATGGCAGGGTGACATAGCTTCACAACACATGGCTCTAAGACTTTGGTGACCAGAACAGCAGACAACACCCAGCTGACAATTCGATGTGCTGAGACAACATCCGTAAGGCTCACTTAGTGATTGCAGCTCACATGTGCTCGCATGACGGTGATCACGAAGGTGATTCTGATTCGGCACTGTGGTAAAGCTTCCTCATTCTGCTCAGCAGGGGTACTGGCCGCTCAGTGCCTTCGTCCACCTTTGACACTTGGAAGCGAGACACACGACGAAATGGAAAGAAACCTGCCCTCTTGCGGCCTGGCTGTTTACCACGGCTCGGTGAGGAATCTGCTTCCTGCAGGCGCAAGTGAAAAATGGCGTTAGAACCAACGCGTTGCTCTGATGTCTCCACAGCATAATGAAGCCAAAAAAAGTGTAGCGGACATTATTTACAGCTTTTAACTGCACTTCAGTAGTTATGACATCATCACATTAATTATAACAGTAATTAACCACTGCTACGAGAGGTGCTGGCTAATATTCCTAGGATTACATGCACAGAAATATCCAATAAAATGGACGGGGAAAAGACCACTGTTGTAGCTCAATTTGTAGGGAATTGGACGCCTAATTCGAAGGTCCTGGGTTTGGTCCTCACTGACAGCAAGCTGCTTTTTCGTCCACTTTAGATTACTTCCATTTATGCCATAATTACTACACTGCAGTTAAAACCTCAGGTCATGTCCCCTATGCCTTCCTTAATTTTAGGCTGTTGCGAATAGTAAATTTTAGGTTCGAAGCGAATAGGGATTTGGTCGAATAATTTCGAATCAAATTCAAATAGTATATATCACATATTATAAAGAAAAATGAGCATATTTGTCATGATCCAACTAACCTGCACAATATTTTTTTAAATTGAAACAAAGCATGCACAAATGCCACTCTTTTTGGTTCAAAGGGAAGTGGAAGCAACTTAGAATAGTCGTAGGATTCGACTTTCAGTGGAATGCAAGTGATAATCTGCGAAATATGTTTATAATTTGAGCATATAAGCGGGTATAACGAGCTTCTAACTTTAGAAATGATAAATCGATGTGAGGGTAATTTGTTCATTTAACCTTGAAGTGGGGCTTTGCAGCAGTGCGGATTCCCTCGAATAGGTGTTTTCACGGCACAGCATTCCTGCGCTGCAGTGAAACCACCTTTACAGGGGGGTTACATGCGGTTTATATATGTTTATTCGTTCATTTCGAAGCGAATTCGAATACTGTAATATTCGTTCGAATATTCGAACTGCTCGAATATTCGCACAAGCGTACTTAACTTCATTATCTGTTGGCATCATTATGTCATGTTTAATAAGGAAACAAGCCCCTGATCCGTTCCCCTTTTTTCATTCTGATGTTTCTAATTGCATTGAAATATAAAGCAAATAGCAGATCTTGAGTTGTCTAGCAGCAAAACATGCATGGTTAGGATGCCAGGTTCAAAGCTCCCCATAGTGCGCTCGTGTGCCCAACTGTGTCAGATTTTTCAGTTCATCTGTTTCATCTCTGAAACAATATACTACTGCTGCAAGCCTCCGCATTTAAGTCATAATCTTCATGCCCACACTTCAATTTACTAGATGAATTCAGTAATCACAGAAAGATATCAAGTTAGTTTGCTTGACTGCAAAAGAGAAGTTTTCCTCATTCTACACATAAAGTGAGCACCATAAAAAAATTAAAACATGGAGTACTCCAGTGGCACTGTAACACTAATAAGCAGAGTGATGGGCAACACACAACAAAAAGACGTAAATTTGCAAGTTGAACACTCGACTGCATGAAAATCTGTTTTTGCAGCTATTGTTAAACAACTTGATAAGATTCTAACCACGTGTTTCGTCCTGTCAAGCTAATCACTCTTTCAGAGGTGTAATCTACATAATCACATAACTTGACTTTTTGTTTAAATTTAGAAGGCCTTCGTCAGGACATTTTCTTTTGGCTAACAGCACAACAGAATCTAAACATAAGGAAAGGAACACAAACACAGCACTGAGAAAACAAAGTGACATCAAACTTCCACAGCACACTCAAAAGGTTAAAGACCACATAAATAAATTTTCAGTGACAGAAAACAACTTTGCCGTACCGTGGTCTCGGACTTGCTACGTTTCAGCTTGAAGGTGACCCTGGGCTTTGTTTGTGAAGATGAAGGCTCCCCACCGAGCAGGCTCTCCAGTTCCCAGACGCTCATGCGTCCTCCACTGGGGTGCTCCTTTTGCTCGGGTGTGGACAGTGCCCTCGACAGGTAGCGCACCATATTCTGCGTATATGCGATGCTGATGAAAAACCCTGCATAGCTTTTACCAAGAATTTTGATGCCACTGCACTCATGACCAGACCTTTCATCAGACTGCATATCATGTCTGGTACACATCGGTACAGACCCGTCATCATATTGCAAACAACTGTCTGGTACACATTGGTACAGACCTATCATAAGACTGCAAACAACTGTCTGGTACGTGTTGGTAAAAACCGATCATCAGACTTCGAACAACTGTCTGGTACACGTCGGTACAGACCTATCATCAGATTGCAAGCAACTGTCAGGCACACGTTAGTACAGGACTAGTTTCAAAGCTTCTGAACTAAAAGGGGAGGCCTTCTCCATGCCCCTGAGCTTTGTTGGGCTGTATATGCTAAATAGGCACTGCAGTGGATCCCAGTGGCAGGTATTGTCACTCAGAGAGTGACCTCAGAACTTTTCACAAAGACTGTATATTTTATGAGATAAGGTGCTTTGGTTGGAACATGAATGTAGTACTGTACTCTCTCCTACAGAAGTCTTGATGTTGTCATGCTGTCTATTGATACATCTGCCCAAGCTTTACCAGCTAAAAATCAAACACAACAAATAGCTGGAGCTGCATAACTTCTTTCACGTCAAGGCTGGACTAAGAGTTGTTCACACACATTTGCACAGCAAGCAGTGATGGCTGCACACATCTTCACTTTCAATAAAGAAGGTGCAAGTCCCACACATTGCCAAGGTCTTCATCAGAGCAATGTATAAAGGGCACTGAATTGTTTCAAAGCATCAGTGGAATGCAAAAAAAAATGCCAGGCCTGCGCAGAAAGCGCAGCACAGTCACAGCGAAAGCTGGAAAAGCGGCATTTCTAGAGCCCGTTGTAAACTCTCTTGGGGCTACTAATATAAGTACACTAGCAAGGTACCCACTACGCCATAAATCACAATATTTGCGAAATTGGGAAGCACGTACAACGCCATTATTCGTCATTGTACGCAGAAGCGAGGTTCCAGCTACACATATGTAAGGCATTATGTGCACTTTGTTTACGTGACGACTGATGACGATGAAGAATTGTGGCTCATTTCTTTGTAATGGGTTGGAAGCTTTAAACGGCTCACCAGTTACGTAATTCGTATTGTGCGACGCCCGGTCGTTATTTAACTCTCCCACCATGCAATATAACATACATTGACGTGAGAAAGAGAGACAGAGAGAGGGGGGGGGGGGGGAGAACTTTATTGAGACCCTGAGGAAATGAATGATGGGCTTATGGGCTTCCTTGGCAATCAATGCAAGTGCACTTGCGAGGAACCCACTACGCTATAAGTCATCATATTTTCTGTGAAATGGAAATGTTTACGTGACGACTGATGACGATGAAGAATTGTGGCTCAGCCCTTTGTAATGGGCTGGAAGCTTTAGACGGCTCACTAGTTACGTAATTCGCATTGTGTGACGCCCGGTCACTATTTAACTCTCCCACCATGCAATATAACATGCATTGACGTGAGAAAGAGAGACAGAGAGAGGGGGCAAGAACTTTATTGAGACCCTGAGGAAATGGATGATGGGCTCATGGGCTTCCTTGGCAACCAATGCAAGTGCACCTGCGAGGAACCCTCTACGCTATAAATCATAATTTCTGTGAAGAAGGGAAGCAGCTACTATGCCATTTTTCGTCATTCAACGGAGAGCCGTGGTACCCGCTAAAAACATGTAAGGCATTATGCGCACTTTTTTGGTGTTGTGCCTGATGACGATGAAGAATTATTGCAGAGCCCCTTGTAGTGGGTTGGAAGCATCCAACAGCCCAATCGTTGCGCAATTCGCATTGTGTGACGCCTGGTTACAGAATTCGCGTTGTGTGGTGCGTGGTTGTTATTTCACGCTTCTACCACACTACATTACATATTTTAATGTGGTTCCTTCTGGACATGAAGCCTGTATAGCGTCGTTTTGCAAGGCAGTTCCAAGCATCGGCATGGCTCTGAGGTACAACAGTGGGCTCCCACGCAGAGGGCCCAGGTTCGAACCCCGTTCCATCCTGGAAATTTTTTCTTATTTCGTTTTTTTTCTATTTCGAGCGATAGTGGTTACGGACACCGGCGGCGGCGGCGGCGGCGGACAACTACGCCACCAAAAACGGCCGTTGAAATGATCTCATAACAGCTTTCGCTGTAAAACGATTACCACTTTACCACAAAGTGCTGTTCATTGTAAAACTAACATGCCTACTGACAGGCTATGGCTAAAAACATCCCAAAGTCCTGCCTTACCATAGGCGGAGGATGATTGGCCATTTGCTGCACAACTGTCTGGTACACGTCATCGTCCTCTGCCTCCTGTTGCCGTAAAAAAACAGGCATGACTTAGTAACACTTGTACTCAAAGCAACCAAATTTTTCTGTAATCTTCTGCAAGGCCTCGGCAATGACCTCATAGAGCACTAGATGTTAGGAGTGTGAGACCATCTGCATTCTATTCAGTCACTCACATTGTAGCCCTTAATTAACACTGAGCAGGCACATCAAGAACGATTATGCGTCTTTCTTTTAAACCATAAAATAATGCAAAAGGCTCTTCTAAAATATCAAGGTATGCATTAACATTGGTGTAGGCAATTTGTTATTAGACATTCTATCCATCTATCCTACAGGGTGCCACGGCCCCACTCTACAAGCCTGCAAGGCTTTTGCACAGAGATATTAATTTCATACAACTTTGACAACAAGCTCAGCTAGTTTTTTTTTTTGGGAAGCTAGAAGTAGTGCATAAAGTGAAAAAAAATAGTTGGGGAACAAACCTCTATCATGCTCTGCAGGTCTTGTAGATTTCTGCTTGCTGCGGTGGGGTCTCCATTCTTTGGATCCAGTTTCTGCAAAGTGCACAGAGCAAACTTACTTGAAAGATGTGCTGCCAGGTGCAAATGAAAGACAAACGTGAAGAAACAAGCTAGGTAGCTTGTCAGTCGTATGTATGTATCGCTCCACCAGCTCAGAACTGTATCACATCCTCGGAGAAAAAATGAGCTAGGCACGTGTCGCAATATACAGATGGCTCGTGCAGAAGGAGTTTTATTTACATGTCACAATGATAAATTTGCTTTAGCAAGCTTGACTGCAACACAGCTGCGCAATGCAGTGAGGCATATTAAAAGTGGACAGCTACTATGCAGTTAAGCTTACTACCGGAGGCCTAAATATCAAATTGACAATAGAGCTTGTAATCTTGCCATCCTCTAGAATTCAGTATATCACGGTTCAACTGTATTCTTGCAAGAGCTATGCTTGTGCATGCACGCACTACAGTAACTTTTTGAGTTTTTGGTTTCGCAACTAACTACACTGAAATCCAGGGTTCGACGGGAACCCACCTGGTAGGGAAATAACGAGCGCCAACCATTTGTTTCAAAGATTGGTCGGCGCTCGTTATTTCCCACCAACTACACTGTTTCACAACCAGAAAGTCGATATTCTCATGACACCCATGTTCCATAAATATTTGAAAGTTACTTCACAAACAAAAAAAGAAGAAAGGAAAAATGAAAGAAAAGAACTTCAGCAGAAACCATCTCATGATGAATGCCTCAGTTAGCGCATTCAGTTTTGGCAACATAGCTACGGCATTTCGCAGCAGCATGCCATCACTTCCTCTCTTCAAGCACCTCTATGAGCAGTGTTCTCTTCTTGGCTCTGATGCTTGGTTTTTTGGCCATTGTTTATAGCTCCACAGGACTCACAGGACTGACATCATGCACATGCGAGTGTATCGAACCACCTAAGACACACAGCAAGCAATACGCAATGGACGTAAGCAATACGCATTGGACGACCTATTTCCTAGGCCCCGTAGCATGGGCCTCTTCACGCTGTCCACACAGTGCCGTGGTATGATACTCACTCATCATGCCGTGGGAATGGGTTCAAATTGTTGTAAGGCACTGACCTCTCGCAACTGAAGTTTGACTCTTTCTTTCAATGGGTTTAAATGCTTCAATGTTTCCTTTTTGTTAAGGGTTGGAAGGTTTTCGTTCTAAGACTGTTAAAGAGCCATCCTATCAAGACCAGAGATAAATGCATAAACCAAGCCAGAACAAAGTGCATAGAGGAAGCCAAAGAAACGCTGTCACATTTTCGTGGCCATGATCTCGTGCTAAGCATCACAACACCATAGTTACTAAGCCACTGTGGCATGTTCACTAATTCTATACAGACGAAAAATAAAGTAATGAAAATACTGTCAGAACGCACCTTCCACTCTTCAAGCAGTTTCTTGCCCATGTTGCTCGCTGCCGCACCACCCAAGGTCTTGTTGTAGTCTCTAGCAACCTGTAAAAAAATATGAGAACTAAATGCACCAAAAGCTTCTGTTGTCCTCATAGAAGTAGTATTAAATAGACCAACAAATAAAACTTATAGCTAATTTTTTGTACCCCAACGAAATTTTAACTGCCAGAACTGAATTACTGTCATAGTGATTGTATTCTTCCAAAGATACATTGAAGTTAGGGGTGTGTGAATATTCGAAATTTCGAATATTTTTCGAATAGTGTTTGCTATTCGATTCGATTCGCACTGAAATTTTACTATTCGAACTATTCGAACTTCCCAAAGACAAATGCAGTCAACGTCCGGTTGAAAGTGACCCCTTCAAATTTTCACTATGCTTCACCTCATTACACTCTCGTATTGCGGCAAAGCTGCCTTTCAAGCTCCGTTACGGTCGAACTTAGCCAAGAGACAGTCAACGTCCGTTTGGAAGTGGTCCCTAGATTTTCAATATGCTTCACCTCATCACACCCCCGTATTGCGGCAAAGCTGCCTTTCAAGCTCCGCTACGGTCGCAAATGTATTAACTCAAGAAAACGCTGGTTCCAATATAGAGATGAAAGATGTGGCAGAGTTGGGGGCTCAATTAATGCTGTTTCGGACCTGAAATTTGGGCAGGAAGTCTGAAAAATCGGACGCTGAAGCTTTTTAGCATCCAAAATTTCAGATGTTCCTATATATCGACGTCTACGAGGCAGATTTGGAACTCCGGACTTGAAAGGAGCACACCCTTGTCTGCCACATCAGTTGGCCTTCCACAGCAGATGAAAGAGGAGGAGAGGCTGAGGAAATGGCATCTTTGCCTATCACGTGTAAAATGTTGTCGGCAACACTTTGGTCGCACCAAATCATGTACATAAATACAATTCGGCCTCTACATTGCCTCATTCTTGATAAGAAAGACAACTATGAAATATGACCCCACCAGCGCTTCATCAACCTAGCGAAAAGAAACACTTTCATGTTGCTATCTCACAAGAACATACTTAGGGATTCTCTGCAACTTTTTCTGTAATTTCACTTCGAATTATTCGAAAAATGTTTGAGAAATATTCGAAAATTATTCGAAATTATTCGATTCGATTCGCACTCAATCTTTATTATTCGAATTCGCTTCGCACCCAAAATTTTGCTATTCGCACAGCTCTAATTGAAGTACATTCAGTGCAATTTTTCAGTTACTATGTCATCACCTCCAAGACCTTTACAATGCTAACACTAGTGAATTGTGGTGATTGACAACATGAAAGTTGTAAAAGCTGCAGTGAATACAGACTTTGGGTTACAGCTGTACACAAGACAATGTGTATGAATCACGTTAAGACCTTGACTGTAGACGATTAGCAGCACGTTCTAATGAGTTCATCATGTTGAGATGAACAAATAAGCTGTTCAGCATGGTACACTTCGCTTACCTTAATATCATGCTTCCAGAACCGTCTTGTGCCCTGCAAGCTTTTAGCAGGGGCAATCTCCTTGATCTGTTGTGAACAAACAGCATGACAAAGTTCGGCATTACTGCAATAGTAGAACTAGCTGTACACACCAAACAGCATGTGTTCATTTTAGGTTTGAATATTTAGAAATAACTGCATGAAGCGTACTGCGCAATGATTACCCAAGGATGCACACATTACTTGCATGGCAAATCATAATGTCCTGCAAGCTGATTGATAAAATTCTACTAATTAACTTCTTTTAGTTGCTTGCTTCAGGACACATGCATATAATTGTGAGATTTCAACATGCGTTATCTCATGGCATGTCAACATTTATGAACTCATCGTCATACTATCTGTGCCAATAGTGATGTTTTACAGTGCTCAGGAAACTAGACAATGTAGTGTTAGATGTGAAAGCTATGCACACTACAATCATTATCGCGCAACAAAGCAGATGAGGCAATACTGTTACAGCTATGTAAGATAGTGTATTAGTAGTTGTGGATGGCACAAAAGACTCGGGACAGAAGACAGAAGTGGATGCAAAAGTGCACATTTGTAACTGAAAGTGGATTTAACATACCTTTTATCTTTTATACGAAGCTACCATTCCATAATTACAAAATGTGCAAACAAGCCAAAATCACAACCATGACACTGTCGCATCGTAAGAGAGAATGCAGATTAAAAGAGCTTGCTAGTACCAAGATGGTTGTTTTTAATTGACTTTTGTGCAGCAATACAGATAAAGCACTGAGACATGTGTCTGACATGCCATATACAAAGTGCCTCAGTAACTTTTCTCATGGTTTAATATGATGTGAAACAACAGAATTAAGAACACAACAGGAAGGAGCATCAGACTGCAGAGATGAAATTGCCAAAATAGCCTTTCCTGTTCTGTTCTTATTTCATATTATTTCACACTTTTTATTACACCCAGTAAATATGAACCAAATACTAGCTCAGCAATGAGTAGTGATAAACTGATTCGTGCACCTCATTAATAACCGAGAATCTTTGAAGATGGAGTTAATGTTTATATATACGAGGGGTGTTCATAAGGTTCGTATTATCAGTGCGATAGATTTATAAAAGGCGTGCATGATAGGCATAAAAACGAGTGTGCTGTCTAGTTTTGTAATATAAAACTTCTGTTCTATATAACACCGTGCAACACCACTAGGGCAACAAAACAAAAATGGCAGCACCCAATGGGAAAGTCCTGATCACTCAGTACAGGTGATGGTGACACATGCAGCCTACTCTTATGCTACAAAATTTTGCCCCACCCGCCATATTTACCTGACCTCGCACCACATGACT
The DNA here is from genome assembly GCF_013339695.2 of Rhipicephalus sanguineus. NCBI lineage: Eukaryota > Metazoa > Arthropoda > Arachnida > Ixodida > Ixodidae > Rhipicephalus > Rhipicephalus sanguineus. The sequence goes on along the minus strand of NC_051185.1, from coordinate 7,948,565 downwards.
TCTTCCTTTTCCCCCGCATGAAGAGCACACTGCGCGGTAAGCATTTTCGGGACGACGAAGAAGCCACTGCTCAAGTCGAAGTCTTCCTGAACTCTCAAAGTGAAGAGTTCTACTGCAATGGTCTGCAGAAGCTGATGCATCGCTGGCAGAAGGGCCTGACTTTGGGAGGAGACTATGTAGAGAAAGATATAAAAGAATAAACTTCACTCAAATTTCGTTTCTTTGTCTCTGTCTTCACGCTATTAATACGAACTTTACGAACACCCCTCGTATATTCATCAACACGACCTCGGCCAGTCTGCTTATTAAGGCAGAGTGTTTACCTTGAGGACAAGGGTGCCTGCGAGGATGATGCAGAGAATGTTGACCATTGTGAGGCAGAAGGAGATGACTCCGAGCAGCGCGCACTCCTTGTGCATGCTGTACCTGTCAAAGTAGTAAGGGCTGTAGCCCACTGGGGCTATGAAGGCAGGGGGCACCGTCAGGGTAGTTCCCGTGACGTTGACCTGAAACAAACAGGGCCACCCAATATAGTGAAGAACAGCTGTTCAAACCAACAAAGCTTTGGCGTTATATAGATATGACACACATGACATGAAGGAAGAAACAATGGTACTGCTGGCAACACCCTGCTCCGCTGTGTTCAATCGTAATGCACAAAAATGTTATGCATTGCAACACTCTTCAGTGACTGCTGGTATGTCTATGCCAGTAGGTGAAAGGGCACAGAACAAAACTCTGTGATCATAGTTCTGTGTGCTTTGGCTGCACATAGTGTCACAAAATGTCAACACCGTGACATTGCCGTTTGACCGCTGTTATAATGATACACATGTGTGAAGCAATGCAAAGTTCACATTATGGAGGTAGATGATGTGTTTCACGAGCGAATGCAAAGGTTAACGGTGCCCCACTGTTTCGTTCAGAGTCAAATCGGAGGTCAGCCATCAAGCCACAGTGTTTGGCACAATGGTCGGTGAATGCACTGCGCTCTTATAGCAGGTAATAGATGCTTTGGGTGGGTGCCTGCTTTAGATAAGATCAAGTGAAGGTGGAGGTATGTTCAATTTGAAGGCACTGCAATTGAATGATGAAGCTTACCTCGATTGGATCTTGTGTCAGTGACTTGAACACCTTCACCAAAGACAGTGACCACAGGATTCCCTAAAGCAATACACAAGAGCCGTTAATAAGGAAACAGTCCTACCCAAAAAAAAAAGAGACGAATTTAGATTTCTTGCATGGGAAACTTGAATGTAATGTTCATGATGGCTTACGTAAAGCTGTCATTTACGAAAAATTCAAACCTGAGACTCCATTCATGGCACCAAAGTTGACAAAAAAAAATGTGTTCAGCGAGTATAATTTTCCATCGTCATTATTAGCCAGAACAAATACTGACGCTGTTGATGATTGGCGGCAGGAGAGAGGCAGAGATGGCTACGCCCACCAGGCATGCAGAGTTTCCACCCAGAATTGCCATGGCAACGCCACCCCCTGAAGGCAGGGCCACTAGGGATCCCACCCAGAGGCTTCTCCAATGACCCCTACGAGATAAAATAGTAAGTTTGTTGTAATACAGTTTAACTTGGATTTATCGATTGGGTGTACATGGTCTATATTGTACAGTTGTAGCACTCACTTGGACACCTTGTGCAACTTTATGTGTATGCATATGTCACGCAAAGTGTTGCGAAATGCTTGTACTCTCAGATGTCGCTGTGGCTGATAATATTTTCTTTTGGGCATGTTAATAGTTTTTCCACTACTCTATTTATGCTAAGGTGCAACGAATAGCACTGTTTGCTGAATTTGAATTTTTTTTGTATGCTTATGTCATCTCTTAGGGAATCCCCATCAGGCCGTATGGCTTTTAGCTTTGATTTTCTGTATGTTTTCCGCAGAAATAAATCAGTTCATAACCTTTTAAAAATTAATTAATTAAGAAGTGTATCACCGTGCTATTCATTTATCAAAAACGTTCACCGCCACCTTTGACACATCAAACGCTGCACTGTGCCTCTGCAAATACCCTGCTCCTAACAGCATCGCGATCACTACTTCAGTGATTGCTAGCATTTGTGCATGTGAAACTGCACTGTTCTGACAGATGCTGTCAAACAAAGCACTGAAAGTAATTACATGCAATGAAGGTATAAAGTTCCAACGAAAGCAGTTTGCTTTCAGCCATTTTATTTACATTCCTCCACCTCTTCTACCTCTTCTTCTAGCCTCTTCTTTTCCGCCTTCTCCAACCGATTCCTTTGGATCACTACATCTTCCCAGGCTCCTGTTTTCATCTCTCCGGAGATGGTATGGAAGTATATTTGCGAGTGACGCCTCTTCGATCTTGCCGCGAGGTCCCTGGTAATAAACTGTCTTCAGTATGCCTTGCTGTCTTGCGATCTTCGTGACGAAGTAGGGACCCGTAAACGGAGACTTCGAGTCAAGACCTTTGCGCACAAGGATCATGCTTCCAGGCTGCACATCGGGTATCTCTGATCGATGACGCTTATCGAAGTTCCTTTTCACTGTCTGGCGATATCTTTGTTTCTTTTCTTCCGCCATAGGTTTTTCCTTGAGAACGATCTTGTCAACCAACCCAAGCTCTTGATCAGCAGGCAACCAGCTTGATTTTCCGAAAGCCGCAAAGTTGGGACTGCATCCAAGTCCTGCAGTATAGGAGCGATTGTGATGGGATACAGCCGCCTCCAGAGCACACTTCCACCCGCCTTTGAAGTCTGGGTATAAAGACATAAACATCTTCAGGTCTCTAATCATCCTCTCTGCAAGGGAATTAGCTTCAGGGTGGTATGGTGCTGGGAAACGTAATTTAATGCCTCTTTCTTCTGCCCATCGTCGAAGCTTAAGACTTCGAAAAGCTGGTCCACTGTCGGCAACAATAACTTTGACATCCTTGAACACATTCCGCTCCAGGAGTGATATCACTGAATTCGCATCTTCCCGGCCGGCCTTAGCAGCAACATATCGTGTGCACTCGTCCACGGCAACCAAAAACGCTTGAGTTTTTCGTACGCCCTCGCCTTTCTTCTTGACTTCTGCAAAGTCGAGGTGAATTACTTCAAATGGTACCTCCGAGTACACCGGCATTACCATTTTATTCCCTCGTGGCCTAAACTTTGCTTTGAAGAGCTGGCATTCGTGGCATGTCTTAATGTAGTTAGCGACATCCGCTTTCATGTTCGGCCAAGTGAATCTTGCAGTGAGCTTTCTGTACGTTCTCCAAAATCCATCGTGTCCTCCAGATTCTGGACTGTTATGGTACAGCCTCAGAATAGCTTGCACTTCTGTCGCCGGCACGTCTACCTTTCCGTTCTTAAATGTCAATTTTCCTGTACCTTCCCACAGCTTTATAAAGTTGACGTGTTCAGCTTCTATTTCTTGTGGTATATGCAGTCTGGACAAGGCATCAGCATCCTGGTGATTTTGTCCAGGGCGATGAGCTACCTCGAAGGTGTACTGTTGGATCTCGCTTGTCCATCGTGCAATTCTCCCCTTTGGCTGTGCGAGATGAAGCAGATAAGTCAAGGCCTGGTTGTCGGTGAACAATTTAAAACATCTGCCTTCCAAGTATGTCCTGAAATATCTCAAGGCCATGACAACTGCCAGAGCTTCTTTCTCTGTGGTGCAGTAATTAATTTGGGCTTTCGTAAATGTGTACGAAAAATATCCGATTACTTGTAGTTGTCGGGACGCCGGCTCTTTGTAATCTCTTTGGTAAAGAACAGCTCCACTTCCGTAGTGTGAAGCATCGGTGTAGAGCTCGAAGGGTAACGTGAAATCCGGCAGCGTTAGCACAGGGTCAGAAGAAATGATTGTAACCAGTTCCGAATAGGCTCGTTCACATTCATCAGACCACATGAACGGGACGCCTTTCTGTGTTAAGGTGGTGAGACACTTCGTCTTTTTAGCGTAGTCTTTTATAAAAGCTCTGAAGTGTCCTGCAAGACCTAAAAACACACGAAGGGAATGAACGTCATGGGGCTTCGCAAGAGACCTGATTCGCTGCACACTTTCTTCCTTGGTACTCTTTGTCTTGCCATCAAAGTGCCTGCCGAGAAATACTACGGTCCGGCAAAAGAACTCAGTCTTCTTTGCATTAATTTTTAGTTGTGCATCACTGAGCGCTTGCAGCACTGCCGACAGGTGGATCGCATGGTCGTCTCTGGTCCTTGAATAAACTAAGATGTCGTCGACGTACACATTACAAAACTTCCCAATGAAATCTTTCAGTACAGAATTCATCATTTTCTGGAAAAATGCACCTGAATTCTTCCACCCAAACGGGAGCCGGTTGTACTCGTACACATCAAATGGTGTAACGAACGCCGTAAACTTCTTCGTGTCTTCCCTCAAAGGTACCTGCCAATATCCTTTACACAAGTCTATCCTGGAGAACCATTCACACCCGCCGGTCTCATCAATTATCTCATCAATTCTTGGCATTGGGAAAGGAAACAAGTCTGTCTGTCGGTTGATGAGTCGGTAATCTGTGCATAACCGGAACGATCCATCTTCTTTGGGCACGATCGTAATTGGTGACGCAAACGAAGACGTGGATGGTCGTATGATGCCCGCTTCTAGCATGCCTTGAAGCTCCTGTCTTAACCAGGTCTTCTTCTCATGAATCAATGCATACGGCTTCTTTCTTACGACGTTTTTGTCACGTAGTTCGAAAGGAACTTCGATTGCTGTGGTAGCTGTGGGATAAGTGCCAACAGAAATGAGTTCCACGTACTTCGACGTGACTTCTTCGGCGCACTTTACAATTTTAGGATGCGTTCCTCTAATATGGGAGCAACTTTCGACATTGTCAGTTGTTGTGACATCGTTCCACAGTATGTTTATTTTCAGAAGTTTTATGTCGGGTCGGGACAGAAGAAAATCAAAATTAACACCCGACATTACGAGGCTTTTCACCCGTACTACCCGGCCTCTGAAGCGAACTTCTGCCTCGGTCCATTTCGTGAACTCCCTGCAAGTTCCGTCATAGCTACACACCCTGATTGGTTTTCCTGGACAGATGTCATCTTTAGGTACTATGTCCTCGTTAATCAGGCTCACTGAAGCACCTGTGTCGATCAGCGCTGAAACGCTGGAACCATTGACAACCATCGCAGCGAAAAGAATGTTTGGGCTTACAATAAAAACGGTCTCTCGCTCCACTAAATGCCCCTGCACACAATTATGCAACGATTCTCCAAGTAAAGTGTCAGTCTCATAGAACTGATGTGACGGCTGATCTGTCACGCAATTCTCGTACGGGAAGACACCTTTTCTAGAGGATCCTGCTGCATTTGGTTGCGGTGGTGAATCTTTCAAACCGAATGCATCTGTAGAGTTAGAACTAATGTACTGCAAACGATGAAGCAGCTCCTCAGAGGTTACAGGTGCCTTGAGTTCCATTTGCATTCGACTTCCTTTCTTCATTCCCTGTATTATAAGTGGCACGACACATGATTCTGGAAGGTTCGGATCAGCGTTATACAGCAACTGTTGTTTTATGAAGAAATAGTCGACTAGGTTGTCACTGTTTTGTTCATACTTGATGGCTTTGTCCCATAATTCTACTGCATTCTTTCGGAAGGCACTGACACAGCTGTCCTTCCATGACTGCCATGAATCTTCCTTGTGTTGGGCAAAACGCAAGTCAAACCATTGTTTGGCATTTCCAGAAAGGCATGCTCGCATATTTTGTATTTTGTCACGGTCCGTGTACCAATGATTCTGCTCACATGCACATTCGAATGCGTTCAACCAATAATCTACACCGGAACTGCCGTCAAAGCTGTCCGGGTTTACTGTCATGTGACGAGTCCTGTCTGATGCCAGAACCGTCAAGAGTGCTTGCTGGTGCTGTAGTTGCTGCTTTTGCAGCCAAGTGAACTGCGAAAGAGCGTTCGACCAGCTTGACGTATCTGTCATTGCATCAGAATGGCTCGGTGGTTGCTCCTTAATGGTGTTTTCCTTTTCCCAGGCTTCGAACTCCGAAAAAGGTACATTTATCTTCACAGTACCTCTGGCGATGACGTCGCTGATTGGCTCTTTGGCAATGGTGGCGATGGATTCGATTCGGCCAGGTGTTGTCATCTCTTTTGGAGCCGTAACGAAGTTCTCGCCGTCTAGCTCGTAGCCTGCGATCAGTGGCTCGCCGTCCCGCTGTGTGAGGTAGAAGGTCACCCACATCTTCCGGATCCTGTCAAAGGCTGCGCCAAATATAAAGTTCCAACGAAAGCACTTTGCTTTCAGCCATTTTATTTACATTCCTCCACCTCTTCTACCTCTTCTTCTAGCCTCTTCCTTTCCGCCTTCTCCAACGGATTCCTTTGGATCACTACACACAACACTGACAGATGCTGTCAAACAAAGCACTGAAAGTAATTACATGCAATGAAGGTAAAATGAAGATGCGTTTCTCTTCGTAAATGGCCTGTGTACTAATTGGTCTTGTCATTTGCTATTCATAATGACGAATTTGGTTTTACATATATAAGCTTCAGTGCAGCACATCTGCGTAATTCGGTGAAGCATACAGAGATTTAATCAACTGCCATACAGTGAAGCATACTTTCTGGGATCTTTATCTCTTATATCTAGCTATTGCGGGATCCCCTTCAAGCTTGATATGTCCGAGTTCAATATTCTACTAACAGCTACATAAACAGGAAAAAATTGTAGATATGTAAATGGTGACACCTTCTGCTTCACTGCTAGGGTGCCTAGAATGTTACAACAGCTTTTAAGAATTTCAACTGATTTGTCGAGGTTATCATACGTTGCGTGCTGTTTGCATGCCTTGTGCTCTATCGGCAATTGTCTCTAATCGTTACCAAATATAGAATCTGATAAAAAATGACGACTCTGTATTGTGGAACAAATGCAGTGCAAGTGCAACGGTGCAACTTCCTGTTAAGTGTGGACCATTGTTCTTTCTCAAAATGATCCTAGGTGCAGTGAATGATTGTTTTGTGTAGAGGCAAAGTTAAATTCTGCAGTTACGACATGCCACCTAAAGCTACAAATATAGAAGAAAATTGGAGGAAATTAATTAATCCATGATCACATCAGTGATTACTGCAAAAATTATCATGTGTGCAATAGCTGTGCATATTGGTCAAGATACATGATTCTTTTATCTTAGATGCTGAAATCTTGATACTAATTACAGACAATCATAGCTGAAGCCTATGTTATGTGTTTCTCCAGCATAATGAACAGTGCCGAATGGCTCCTCAGTGCCACCCATCTGGTGTGCCCGTATGTCATAAGCATTTTAATATTGTTATGCTTAGGCTATCTGCTGGTCACACATCGTCACGAAACATACAGATTCTCAAACCTAAGCTACTCGCTACGGTGTTCTACTGGTTACGGTGCTTGACTGCTGAGCCGAAGGTCGCGGGATCAATTCCTTGCCACGGCAGCCGCATTTCGATGGAGACGAAATGCTAGAGGCCCATGTACTTAGATTTAGGAGCGCGTTAAAGAACACCAGACGGTCAAAATTTCGAGAGCCCTCATAATCATATTGTGATTTTGGGACGTAAAACCCCTCAAAATTATTATAATCATACCTAGAGCTCATCTCAGGGTTTGGCCAGCGTGACGGACTCCAGCTGGTGCCTTCATAAGGTGGTATGTCACCCCAGAAGGCATTCAGAAGGCCAAAGAAGAAGCCTGCGAGTATTAAGAGCAGTGTTTTTTCTCATAAGTCAAGTAAAATTATATACTCAAAAAGTTCACATTAACTGAGTGCTTGCTCTAATGAAATATAACAGGTTTTATACTAATGAAACCAACTTTGTGTTACTACAATACCCATTAACTATTTTTGCACTACATCCAAGCATCAATTTAAAATTATGTTTCTTAATTTTAAATTATTCATTTGGCAAACTGAAATAAAGTTAAGAGTCCTTCAGTAGTCAAGTAACTTGGAGTGCTAAGCATAATTTGGTATCTTTCTTATTCATTCCTTTATTTTTTATTTCCTTGTTTCGATTTTTATTTATTTTTTTCACTTCTAATTCTTTTGTTTAGTTCCTGATGTAAAGGCTCTGAGAGAAAACTGCAGAATGGAATAAAATATCAATAGGAGCAGCTATAAGCATATCTATATTCTATTGTTATGTTGCCTTGTTATTTCAATAACTGGTTCAAGTCAATGGGCTAAAGTTATCAAAAAATTTTCAACATATGCACAGCCCATGAAAGAAACATATTAAATAAATGAGAGCTAACAGACAATCAAGCCAAGGAAAGTATAAGGCATTTCACTTCTAGTAATTAAGATCTAAATGTGAAGAAAGCAACAAGTGTGTCTAACAAAGAAAAATGGGCCCTTAAATTGTCCTTCTTTCATTCATATTAAATAAATACAACTCATAGCAGAGTACCAATGTCAGAAAGGCAAGGCAAAATCTGCAGAACCTAGTTCTGGAACCTCATTTCAGGGAACAGAGCAATAAGGAACTCACCGCTGCCACTTGGAACTCACCAAAGAACAGGCAGATGAAGAGACCGATAAGCTCCGTCTTCAAGCCAAGTTTGGTGAGAGCCGTGTCACGAACTATGATGCCAAATGTGATTGCCATTATGGGACCCTTGGGGAGATCATGCAATGTACGAGAACACTAAGCAAGACTAGGCTTAACGCAGGCACCTCTTTTTTTACGTGCAAATCTACACACATCTACAAGTGTGAATTGGCTTGGAATTCTTTCTCCACACTGTTGAACCATTCACTTTAAAGGGACACTGAAGTGAAACAATGAAATGGTTTAGATTAATAAATTTTACTCTAAAAACTATAATGTGGTTAATTTCACCATCATAGGTTTAATAATAGAGGACAAAATCAAGGTCAACGTCTCACTTTAAATTTTGTGCCGAAATATCTGCGCATGACGTCACAGATTTCAAAGTGTATTTTTCGTATTTTGGCAACATTGGCCCAATGAAATTTCTTGAAACTGGGTATGTTAAGTCTCTGGCCTCCTCAGAGGACAGTGTACTTCATTTTTACAGATTAGGAACTACGTACGTCCTTGTAGATGCCGTCAAAATCTATGACATCATGGCGAGTGGCGCAGGAACTTCAAGGTGGCATCGCCACCCGCATTTTCTGTTTGCACGTTCTCTCCTTTACTAAGCGTCTTCTCACGGCAAGCGTGGTAATTTTGGTATTGTGAAAGCGCAATTTACTAATACAGTAGAACCCCGCTGTTACGTTCCTCACTGCTGCGTTTTCCCGGCTGTGACGTCGTTTTCCGCCGGTCCCGGCATAGCTCCCATAGGATACAATGTATTGGGAACCCAGCTGTTACGTCGTAACTGTCGGACCGTTCCTGTATGATACGTCGCGAAGTGTGCTCGGAGCCGACCGAGTGACTACCGAAGAGAGCGGCCATGGTGCATTTTCACGCAGCTTGGCCTGGTTTGCCCGTAATATTAGCCGCATGAGAGGCGCAAGCAACAGGATCTTTCAATTGATGCAAACAAAAGCATGGCCTTCAAGATTCGTATTGCAAACATGGCGTCTATGACGTAACTGCTCGCGAAAGCAAGGCCTTTGAGATTGGCATTTACTATTGACAAAAGCATAGCCTTTGAGATTTGTATTGCACAAACATGGCGTCTATGACGTAATTGCTTCAAGGCCTTCGAGATTGGCATTCACTTCTGCCATCGCGTTGGCGTAGACTCATCATCATCGTTATTTGTCGGAGGACGGGAGTAGTTCGAGCTGGTTGGAGCTCGCATGGTCGTGCGCGCGGTTCGCAGTTGGACTCGCCGCGCTGGTCGTGATTGTGTGTGCTTAGTTCTTTCATGCCTACAGCTGTTGGTGTTAAAAAGATCACATACTTTGATTACATTTCTGTGGATGAGGCCGTCCCCAGCTCCGTGTTTCTATCCATCGACTAGATCGCGGCTGAGCGTGCCAATTTTCATGCTGCTCGTAAGCATTGAAATAAAATTGTGTACCACTAAATATTTTGTCGTTTTTCCTGTTTTTCGGCTCTTACGTTTCCCGTCTCTTACGTTTATTTTCTATGGTCCCTTCAAAAACGTATCAGCGGGGTTCTACTGTACGAGAAAAATCGGTTTTCTTTTTAGCGTCCCTTTAAGTAAATACTGCATTTACGCAATGGTCCTCAATTTCTTAAATGAGGATTCCTCTGAGAAGCATCAGCCTTCTGACCCAGCTGTCACAGTACTTTCAAGAAGTACACTGAATACTGAACTTAAACAGCGGCTTTGTTCTATTTGACTTTGCTCCAGGCCAACAACAGCCCTAGGCAATCAAAACTTCTGTATTATAATAGGAAAATTAGCGCTGGCCTTGACCTAAATCTTCTTCAACCTGCAACTTCGAAAGTAGGAACAACGCCACCACTGAGCAATTGAGCAAATCCTAGCAGGTAACAATCTATTATCACATATTCTGAAGAAACTGGATATTTTTGTTGTACACGTCCCATGTTACTCCAATTGGACTTTTCTTGCTGCTAAATAACAAAACAAAATAAAAAGGCATTTGCTTGGAAATGAAATGACACTGGAGATAAATAAGTGGCAAAGTGAAGCACGAGAATCACAGGAAGCTACTGGCAGTTCATGGCTTGTGAAATAAGAAAACATGAAGACAATCAGTCGCAGTGCAACTCACCATAAGGGGTGATACCAGCATAGCAGCAATTATTGAGACTACGTTGTTATCCATCAGGCCGAGAGCAGCAATCATGCTGAGAAAAAAAAAAGGGGCATCAAGCCCACAAGAACTTAAATATATGAACTTTTACCCATGTAGGGGACATTAAATAACTGAAGACATCTTTAATTAACAATAATTAAGCCTTGTGCATTTACACACACTCTATACCAGTCTGGCCTATGATGACATAAGGTTGCTGAATAGCATTTTCATTCTCTCTTGGTAAAACATAGAGTGCCGTATGTACAGACAAGTGTTGTGGATGAAAAGCACTGTGGGTGAAAATTTAAGAGCCAAGAACTAACATTTGGGTTATTTGGCATAGATTTATTATTGCCCACCAAAGGTCTTCAAAGGTGTTCCGCTTTTTAACCTTTCCAGGCCCCGCAATTCCAAATGGAATCATTAATTTTGTAGCTCAGTCAGCAACCACCTGGTAAAAGAAAAGTGTTGTTCTTCCTCGCGAACTCATGTTTAGCACCTGCTCTACATACGCTGCCAACCCAGTACACACAATAAAGCGAGGTCACGTGTGAATGAAGAAATTACCGAAGCAGTCGCGCTGTTCCCCCATTTTGCTGGGGCAGCTTCTTCATTCACCGTGCAGAGATTGGACACTTATTTTAGTTCTGTGTCGAAAATTTGAATTTTGGCTATTCGGCATTATGCTATCCCATCTAAACAATTTTGTAAGTAATAAATTAAATAAACGTAACCTAAATATAATTAATTATTTTTTATTAAATTAACTTGCTCATTAATTACACTTCACTGAAAAATGTGAGCAAAGATTTTTAAAAAATGTTTTGGACTACCATGATCATGCACATCTCAACGTGTAAAGACCAGTTGCTTACATTGAAAATAATTAATTTGGGTCTGAAATGGTTAAGAGTGCTAATTAGGACGACCACATCTGCAAACAGGGCAGGCCCAAATGAAGTTTGACAACCAGTTATACTGACAAGGTTTACTTACCCAGCAAGAATTATGAATGCAACAAAATCAAACGTGAGCTCTCCCTGAGCCTTGACACCTGCGACAACCTAGGTAAGACAGATCACATTGATTGCTTCTTATCGGTATGGTGAGAAACAATCAAATTTATGAGAAATTGGGCTGTGCCAAAGCAAAGCAGATTACAAGCATGCGCACAGTTTCACATATGAAGTTGCTTGGCAATGGCAACTTGCTCTACACTACTGCAGTAATTTATTTATTCAATCTAATTAGAAGCAATTATTCGATGGGACACTGAGGCATTTGGAAAAGACTGATTTCTCCTTTCATAAGATGTCTTGTTTAAAGACAGGTTCAATCAAACGGTATACGAGAGATTGTTTTCAAAGACCCACAATAAGCCTTTCCAGGATCAGGGCTAAATGGCAAGCATTTAAAGAGGCCAACGTAAACAGCTTATGTTATAAAAAACAATAAAATATGCTGGAAATACGACACTAAATTTTGCAGTTCAAGTTGAAGTGTATTTTTCAAATGACAAACTGAACGCTTTCAAGGTAAAGCGGCTTCTGGCAGTTTTGCGTAGACCGTAAATACTCTCGCATTGGCAGCATACGGACATGCGTGACAGTTTGTCATACGGAAAGTGTAGTTTTGTGCATTATTGCAAGACAAAGCACGTGATCCGAGAAAAAGGAACAGACTGAGACAACCTGACAGTAAGTAAGTTACGGGAAGTCATCGCAAGTGAGCACAAACATTGAACATTTCACAGTATAGAATAAAATAGTGAACTGATGAGCTGCTGACCTGTTCCATAAATAATATACCTAACTGGAAGAATAATCACTACGCAAAGATTAAAAAAATAAAAAGAAAGAGAGGCCTATTTGCAGATTAAAGCTGGAACAAATGGTGCCCAGTTTTAAGACGCATAAATGACAACTTGTGGTCTCAAAAAAGTGTAACACAGCGGACAAAGAGATAATGGCCACTCTTTCATAGCTGCAATATTTCCAGCTGTAAAACACAAAGCGAATTTTCCGTTCTTTATTCCTCACCAAAAAACTTTAACGTCAATGCCTGTTTCAGACCTTGCAGCTGCTTTTTCCCACTTCTATCTCTCTTTGACCAATAGTCTTTTCATAAAAAAATATTATAGTGTATTTATTTCTTCTTATGTATGTACTAACAGGTGGTCTCGTAACCCCATTCTTTCAACTTTAAGGCATCCTTCTGCGTCTATAAAATTTATGCATCATCTTAACAATGTATGCACAAAATATTACAAAAATTGAGATGGCTCTTTCATGCAGTACATCACGCTACGAGCACCATTCGGGTAAAGCAATACATCTTCATTATGCTGCCAAAGCATAGGATTTTATAGGAAGCAAGCAGTACTCCAAAAGTGCCGGGCTAGTCCTTCACTTATTTTCAGTTCAAGTTTTGCACTTCGATTCACACTGATAAACCAAGAAGCTTAACACAAGGTTATGTCAATTCCATACAGACTAAATACAAAACTGATTAACTATAGCGGTAATGTCCAGCTTCAATTCAACTAATTTTTTTATTAACAGCTACAACCTGTTTTGGCCCATAGCCATCAGATACTTGTATGTCTAACAAAGCAACACATTTGATGTTAGGACATAGCTAGACACATTTCAATGAGAAATCAAACAAAAACATTTGCATTTTTCCAAAATCCAGGTCGGCTGTGTCTGTCTAATCGGCACCTACATTACAACCTTACTCCATAATTTTTTTTCTTTTGTTTATGCAACCGGGGCACCCGGTTAGCTCTTGAGAGCTTTTTTTTCTATTTTCCTACAAATGACATAAAATTAAGACTTCCAAGAATGTCCTCGGCAAAAAACAAAAAAAAATCCATCATCGTATCATACACCTTGCCGAATGTAAGAACCACCTCCGTAAGCCACGGCCATAATCTGCTCGGCAAAACCACACACCTGAGCCACCGTAAGTCGTGCCTTCACTGACTTCAGAAACTTTCTCTGCATTGATCGGAATCCACTCTCCTTCTCTTTGTCCTTTTTTGCTTCATCGCTAAAATGGAATGGGTATCAACATCACAATCGGGGTAAATCCGGAGACATTTCAGTGTGGTACTATCACTTCAGCCTGTTTGTAGTACTTCCATTACTAGCATTTTTCGTGTGCGAAACAAAAGCAATACCGATTAATAAAAACAGCATAAGTTCTTAATCACTTCGTTAGCTCATTTGACTATGAAAATTAGGGGCCCTCATCTATGTAAATGTTGCCCTTTCCGCATTTACAACCTGTTTTTTTTTCAGTTTCTGAGAAAATGTTAGCTTTGCAGAACATTTCCTTCACACTGCTTTAAGCGTGCATAAGATGTTTTTCTAATACTTCCACATCAAAATGAATGCCCTTCTCCACATAAATGGATTCACTTTATGTTTCAGGATCGTTTTCCAGATATGTTCGTTTTCGAAACAAGAGCTGTCGCTGTGTTACTCCCTAATGGCTCTAAGTGCATAGGATCTGATAATCTTGCCTTTTAGCAAAATTACCTCCTTTTCCTTTCTTAGAAAACTTTTATTTTTTTTACATTTATGGAAGATATTCAGCTACAAAAATTTTTCTTCAGTGCGAAAAGTGCTCTATCATACTATAAGGCTTGAAAAGAAATAAAGTGCAGTTTAGTAATCTCTTTAAGAACCACGCTCAGAGTCCAATTGCTGAAGCAAGAAGTCTACTGAATGTAATAATAATACAAGTTCACTTATCTAACGTTATGTTTCCAAGTGTGGCTGAATTCATACAGTCATAACTTTAGAGTTCACACACAATACATGTAGTTTTAGCAAGTCAAGCTTTTATGTAAACTATATACTTTTGTTGAAGTATGCATACGATTGGTGGAAAGTATTGTGCATCATGGTAATGATTTTAAAAAGGCAGATTTTTACACATCATAGAAGACAATATGCATAACGGTATACATGCCTAGGTACATTATCACAACAGATACAACACATGTCATCGCAGTTATACAACACAAACTGGAAATTACTGCTACTACTGCTCATTTTTGTGAACTTGATTTCTGCATAATTTGTGAATAGTTTCTAATTTATGGTGACACAAGTGACATTTGTTACCGGGTTACCATCCTATTAATATCAAATGGCAAGCACATGGAAGCAAACTAGCCGAATGCACAACATTTTTCAGAATGAATTCACCTACATGTAACACTGAAGTAATTATCTAGTATAGTTCACAGATGCTTAATTTTACAAGCACACATGGCTTGAGGCTCCACCACAATCATGCATTATAATTTTCAAATGCTATCACAATGTAGCAAGATCAGGATCAAATTTCTGGATTGTGAGTGCTTTATGCAGCTTGTGACGCTTGTGCTTCAATATTAACCACCATTACATTTCTCTCAGCATTGCAGCATGAAACTGCTAGCAGCAAGCATGGCTTGACGCATGAAAATTGTACCATGTAAGCCCATCACTATGTCCTGCATAGCAGAATTAAATCAGAACAAACTACTCACGCATAAAATTTTGCAACATCAAAGTGCTTACTCACCCTGATTCGTAGTTAGCATCAGCTACTGTAATTTGTTCCTCGTCATCACTTTCTGGTTCTATAGCTCTATAGAATATCGGACATGGAAACACACTGCGGGTGACAGAAGAGAGGGCAGAGAAGAGTCAGTCTGAGTAACATCCAACACAAGGCATTTAAACACGTTAGAAGTGTTGTGATAGTACTTTAAGAGAACCTGCAGCACCGCATTAGTTATCACAGAATCAGAAGTTCAGGGTAAGATGGAGGCTTGAACTGATGAAAAATCATTGAACAGGGAATGTCATTGGAGCCAATGTTTCAACAAGCGGACTTGTCTCCAGCATTGGCTCCAGCGACGTTCTTTGTATAATGATTTTTTGTCACTATGCTCTTATAGTCTGCGTGGAGCACAAAGATTTCAACCAAAATTCATGCATGGTTGTTCCATGATAGCTCAGTGGTTAGCACACTTGATACCCAAGTGAATTTTGCTTCCCTGGCATGTGTTCAAATCTCAGTGGAGGCTGTTGTGGAGGTGCTCTCTTTTTCCGTGCACGGTGGCAACGGTGAATCTGGGGATGACAACAAAAATGATGCCGGCGAAAATCATTGCCACGTGTCATGAACGATGATGGTCATGCACCATCAGTGTAATTGGAATGGACAGGCAGACAGGTCGGACAATTTTGAGCACTTCACTACTGTCACAGTAACGAAAAGTAACCTCACCCAATAGTTGAGTCATATTTCGAACCAATTCCACGAGATGTCAGGTCGCTAAGGATGCAATCTGTTGGCTTGCCGCTTTCATAAGGAAAGGACACCTAGAGGACATGGGGAAACAGATAAAGACAGGATAAGCTGAGTTACACATAAATCAGCAAGACCACAAAGTCAGGATTTACGGGGCATAATGAGGCCTTCTTGCACATGTGTACACAATACCTGGTAGTACGTGTCCTGGGCGGTTGCGTTCCAAATGGCATTTCGAATTCCGTACGACTCTAGGCAGTCTTCGAGCGCCTATAGCAGAGAAGGCACACGGAACTTTACATTGTCCAGACATTCTGGCATATACCTTAAGACTTTCAATTCAATTATATACCTGCTTCAAGGTGAGGTGCTCCTTGCTATCGCAAAAGTTTTCTCGGTCATCATCTACAAATGCAGACCGGAAATTAATTCAAAAGAAAAAGATGATAAGGAGCTCGTAAAAACGCAGGCATGCATTCTGCAGTTCGGCTTTTCCATTTTTTCCTGACAGAAAATTTTTACTCGAATTATATTTCGTTTCTCTAATTTAGAGCATGTATATTATCCATTCAAGAGTGCACACACATATATATATATAGAGAGAGAGAGTACTGTTGCGTTTACCATTGATACATAAGCAACGAAGTTAAAAAGCTAGTGGTGCAAGTTTGCAGATAAAATGTCATATCGCGTATACCTTCTGATGTCGCCCGGCTGTCAGCATGAGAGCGCGCCGCATTTTCGGTGTCTTCCTTTGGAACACTGACCAGGAACCACATGCCCGATCTCATACTGCCGTGACCGTCTCCAGGCATTTTTCACGACGCTGTGAAACTTACGCAATGGATGTTCGGTGCTGTAAGAAAGACACACACAGCTTGTATTCAACGCACGTCGCACGTATAAGTACGCTTGCGCGTGCAATCCTAAACTAAAACGCGCGCGCCCGCACCGGCCGCGCCTTCGTCCACACGACACTGTCGAAATTACGGGGGCTAAACGGGAGCTTACACGACGATTACGTTAAAAAAGTCACGGATGAATGGTTGATGATCGACACGCGCATACCTGCATATGCATATATTTCACTTCACGCCGATGCCTCCACTATGAGTGGGTTAAAAAAAGAAATCATGTACAAAGAGACTCGACGCAGTGCCGCGCCCACGATTAGCGGCCTATATATCGGAGAATACGCGCGACTGATATCATTGTATACAACTATCGGCACAATATCGCAGGTAGTACATTACGCGGAGTTCCTCACCTCAACCAGTGAGGGGCGGCAGTCAAGAGCCCGACTCTTTCTAGGTCACCGACTGAAGGCTGAGAATTTCGAAGGAATAAATTTGTTACTGCATTATTTTGTCCCTGAAGGCTCCGGCCGCTAATGTACAGCTCGGGGAAATTATTGCTCCACTATGAAAGACTCCGGGTAACTGCTCACTCCGCACGCTCCGACGTCCATGTGCACATCTCTCCCTCTCACATCATTTCTCTCTCCTTGCAGCTAGGGAGTTTTCTAGGGAATTACCTAGGGAGCGCTGTAGAGAACGAAATTTTCACGGTGCGAAGAGCTCGCGCAAGTGCTATGTAAGCAAGGGTTACGTAACTATTGTTTCATTTCTTTAGCAGCTATTATTAGCTAGGGAACGCTACCCGACCGTCTCGAACGAAGTTCGTCGCTGTGACATCGCACACGAGTAAGTTACACGCGGCCTGCCTGTCCTTTCTTTTGGAAGAATAACGATCATAGCTTACCATTCGAAACTTCTATCACGATGCTCGTCAAACGCGCTTGCTTTGCGCTTCGGTTGCAGCACGTGTGAACTTTAGCATGACGATTGTACATTATACCGGCGAGCGAGTCTTCGAAGCCGGCCGTGCGCGTCGTGTAAATTCTCTCAGTATTCTTTATATGTATTGACATCAATCCCCGTCTGTGCCGTGCTTTTAGTTTAGCTTTTGACAAATGCGTTTGTGGTAAATGACAGCCTCGCGTCTTTTGACAGAAATTGCCCGGGAAGCTGAGGCCGAGTAGTATTCTTGCTCCTGCAACGCGTGCTTACTTCCGTGTTCGTAGACGCGGCATTGCACCCCCTCTCCATAAGAAAAGGATTCTTTCTTGGCGCTGATCTGACAGGTAAGTGCCACGCGTTCGAATTTTGCGTACAGTTATTATTTGACCGGGAGTTCTCTTCCAGCGCGTTTTATTGGTTCAGTAATAACGTGGTTACAGTTATAAATCAGAGAGGCACTGAGACAGCGATGGCTTATTTCACAGTTTTTATTGTAACAGCCGAAACTGCAAGTCCAGTCCGATGGCCTGCCTTCTTTTTTCACCACGGCTAAACCGACCTACCAAAATTTCTATTTGCTAGTTTTGGGTTCTTCCTGACCGCTTGGCAGGGCGACTTCTTGCGCAGCTTCTCCTGAACGAAACTTCGGAAATGTTTCCCACGGCGTTGCCAAATCAAACTTCCGAAACTCCTGCGTCAACTCGAGAGGTTCGACGACGACCCTCTGCACTTCGTCGTCGTAGCGGACCTCCACGTAACCCGAGAGCGGGAAGTCTTTGCGGAACGGGTGCCCTTCGAAACCGTAGTCCGTCAGTATCCTCCTCAGGTCCGGGTGGTTGCCGAAAAAGACTCCGAACATGTCCCAAACCTCGCGTTCGTACCAGTTTGCGCCCTTGAAGACTGCCGTGGCGGAGTCCAGCGGCGTCAATTCATCGGTGTACGTCTTCACACGAATCCTCGAGTTGAAGTACACCGACAGAAGGTGGTAGACCACTTCGAAACGGTACTCCCTCGTTGGTACGTCGACACCGCAGATGTCGACTATGTTTGTGTACTGAGCGTTGTGGTGTTCTTTGAGAAAGCTGAGCACGGGCACAACTCCTTCGGGGGCGATCATAACCTCGAGCTCGTCACCAGGCGTTATCTGCACCTTCTGGACGTACTTGGGCAGGCACTCGGCCACGTACCTTCCGAAGTCCTCGAGTTTGGAGCGCTGCACGTACAGGGGCTTACGCACCGAGGGCCTAGTTTCTTGGGTCGGCGACGACGCGGCCTCTTGGCTCTCGTAACGGCGCGCTTGTGCCGACGCCAATGGCGTAGTCTGCCTCATAATGTTGCCTAGGCTCGTGAGGCATCGGACTCTTCCAAATAGAAGAGACATCGTTACAAACGAGCCTCCCGCTAATGATAAATCAGCGTTTCCTTGCCCGGCGACCTTCCTTCCGACGAGGGAGACAGCAGCCACGGCAAGGCTTACTCAGCTTACTCTATGGCAAGGCGGTAATGATGATAGCTCTTTTTGTTTCTTTCGGTGGTAGCGTTGGTAGCGCCGTCTAGCGTTTTTGTGGCAACTGGCAATATTCATTTCAGAACTATCTTGCAGGGCGTGCAGAGTGCGGCGTTTCCCCCGTTCGTACGGGTTTTGTGGGGCTTCCCGTGTCAAACTGCATTTCACCGCAGTTTACCCTGTACGTTAACTTTTACTGTAAGGAACCGAACATTACTGGAGATAAAAGCCCGCTTCGAGAGTATCCACTGACATTTTGCGGCGGCGCTCTCGCGCGAATGCACGCGGTAAGGAACAGAGACGTTGAGGAGTGTGCCTGGAGAGCTGTTTGACAGTTTGATTTGCGTTCGGTCTTGTCGCGTGAGCGGTTTGACCGTTTGTCGACGGCGAGCAGGAGCAGCGACCATTCTTCGACAGCCCTGGCCATGACTTGCAGGTAACGAGCGGGAAACGAGCGAAACACAATGGAGCGTCCGGCGATCGTGGGGAACGCGGCGGGCGCCGCGACGGACACTTTTCGGGCTACCGTAACGCACGTGGCGCCCGAAAACCGATGGCTCAAACTGTTCGTGCAGAGGAACCACGAAATGATGAGGCATATCGAAGCCTACCTCGAGGGCCTCGAGCCGGCGCTGTCGTCTAAGCCTGGCTTTATGCATCAGAGTCAGATAGCGCTGGGAACGCCGTGTTTCGCGCGCTACTCGAACAACAAGTGGTACCGCGCCGTGGTGTCTTCCTGGCCGCGCCACAACGAGACTTTAGTCGAGGTGACGTTTATAGACTATGGCAACTGCGAGGAGGTATGCGTCGGTGACGTGCGCCAAAGCCCCGACCCGATCTTCAGGACGCCGCACGGAGTTTACGAGTGTTTCCTAGACGAACTCGACTTGAGCCTTATCACGCCGCAAGGTGCAGAGGAGCTTGTCCTATTGGCAAAGAGCACACTCTTGTCAGTAGAAGTTACCGTCACTGTTCGCAGGTACGAGCAGGTTCAGGTGAACTGTGTCAGGCCCATTGTTTCGGTCACCTTGCCCGACGGGAGGAGCCTGGCTGACATTCTGGTTCGTTCGCCAGAGTTTGCGAACGCCATGGCACAGGCTGCTGCGAAGCCCGCCTTCTGCCTTCCGGACATCAAATTGGGCGTACCTTACAGGGTTTACGTTGCGCACGTTGAAGAAATGGACGATGTCTTCTTGCATCTTGCGGCCAGGGAACCGTCGGCGTTCTCGGACATGATTCAGGACACGTACACGAACGTTGCCTCACTCGACCCATCGCTAGTACAAAGAGATACGGTTTGTCTGGCGCGTTTCACGGAGGATTCCTTGCTCTACCGCTCCCTCGTTGTCGACTGCTGTCAGGGCAACTGTCGAGTGGCCTTTGTCGACTACGGCAACCGTGAAGTGAAATTGTCGTCAGAGTTGTTGGTGATCCCTCCCGAACTGCTGGAGGAGCCTGTATTTGCTATCCATTGCAATGCAACCAGCACGGGGCTCGACAAGGACACATTCCTTGAAGTCACTGCAGAGCAAGAGCTGACGTGCATATTTTCGCAGGGAGTGAGGCAGGGCGTATATGCTGTCACGTTCGATGGTCTGAACGGCAGCAAAGCAGCTCCGGCAGCCAATTGTGCCTCGTATAACGGACTGCCAGGAAATTTACCCCCAACGAGTGCATCTTACATCCAGATACAGCAACTGAGGCTTGATCCAGGCTGTCGCCATGTCATGTATGTCACATTTATCGAGTCAACCAAGGTTTTCTATGCACAGCTAAAGGAAATGGCAGATGACATCGAGCAGATTTCTGCGCAGCTGGCGGCCGAGTCCCCTTCACTTGCTATGCTTTTGCCTTCAGACGTCGTGCCTGGCTTGGCTGTGGCTTGCAGGTACGAAGGAACGTGGTACAGGGCTGTGGTGGTCCAGCCTGGCCCGCAAGTCCAGGTCTGGATTGCCGATTACGGAGACACCACGATGCTCGACATCTCTGAACTCCGACAGTTGGACCTCAAGTACACCCTGCAGCCTGCATATGCAACGAAGCTCACTTTGGACGGATTCACGTGCTCGCCGCAGTCGTCCGAAGCGATGAGACTGTTGCTGGAAAATCTGCTCCTCGACGCGGAGGCAAACGTTTCGATTATCAACGTCCTTCCCGATGGTACGCATGCCGTCCAAATATTCGTTGGGGACCCTCCGAAATCGGTTGTCAAGGCCCTGAACGCAGCGCTGGAAAGCAGTAGGCAGGGATGCACGGCAAAGGCACAATCCCCCACTGTGTGTCCCGTGGAGAAACTCATTGTGACAACCGTCACTCCCCCACAAAAGTTCTTTGGCCAATTCATGAAGATCCCTGATGGAGAGCTTGATGCCTTGCAGAAAGAGCTGGGAGACTATTATTCTGCATCGTATCCAGACCCAGCATTCCAGCCAATGCCTGGGGACCATGTGTGCTGTCGATTCTCAGAGGACGGGCAGTTCTACAGGGCGAAGATCGAGAGAGTTTTGGCCAACGGCTCGCAGTATGACGTTTTTTACCTGGACTACGGCAACGAAGAGACTGTGTTGCCGCAGGACGTGCGCTCCCTGCAGCCGCAGTTTGCCGTCGCTCCTCTGTTTGGTATACCCTGCCAGCTGCAGTCTGGGGAAGTCTCGGAAGACATGGTTGACACGGAAGTGGAAGTGCGCTTCCTGGCCTGCCATGGCGACGTCCACACCGTGACGTTTACCACCCCTAGGCAGAGTCTGCCACCAAGAGGTTTGTTCAATTTTGTGGGAGCTACTTATCGTACATAGTGCAGCTGTTGTTGCAGCATCATTCACAGCGCAAATAAATGGTGGCAAGAAAGGAACTTGGAAATGATGTAGACTGGTGCTGTGGATGACGCAGGTAGCACCAGTCTGCGTTGTTTCAGTGCTCTTTTCTTGTCTCCATTTATTTGCACTGCATGAACTTAACACTCAAGAATAAATACCGGTTAGCCCGTGAGCGGGCCCTTTTAGAGTTGTGGAAGCCACTATACTCTGCTTAGTAGTTTACAGATGACAACGTAGAAGTTGCACAAGTTGTGCTGTTGTAGGAGTTTCATTCTGTGCATTTCATAGGGCAGCTTTTTTATCTGCTATGCATTCCGTGGAGCAACCACTCAATACATCACAGCCTGTGGATGCTAGATTAAAACTAATCTTTTTTTTTTTTTTTGTGCTTATGTGCATCTTCGTGCTTCCAGTGTGAACTATATTGTGTTCAGGCTTCCACATGCCGTCTATGCGGCATGTTGAAGCAACGGGCACAAGCTGCTGCAATCACTTGCACTTGGCAGAGGCTTGACATTCACTGGGAAGACTCGCGATGTATAAACAACCTTGTGGTAAGAAGGAATTTGTGCTGTCTGCTACTCCCTCGTAGCCTAGCCTATCGCTACAAAAGGCTACAAGAGACTAGCTGACAAGCATCCGGGGAAGGCGGAGATACCCTTAGTATGGCTAAGCAGCAGCGGCGAAACAAATAGCTGGTCTTGTAATCTGCTGTTGGTTTAAGGTACATGCAATGGTTTAGGATATCTAAAAATGCCTGCGGACTGTCCTAAGAGACAGCCCGGGGGCATACATCGATGCTTGCAAAATGCAAAAGCACCCATGCACTAAGACATCACTCGCTGATGGTTTAAGTTTGTCAGGAACCTTCTAAAGTCAATGGTGCCCCTTGCACCTCTCATTAGTCGAACGAAAGGCGGGGCAAATGACGTGTAATGTGAAAAGAGCCAGAGATGGAGCCATCTGCTGTTCTGCTCGATCAGCCCTCTTAAAACAAGTAACAGCATAAGAGGCAATCAAGAGAGTGCCAGAGCAATGCAACATGCTGCAACCGCGTGATCACTTTTTGGGTTGTGACGTCGCAGAAATGAAGCCAACTGGCAGTGGAAAAGCTGTCGTAGTGAATTATTTAGGGCACTCTGAGGCCTAACAGTATGTTTTTCTAAGCTCTTGGAGGTCCCGAACTCTCGTATGAGGCCCAAAAAATTCTTTTTAATGTCACATCGGTACTCCTTTGACACCAACTGCAACATAATTTTGAGTTTAGCTAAATTGGTTTTAAATTATTCCTATCTGCTGTCAATAATCTTTCCAAAGCTGTGCAGAAGTACCATGAAGTTACTGTAGGCTCCTTTATGACTGCATGAGTACATGAATGCTAGTGACATGCATTAGATAGTTTCTTTAAGCTTTCCAATACCTGTGCCACAAGGGCACTAGAAATGACATTCGGTAGTTAAGGCATTAACTTTCTGAATTACATTTTTTTCGGCCGAGCTGACACACGTCTAACTAATGGCATTTGGCTTGATGATGTCAATAACAGTGACTTTGAAAGGAGCAACTTTAGGTTAATAATAAAATATAAACATGCATTTTAACAACTCTACTTTGCGTTCATGAATAGTGAAATGTATAAGTGAGCATATTATGGTGCCGTTAGCTTGTGTTGCCGTCTTTTACAACATTGCGACAGATCACAGCAACTTATATGAATCCGAAGCCTAGAATCCGTCATGTTTAAGCAGTCTCAATTATAAAGTGAATTTCGCTCTAGTGCAACTGGGAAATAACATGCTATCTGTTAAGTCATGTATAAAATACTTTTGACGTGACACATGCTATTTCAAATGTTTTGTGTGTACTGCCCTAA
Organism: Rhipicephalus sanguineus; assembly: GCF_013339695.2. Lineage (NCBI taxonomy): Eukaryota > Metazoa > Arthropoda > Arachnida > Ixodida > Ixodidae > Rhipicephalus > Rhipicephalus sanguineus. Next base: position 7,924,540 of record NC_051185.1, on the reverse strand, counting down.
GTAAACTTTGGCGTCAGGAGTATGCATGTCTCAGTCGAATGAATTCTAGCGAAGGCATTAGGTGACGAATGGAATTAAGGCAAATGCCATTTGATTATGCCGTGTGGCACCGTGCAAATGGCATTAAATTTTAAGGCATTAGGAAGTTAATGATCTTTTCTGTGCCCGTGTGGCTTGGGTATAAGAGGCTTTACTGTGTCCCGGAGAATGCTATCTAGCCATCTCTTGCACAGGGTAACCTCGTTTTCTCTTGCCTTCCACTTTGGCTGGCATCAATTTTTCCTCCACTGAACCTGCAGCCTCGACGGCATGACCAAGTGAATACTATATTTCAGGATGTTTGGTTTGAAAAAAATTTGGCAGGTCCCACGCCTTGTGGGAATCGGTTTAATGCGAAGCAGTCGGCGAGTAGTTCTATGCTGCATTTTGTTGGCATTGAGCCAAGCGTTACGATGTGGATCGACATGTTTTTGTAAATGGAGTAGTGTGCACACGGTGAATTTACCAGGCACGTCGACTACACTGGCATTTAACTGGTAACTTATGATTTGATGGTGATGTCAGTACTCACACTAGAGCACAGACACGAGTATTATCGAAATGAAGTGCACTTTATGGCACGATGATATGAATATCATACGTAACTTTCATTAGTGTATAACTTTTGGGTTGAGTAATGCTTGAGTATAGCTTGCTGAAGCATAGGAATACAATTGTAATGTTTATTACAGTAAACTCTCACTTGTACGAACGTCGGTTTAACGAATATTTCAGAATAACGAACTTTTAAAATCCCCGGCGATTTTCTTATGCATTGTATGCAAAAATCTTTCAGTTGAACGAATTTCAGAATAGTGAATTTTTCAGTTGAACGAACTTGATCCGCGGACCCAGGCTCATTTTTTAAATCAATTCAACGAAGTTTTGTGCACTGCAGCACTGGCACAGCCGATGCGAGCCGCCACTAAATCGCCCATCCATCGGCGGCGGCGCGACATCGCTTGTGCATGCGGCGCCGCCGAGGTAAAGCGGCCGTGCGGGTGACGAAAACGAGCCACGTGCACATCAGCTCGCCCCTTCTTTTCTTGTCTGTCTCATCGGCATCATCGGCATTGTGCGGCCATCTTCATTTCGGGAAAAAACAGCGCATTTCACGCGCCGTGCGCCCTTGTAACATCAACCAGAAGAAAAAGAGTGCGACGAGGAAGTCGTAACGGCTGAGGCAGGTTCAAATCCCGTAACTCTAGCCGAGGCGGTAGAGTATGTCAGAAAGTTGCGAGACTTCGTGTCTTAGCAACAAGCTGGGCCAGAGGCAGTGCAGAGAAACGTAGACTCTGAAAAGTTTTGTCTCTTCTTGCGCTTTAAGGGTACCAGTCCAAATGAAAATTACAGATTTCTTTTCAAAATAAATTGCATTTCACACTTTTGACTCTAATGTCTGCTGTGCCCAATGCTGTTCCATATTCTAGTGAATATTCAGTTTAGTGAACTTTCAGTTAAGTGAACTATTTCCTTAGGTCCCTTGAAGTTCACTCAATTGAGAGTTCACTGTAGACTGCTATAAAAGTGGAGCCAACACTAGAACCACAATTGACATTGACCCGAAATTACACCTGCATCATAGTACATATGTAGTGTTTATTGATTTGTTATGAAATTAGATAGCCAGCACAACAACCACATTTGAGGCTGCACCGACATTACGCCTGCATAGGGTCTTTTACCAAAGCAGTTTCTAGACCTGGCGTGGCTCTGTGGTAGAATACCTTACTGCCACGCAGAATGCCTGGGTTCGATTCCTGCTGGGATCCTAATTTTTATTCTTTGCATTCGTCGGGTCAACGCTGCCGATTTCCGTTTTTCTTAACACTCTCGCATTAAATTACCAATGTCTGTTCTCGCCGTTCCTGGGTAGACTAAACTGTCAATCACCTGTGGCACATACCTGTATTCATGGCCCGTGGTATACGGGTATGTGCCACACGTGTCTGGACGAAACGGTTTGACGACATACGGGACAGGATTTTCACGTTATTCATGTCATGACCACACAGTCATATTCGTCAAACCCTCTTGTCCTCCCATGCCAATTTTGCTCTACATCAAGTTAAGGAGGCGATCACAAGAGCACCCGTAGACGTATGCGGCTAGATAGATACGTAGATAAAAACGCTCAAAAGTGCCTTAGGTTTGCCAAGAAATGCTTCGTATTTAAAAAAGTTCCATATTAGTTTTCCTTGTGAGAGAGAGATTGAGCAATAGGTTGGAGGGTGAAGGTGGTAGTCTTTATTAACAGCGTTTAAAAAGCTCAAAATTCTGGTTTGTGTTGTCATTTGCAGTGGCTGGTAAGGTTGTTCTGTTTCTTCCCTTGTCCTTTTTCAGTATCAGAAATTGTTATTGTTGCTAGTTTTTCGTGTTTTGTACACTTTATAAACTGGGATGCTGACGCTGTCGCAGATTTCATTGGCAGTTAGTTCCCTTTGAGGACAAAATGTGGAGGCACCCGAAGAAAATGTTTATTTTTTATAGGAGTGCGCAAAATGCATCTTTGAACAAAGATATTCAACAGAAAAAAAAATTGTGGAAACTTCTTTATATATGTTTGTTGCCAAGAGGCAAGAAACATATTGCTTCATTTCTGCCGGTTAGCAGAAATGAAGACGCTGGTTAGCAGCACCGGGCGAGACACTGAAAGCCACATATGGCTTCATCTGAAACTTGCACGGACGGGTAAATGAAGGTGTACATTGCATTCCCATCTTAAATGTGCAATATTGCTTTCTCTGATCGTGCTTTCGAAACACAAAAATGAGCTATACGTCAAACTGTTGTTTGTTTCCTTGTCCTTCCTTTCTGCATTAATCTGACATAGGGGCTTTCTGATTATTTGTGTCTTGACTGAAGACATTTAGACAGGAACTCCACATTCGGAGGTAAAAACGTCTTGTTGCCCACAGGCATTGCTAATCTGTAAGGATTAAAGGGACACTAAAGAGAAACAATGAATCAATAGGTCTAGATCGATAAATTGTGCTCTGAGGACTCTTAATGTCGTTGATTTCGCCACCACAGGTTTATTAATAGAGGAGAAAATAAAGTTCAAAGCTTCATTTTCGAATTTCGCGCTGAAATCTTCCAGCGTGACGTCACTGATTTCAGTTGTGTACTTATCGTATTTTGACGTCATTGGCTCAACAAAATTACCCCAAACTTGGTATGTTAAGTCTATGGCCCCCTCAAAAGACAATGTACTTTATTTTTATTGATTAGGCACTACGTAGTCCCTAGTAGGCGCTGTCAAAAACGTGACGTCGCGGCGAATGGTGCGGAAATTTCAAGGTGGCGTCGCCACCCACATCTTGTTTCTGCGCATTTTCTCGCTTACTGAGCACCTTCTCGCAGCAAGTGTGGCATTTTTGGTATCAAGAAAGAGTACTTTACTAATATGAGAAAAATCGTTTTGCTCTTTAGTGTCCCTTTGAAGGGGTACTGACACCACTTCTTGAAGCTGAATTTACTCTGACATACAAACCTCCCATATACAGAGATGGTTGTGAGCAGATGTGAAGCTTATTAAATGCTGATAAGATAATCAGTGATTCCACTCCTGCGCCAACTGCACCAAAGTGCGCCAAATTGTATTTACTGCGCCATCCTGATAATATCGACGAAATTTGCGCCAAAGTCTCGGGTTTTGGGGCGTCTATCACCGGCAATTGCACCGCCGGCGCGTCAGAACATGTGCAGCTTGATCTTGGGGCTGCCAATAAAGTCGCAATCATGGACCAAGAATTATTCCGCTGAATAAATAGCGCTCGCGCGTGCGTTCCGAGTAAGCCACGATGCCATGCACGGTGACGACGCAGCTTCTGTTCTGCAAGTCGGCTCGACAGCAAAACGCGCTCTCCGCAGAGGCTCGTGACGTCGTCTAGGCCTATCGGTAGCGAGAAATTGCGACGGCGATTCATCGGCGGACATCGTCTGTTCCAGAAACGCTGCTGATAGCTCGTTTCAAGCGTCGCACGGAACGTAAGGAAAGCAATGTTCAGTAATAACCACATGTGCCGCTAAAATGTCTGTCTCTTCTGTTTCCGGACATCGCGGAATGAAATCTGGAATCGCTCGCAGTAATATATATGGGCAGTGATTCCACTCCTGCGCCAACTGCGCCAAAGTGCGCCAAATTGTATTTACTGCGCCATCCTGATAATATCGACGAAATTTGCGCCAAACTGCGCCAAAGTCTCGGGTTTGGGGGCGTCTATCACTGGCAATCGCACCGCCGGCGCGTCAGAACATGTGCAGCTCGATCTTGGGGCTGCCAATAAAGTCGCAATCATGGACCAAGAATTATTCCGCTGAATAAATAGCGCTCGCGCGTGCGTTCCGAGTAAGCCACGATGCCATGCACGGTGCCGACGCAGCTTCTGTTCTGCAAGTCGGCTCGACAGCAAAATGCGCTCTCCGCAGAGGCTCGTGACGTCTAGGCCTATTGGTAGCGAGAAAGTGCGACGGCGATTCATCGGCGGACGTCGCCTGTTCCAGAAACGCTGCTGATAGCTCGTTTCAAGCGTCGCACGGCACATAAGGAAAGCAATGTTCAGTAATAACTACATGAGTGCCGCTAAAATGTCTGTCACTTCTGTTTCTGGACATCGCGGAAAGAAATCTGGGATCGCTCGCAGTAGATATATGGGACAATATCGAATTTTCCTTGCTTCGCGTTTATGGAAGAGCACGCGAACGGTGGAAACGCGTTGACACTTTTCCTCAGATATACTTTATCCATGGATCTTCATCCAGAACAGCTTTTTCGTAATTCCTTCCGCCAGCACGTCAGAGTTTGTAATCACTCTGCGGTAAATACCCCCTAAAAGGCCCTGCCCTTTCGAGCTCACATGCTAGGGTTTCAATTCGAATTTTTTGCTTGCATTTTTAAAAATGTCATCTCATTAGTAAAATCATATCTCCTGGTCGGAGCAGCCGCAAATGCGCAGCTGTCAGTAGCGGGCCCGTCGCTGACGGCCCACATTTACAGTGGCTAGAATAGGGAAGTGTGAAGACCGCGCCGCCTGCGCTGACGCTCTCCACCGATGCCTCGACCGGCGCTGTCTAGGTGGCGCTGGTTGTAGCTTACACGTCGCTCGCTCGGCTCGCTGCAGCAGAGCTGCCATGTCAAGGCTGATTTGTGGCTCATATGGTTTTGTTTGAGCCGTAAATTTTTATTAGTGTCTCTACTATAATGCAGGGCGTAAGTGCGCCATAAAGAAATGAAATTTGCGGCAGATATTATCAAACATTATCACCGTATGGTATGACCGTACGCACAGTATCATAAGTGAAGCTTTACATGGTTCGCAAACATCGCGGCCAGCTAATGTTGCCACTGCTTGTGATCATTCCTTGATGCTGAGAAATGTAACTGATTAACATTTTGGGGAGATTGCCATTTCACAAGGTTACAAGCAACCTCAAGAAGCACGAAAGAAAAATGCTACTATGACATTGATATCAATTTTTTTCATGTTGTTATACAGTATACCTAACATTTTGCATGAGATAGTTTTCAAGAACTTAAGTATTCTTGCGTATTCACAGTGGAAATATTTTTCCATTAACAACTGCACAGAAAATCGGAGAGCATTTTACTCTTCTTACACATTTTATTTAAAGTTGAGGGAATCAAAGTAGGGAAGAAAGCTAGCACATTACAGGGTGATGCACATAACATCGCCCTTCGAAACTTGAAGTGCTTTGATCTTTCTCTTGCAGAACTTCTCTGTTTGTTTAGAGATTTCGTGAAGTGAAGCCGTGTGAGAACAAAAAACTTGATTATGTTGCTCGTCAGATCTTGCTTGTGTTCTGCATTGAGTTAAGAAGTTCAACTATAGTGTCCCTTTCAGGGGCGTAGCCAGAGGGGGTTGGGGGGGGTTCAACCCCCCCCCCCCCCGAAATTTTTCAGTTTTGCTTGCGTATATAGGCACGCACACATACAAACGCACGCACGAACATACACAAAGTATGGTTGAACCCCCCCCCCCCCCCGAAAAAAATTTCTGGTTACGCCCCTGCTCCCTTTAGAGCTTATTATAACTGAACCACGATGTGAATGTGTCCTCCAGTGCCTCCACAAATGAAAATAGTTCAGGTGACAGGTACAAAAGCCCTCCAACATCACAGAATGCTGTGAATGACGCAAGATCCTTATCTGCGTTCTTAGGGGATTTGAGCACCTGCTCAAAACAGTCCTGGCATTTCGTTGCCATAAGTTTCCTCCGTGCCACACAGCCGGTCAAATAGTACACCAGTCTTCCGTCACTGACTTGCACAGGACACACATGGTCAGAAAGGAGAGTCGATGCCTGTAGTACACTTGAATCTTCGTCCAGGTTTCCAGTGTCCAGTAAATTGTCAACATGGATGGCCACTTCATCAGTTCCAACTAGTGACGTAAGTGTGTCACCTGCACAGTTGCCCGTGTCTGGTGCTTTTACCGAATTGCAAAAGCTAAGGGAATTCACGGCAGTAAGGAACTGGGTCGATGTTGGATGATCATTGCACCCGGATAACTGACGAATCATCCCGAATAGCTTTTCGATTGGATCTCGGGGATTGGAACGGCAGCATTCTTTTCCAAAGGTTCGTCTGCTCTTGGTATATTACGCTGCCACTGCTGGAACAAATGGTCGTCTTCGGGACTCCAAACAATGAAAGCTTCTGCTTGCACGATTTGTACCCAGTTGAGCATCTGGGCACAAAACAGTGGCTCTGACGTCTGCTCATGGCACACACTCCGCAAAAGACATAACGTAAACACGACAAGGCTGTCCGACCAGCAAATGCAGCACGAAAGAACAGCGTAAACATGCAAAAGAATCATGTTTGACCGGCGAGTTGCAGCGTTGAACAACGTGTTCAGCCTGAGAGCCTGACGTGTATACGACAGCGCGCGCCACCTAGCGGAAACATCGTAAGGCGGCTTCACTACCTCCCATTGCAGCCGCTTGGCGGTGATCACACTTCTAGTATTCTAGCCACTGTACCACAGTGAAGCGAGTACGCCATGTTACACGTCCACCCCTCACTTTCGGTGATCAATAGCCAACGGTTAAAAAAAACTAAGTTTCACTTAAGAGCGAAGAAATGAATGCGATACCAAAAAATTGTATTGTGAAACGAAGTAAGACTAGCAGCTAACTCTTTTGGATCCGATCTCGCGTAACTTAACAAAACGCTGGTTTAAGGGAATATGGCCCCTCCAGGAACCGAAGCGTTTTCTTGCTCTGAGTTTTCTAAACGCGAAGTAAGCGTTGAGAGCACAGCAAGTTTACGAGCCGTCTCCTGATGCCTCGAGATGGCGCGCGCGCAAGCGACTGCGCCCTTCGAACGATGCGCCCCCCCCCCCTTCCGCTCCCCTGGCGTCCCTTCATGCTCCTTACGAAAGACGGGCGGGGCGTTTCCTCTCTGTTTGATGAGCAATCGACGGCAGGCCCGCACGCGGGAAGATGTTATCTCATGCGCTGTCCGTGCAGCGGAGACAGAAGGCGGGCTAGTTTAATCTCCGCTTCAGCCGCGTTCGTCGCCAGCGCTCGCGAGCTTTTACCCGCGGCTAGAGAATGCGCGTGGTGATGTTATTAATTTGGACTTTATACGGAAAATTACGGCAACGGCGACGGCAAAAATCCGCCGAGACTGTCCATATAATTGCTATCGCAAGGGTCAATGTACGGGGCAGATTTTGCCCCCCCCCCCCTTAGGTGATTAGGTGCGGGGACGGCCGCCCCCCCCCCCCCCCCCCCGCCCTGCCCCCCCTGTGCGCACGCCTATGCTCCTGAGATGATTTTTTCCATGAGATTTGCAATGAATCGAAATATTTCTAGCCTTCATAAGAGCCTCATATAATACTCAGGTACTTGAATGTTATTGCAATATGCTTCTGTATTGCACTCCTGCATATAAAATTCGCTGCTCCAAAGTGCTCCCAGATGCAAAATTATCTGCTCCAAAGTGCTCCAAGATGAAAATTTTGCTGCTCCAAAGTGCTCCAAAACAGAAATTTTGCTGCTCCAAAAATTGCTCCAAATCAGAAGTCCTCGGTAGCATCACTGTATGGGACAATATCGAATTTTCCTTGCTTCGCGTTTATGGAAGAGCACGCGAACGGTGGAAACGCGTTGACACTTTTCCTCAGATATACTTTATTCATGAATCTTCATCCAGAACAGCTTTTTCGTAATTCCTTCCGCCAGCACGTCCAAGTTTGTAATCACTCTGCGGTAAATACCCCCTAAAAGGCCCTGCCCTTCGAGCTCACGTGCGAGGGTTCCAATTCGATTTTTTTGCTTGCTTTTTTAAAAATGTCATCTCATTAGTAAAATCATATCTCCTGGTCGGAGCAGCCGCAAATGCACAGCTGTCAGTAGCGGGCCCACAGTGAAGCGGCTACGCCATGTTACACGTCCGCCCCTCGCTTTCGGGGGTCAATATCTAACAGTTAAAAAAACTCAGTTTCGCTTAAGAGCGAAGCAATGAATGCGATACCAAAAAATTGTATTGTGAAACGAAGTAAGACTAGCAGCTAACTCTTTTGGATCCGATCTCGCGTAATTCAACAAAACGCTGGTTTAACGGAATATGGCCCCTCCAGGAACCGAAGCGTTTTCTTGCTCTTAGTTCTCTAAACGCGAAGTAAGCGTTGAGAGCACAGCAACTTTACGAGCCGTCTCCTGATGCCTCGAGATAGCGTGCGCGCAAGCGACTGCGCCCTTCGAAAGATGCGGTCCCCCACCCCCCTTCCGCTCCCCTGGTGTCCCTTCATGCTCCTTACGAAAGACGGGCGGGGCGTTTCCTCTCTGTTTGATCAGCAATCGACGGCAGGCCCGCACGCGGGAAGATGTTATCTCATGCGCTGTCCGTGCGGCGGAGACAGACGGCCGGCTAGTTTAATCTCCGCTTCAGCCGCGTTCGTCGCCAGCGCTCGCGAGCTTTTACCCGCGGCTGGAATGCGCGTGGTGATGTTATTAATTTGGACTTTATACGGAAAATTACGGCAACGGCGACGGCAAAAATCCGCCGAGAGTGTCCATATAATTGCTATCAATGTACGGGGCACATTTTGCCCCCCCCCCCCCCCCCCCCCCCCCCCCGCTTAGGTGATTGGGGGGGGGGGCGCCGCCCCCCCTGTGTGCACGCCTATGCTCCTGAGATGATTTTTTCCATGAGATTTGCAATGAATCGAAATATTTCTAGCCTTCATAAGAGCCCCATAATAATACTCAGGTGCTTGAATGTTAATGCAATATGCTTTGTATTGCACTCCAGGATGTAAAATTCGCAGCTCCAAAGTGCTCCCAGATGCAAAATTATCTGCTCCAAAGTGCTCCAAGATGAAAATTTTGCTGCTCCAAAGTGCTCCAAAACGGAAATTTTGCTGCTCCAAAAATTGCTCCAAATCAGAAGTCCACGGTAGCATCACTGGATAATTTATTTTGACATTGAAGTCAATTTTCGCATGGTGCACCGACTGACACCAACACTATCGTGACATCACTGTCAATTCCAGTGACTTTATGCACCAGAATGGCTAGTTGTGATGACGTTAGGTACCAAAACATTCAAAATGGTTGCTTGTGCATCTCACCCGTGGAGCCACAGAGCGGAGTGGTGATGGAAATGTCCAGATCTTTTGTATGAGCACGTGACGAGAGACTTGTGCTGTGTTGCGACATCGGGGTACAGTAGGAGCCAAAACTAGCTTTTGAAAACATACCGTAATTACTTTTTCAGGGTCTACTTTTAGGTTCGAGGGTGTACTTAGCAGTACATTTTTTAGGCTCTTGAGGGTTTTGGCATTTCAGTTGACGCAAGAAAACGACAGCGGAAAATTTTCATCTCAGTACACCTTTAAATGTCTCGAACCTCATCTGCCTGCAGATCCCCCTGCAGTGGTGGCACCTGCTCAGGCATCGGCTCCGGCCAACATGAACACGTTCGGGGGAGGGGAGGCCCCCGCTCCGGGCCTCGTGCAGTTACTGTTCAACCCCGGCTGCCAGGAGCAGGGCACGGTGGTAGTGGTCAAGTCGCCGTCAGAGTTCTACTGCCAGCTGAGCGTGAACGACGACCAGCTCAACAGCGTGGCCGAGGTGCTGACCAGCGTTGCCAGTACGCAGCCGTGCCTTCCACCGGCCATGCGCAAGGCAAGTTGTCCCTGCAGCTTCTCTTGGCGTATGACGTCTCTCGGCTAACGACCCTTGTACTACAGCGCCTCTTCCCGCGCCTCGTCGATCAAGACATCAACAGCTCGAAAAACTTAAATGGATACTGAACATAATTTTTGCTGCCGAGATTTTGAGCCGAACTGAAAGATTGGGTGCGGAAATTGGTAGACACAACCTTCATTTCAGACATAAACTAGTGGAAAATAACTAATGTAATGTGTTTTTCACAAACGTCCGCATCTAGCAGCTGCGCTTGTACTAGCGGAGGGGAAGTGAACGTGCGAGTGCGATCAACCGATTGATCGCACTCGCACTGAGGAGCACACGACAAATCAGTCGATGCGACGCGACGAATCGCAGGCACGGATCGGGACAGCAAGGAGAGCCACTGGCTGGGAGTGAGAGGCTGAGAGCGTCGTCTGGCGTCGGCGCCACAATAAATACACTCAGATCAGCGACGTCACTGTTACTAGCGTATCGTCACTCAGGATGGTATTTGCGGAATGTATCACACCTTACACCTAGCACTAGTGTCGATGTCGCAGGGCAGTCAATCTCCCGTTGAGCTTTTGTACGCTGTTTGCCCTCGAAATAAAATTACTTTCATGCGACGGACGCCATTCAAATTTGGCCAAGAAGACCTATGCATGCTGGGCTGACCAAATGGGCTATTCAGTAAGAGCCAACCAAATAGGCTATTATTTTTGATGTTTGCCAGTTGGTTAGAGCTGGCAGTGACGATTGGCTCCAGTTTGCCAGTTGTATTGCATTATCCAATCACCATGCACTGAAACAGACCGCCCGCTTCGTGGACTCTTACAGAACAGTACGATTGTTTTGTGTAGGACTGCAGGATTGTCTTCTATTTAGGAAAATAGATGTTTTGAAGGCGCGTTCAGTGGATGTTCTTGTGTCTGTCTGGCAACCGAGTGTACCCGTGCCATGTGTAATCTTACTTGAAAAAAAAGAAATAACAGAAAAATCTGGGACAAAAGAAAATTGGTGCTCGTTTTTCTTTGTTTCTCAGGGCTGCAGGAATGTCATACACAGCTCTGAATGATTGCCGGTGAAGCTCACCTTGTGTGTTTGAGTTGTGGCAGGCTTAGGTTTAAATGGCAGGCACTAGTAATGTAGAATTATTTGCGAGTCATAGTTATAGCAGAATATGGTAAAGTTGCAGCATTTTTACTCCCTTGCACTCACCAGTCTTGTTCGCCTTGTTTGTTCCCTCGTGCATTTCAGGTGGGAACTGCCTGCTGCGCCCTCTATTCGGAAGATGGCGACTGGTATCGTGGCATCATCCGAGAACTGCACCCTGGTGGCGCCACGGTGTTTTTTGTTGACTACGGCAACGTTGAAAGCGTGGCTGATGAGGGCCTCAAGCAACTGCCGGACTCCCTGAGGTCCGTCCCGTGCCAGGCAGTGGGTTGCAAGCTCAGCGGTGCCGTGGCCGTGGACGCCGCTGCAGCAACAGCGAGGCTGGACGAAATTCTCGCAGAGCAGGTGCGTCTCGTGTGCCTAGTTGACGGTTAAAAAAAGGTAGAAGCTCAGGGGTAGATGGAAGGAAGCGTGAAGAGATGAAAAATTCGGGAACATGGGGTGTCGCTGGAGCCAATGTTTCGATAAGGACTTGTCTTCAAGGCTGGAACTGCCTACCTGTTTGCATGCATGTGCATGTTTCTACCCTCTTCTCCAACCCAAACAAAAGAGAAGGGAAAGGGAAGTGTGCCAATGGGAGAGGAGGAGAGGTGGGGGGACAAGGGACGGGCCGGCATGCCAAATTGTGCGAGTCGGAAGGAAAGAGGAAACAGTTTGTAAGGCATGAGGCATGACTTTAAGGCATAAGGCATGACTTTATATTTTCTGTCTCTCGAGGACCAGAAGTTGGAGTGAAGTATGCAAAGCTTGAGCTCATCGACGCTGTGACCTCCCACATTAAAATGCTGTGCCACTGCTTTTGGTAATTTCTTCGCCATGTCTACGCAATGCCCGTCCTGTTTCGCTGATGTATTTGTAACAATATGATCATGTAGATAACATTTGATCACAAATGTTTCATCTACTAAGGTTCGCAACCATACTGGTGGTTGTGTGATGTTTGAAAAGTCTAGCATGATTACCGCACGAAGCGAACACTACCACTGTGTACCTGCAGCGTGCCTCGTGATCATGTCATGGTTTTGGTGCGCAGAGCCCCAGAATTTTTGTTTCTGCCCAGTTTTTAAGATGGTTCTCGAAGAGCCAAGCCGACTCTGGTTTCTTCTTGGACAGGAGGTGACCATCAGGATTCATGGGCATGACTACAACAAGATCCATGATGTGGATGTCATTCTCCCCACTGGGGTGAATGTCCGGGATCAGCTTGCCCAGGAGGGACTCCTGCAGAGTCAAGGTGGCTCGACCTTTCCTGCGCAGCCGCCGGCACCTTCTATGCAGGTGGCCCCTCCTCCACAGATGTCATCACCACAGGTGAGGGTTCTCTTGCCATTCTTGGTGCTGCCACACATGTTTACAGAGGAGGTCAGGATACAAATCCTCAAAAAGAAAAAAAAATGCAAGAAAACCTATTTGAAACTGGTATTTTTAATCCTACAGCTATCTTTGCATAACTTCGGTCAGTTCCCCATCTCCCTGGTCTTTATTGTAGCTGCAGTAGCAGTTTGTATTGCATACGCATCCAGAGTTTTTGACCATGTACTGTTCAGGACAAAAGTGCCCGAGACGCTAGACTTACTCTTTCAAAAAAAGAAAGGGGGGCTCATTTCTCATTAAGTGTGAGGACATAGACTCCAATTGCTTTAGTAGCGTGTAGAACTTTTTCGAGCCTACACACTTGTCCATAAATGAAAAAGCTTTTGCATTAAGGGGGGACGTGCCTTTCGGAACGAACTTTTTTGTTTCTGGTTAGATCTTGATAAAAATTGGCACAAAGACTAAGAATGACCTCATAATGCTTCCATAAAAATTTCAAGATGATATCACAAAAACTTCCTGAGAAACAAATAATTTCATTACTGGACCTCGTGGAGCGGCTGGAGAGTTTAAAAGATGACATAAAAAGTTGGTAAGAACTGTGTACAGAGGCGAATGTATGCTGAAGGGGGCTGCGTTTTCAAAATAATTTTTTTGCAACACTAAAAATTGTAGTTCATGTTTTCTCCACTGATACTTCAATGAGCACATTTGCACTACAAACAAGAAACCCTACCAAAAATTTTTAAAAGGCCAAATTAAAAAAATAAGAACGCAGCCCCCTGAAGCACAGTTCAAGGAGCATTACAAAAAAAACGGAATCAAAATCTGTCAAGTAGTTGCGAAGATATCTGCTCCACGAGCTGAGCTACATGCCAAAAAAACGGTATTGAGAAAACGAGGTTCAAAGTTTTGTGTCACGTTTACATGCCTAATAGGCACCAGGGTTGTAGTCCTTAGTGTCCTTTGCTGTGCGGCGTCGCTTGGCCATCTGACCTTTAGCCTGATGAGCTTTCGCAGCCTTTTTTTTCCGCATGGCATCTTTTTCGGCTGCTCTACGAAGTGCATGGCGTCCAGGTTGGAGACCAAGAGATGTGCATAGTTGGGTGTAGGCATGGAGGTTCCCAGCATTATACCTGCAGATTGCTTCACTGACAGCAGTTTCTGCAGCTATCAATGAGGCATGCTCTTCTTTGGGCAGAATCGACCAAATAATTGAGTGCAGGCTTTCGGCAGCATTTTGAGTTTTTTTGCCCTGGCACCGCTCAAGAAGCTGTGGGTCCGAAAGTCGCTGGTACACGGGCAGCAGGGCAGCAGCAACGTGTCGTCCCAGGTGGTACTTATGGGGTGGCTATGGTTCACCTTTAGCTTCTGCAGCCCGGTGTCTGCACCAGCTATCAGGACCTGGTGGGCAAAGTTCGTGGTGTGGATCCTGGTCAGTCGAAGTGGTGTGGTAGAATGTAGCCATGACAGCTCGCTGCATATCCTCCACTTCATCATGCTGCCTAAGGGCTTGGCCATAATAGTCAGTCAGTTGCTTGATCAAATTTTGGGTAAGGCCACCTTTTCCGCCAATAGGTTGGTCTTTCTTGCTCTTTGTGACGATGGTCCGCAGGGCTGTGCCCATTCTCTTTTTAACATGATTGATACAATCTTCTTTCCTCAGGGGTATAAAACCATAAGTCTGGTCCTGACACAGAGCTAAGAAAGTGCGGCTGTCGCCATCGCAAACGATGGTTGTGTAGCGCAGGTCATTTTTTTTTTAGTGAGCGCCGAAACAGTATGAGGGCTGCTTCGACTTCCATTTGGCCAGAGTTTGCCTCTGTGTTTTTCTGGCAAACATGCCCTTCCTTCCACTCACTGTAGCCGTCGTCACTTTCTTGGGGGCCCACAGCACATCCATGACAGTAATTTGACAGGACAACACTGTCAAGCACTAGTCCGGTATAGAACTCAATGACCGTGCCCACGCCGATGTGGGACGCGTGGCCGCGTGTCATCCACGTCCCGTCGTACACCACCGTGACATTCTTGGTGGGTGTTCCCTCCATTTGGTTGTACACATCGCGAACGGCTGCAACAGCGTCGGAAAACACATTTGCTGCAGCTGCTGCGCCAGCAGGCCGAAATTTCCCTTTGAGATGCCTTTGAAAAGTCTTGTGGTGAATTCCCCTATGTGATACATTCATCACTGACCAAAATCGCTGAGCGCAGCTGATCCCTTTCCAATCGTTTTTATAGCTTGCATGGCCCGAATATTCACTTCAAATGACTTGCTGCTTTCCATTCGCGGCGACGACCACGCATTTTTCGCGTCCGCGCCGCAAGCAGTGCAGGTGAGCACCATCTTTACTGCTAACCCGTGCTTGGTTCCGTGCTTCATCTTGAGTCCTGGCTCTTTGCACTGCGGGCACAGGGCACTGCCTAACAGACCATTCAGGGCCGCGCGTTGCACGAGGAAAAACTCATCTTCGTCTTCCGTTTCGATGTCACTCTCGTCCCCTTGGTCCATCAGTGACATCTTGCGCTCCGTCGCAGACACTGCTCTTAGAGACTCCTGAACAGCCGCGGCGCGTTTGCGAGATGCTTCCGCTGACACGAAACGAGGCTCTAATCGGGCCCGAATCGTGCTACTGGTGGTGCTGGTAGACGACCTCGCATCCTCGCGCGAAGTACTTGGCTGAGCATCCGCGATGTCTAGATCCTCGCGCGAAGTGCTTGGCTGAGCATCCGCGATGGATACATCCTCGCGCGAAGTGCTTGGCTGAGCATCCGCGATGGATACATCCTCGCGCGAAGTGCTAGGCTTAGCATCCGCGATGTCTGCAGCCTGCGCGGAACGACGAACGGATGTTTCCCCCGACGGCACAAAGCACTGCTCCAACAGCATATCAACAGTTTCATCGATGCTCGCGGACGATGCTCCGTGCGTGCTTGTGCTCGGCTCCGAGTCCTCGTCGTGCCGCACGCCGTCATCGCTGCTCGCAGAAGTCGCCGGATTGAATTTCTTTTTCACGATCGGCGGCTTCGGCTTACGAGCACCAAATCGCTGCGCAGTCTTGCGTTTCTTCTTGAACGATCGCCGGTCCATGATCGCATGTGGGAACCGATCTCAAAACTGCGATGCGCCAAACTGGACAACAACGTTTTTCTCTCACGAGCGCCGGTCTTATCACAGGGCAATGCGATCTCGAAACCACGCCGCGACAAGTTGAAAACGCTCGCAGTAAGCGGCCCGTCAGCACCGCCAGCGCATAGAGCAGACGACCTTTGCGCCGATTGCTACAAGCGACCGCACGGGCGACCAATGCGGAGCCGCCGTACAGTCACGTGACGCGCGTCGCCAATCGGAAACTGTCGTGGTACCTTTAAACTTTGGCTTGCTGTGCGCTTGCTCTTGCCTGGTTCAGCCGGCCGAGGCGGCAAATTTGAAACGGAAGAATCGCGCTATCCATAGAGACAAAGATGGCGGCGCTAGGTTACGCGGTTGCGGAGGTATCGCGGCTCGAAAAACGCCGTTTTTTCGCAATTTCCGTGAAATTCATCGCCACCCTAGCTTCGATAAAAAATTTTGACGTCATTTCTACGCCGTTTTCAGGGACGAAACTTCGAAATTAGATAGAAAAGGGGTCACAGAATGTGAAAATGAGATTTTCAAAAAATCGATTTTTGGGCCAAATTTCGCGATGCCAAAGCCGCGTCCCCCCTTAACAGAGCTAAATTTGTTGCCTTTCCTGCTTGGACAACATGTCTGCAGCATTGAATAAACTACAGTTGAACCCCTTTATCCGAAACACACACCAGGGAGCAGTACTTGTCCTTATACGAGGTGCCTCTTATAAGCAGGGTACAGTCAGGGGTGGAACAGTTGCGCCATTTGCACCATGGCGCGCTGAACCATCCCTGTTGCGCGCCAAACTCGTTTATCAGCGCTGTACTGCACCGCAGCACCCGAATTTAGCCGCAAGATGCGACAGCCATCAAGCCCCGGGCCTGAAAACATGGCTGAAACATGAAACAGATGCAAACAAAGAAATTATAAAAAAAAGCTTTGGTTCGAGTGGGCCCGGGCTTACGAACCTGCGACCCCTCGCTCTGAGGTGTAATGCATTTAGCCGCTCGGCCACCACACATACATCCTCTAGCATACTAACGGTGAGTTATTTATATACTCCATTTACCATTGGTGGTACGCATATCTTGGAGGTGCTTCAGGTTGGCAGAGGCTTTGGCGCAAAAGGATCACGGGTGCCATATGCATGAATGTTAGAGCTGTGCGAATAGCAAAATTTTGGGTGCGAAGCGAATTCGAATATTGAAGTGTGAGTGCGAATCGAATCGAATATTTTTAGAATATTTCTCTAATATTTTTCGGATACTTCGAAGTGAAATTGCTGAAAAAAATGTTAGATAGGAGTCCTAAGCATATTCTTATGAGATAGCAGCATGAAAGTGTTTCTTTTCACTAGCTTGATGAAGCACTGGTGGGGTGGTGTTTCATAGTTGTCTTATCAAGAATCGGGCAATGTAGAGGCCGCATTGTATTTATGTACATGATTTGGTGCAACCAAACTGTTGCCGACAACACTTTACACATGATAGGCAAAGATGCCATTTCCTCAGCCTCTCCTCCTCTAACTTCTGTTGAAGCCCAACTGATGTGGCAGACAAGGGTGTGCTCCCTTCAAGTCCGGAGTTCCAACATCTGAAATTTTGGATGCTAAAAAGCCTCGGCTACCAATATTTGGACTTCGTGCCCAAATTTCAGGCGCAAAACAGCATTAATTGAGCCCCCATCTCTGCCACATCTTTCATCTCCATGTTGGAACCAGCGTTTTCTTCGAGTTAATACTAGGGGTGTGCGAATATTCGTAATTTTGAATATTTTTCGAATAGTGTTTGCTATTCGATTCGATTCGCACTCGAATTTTACTATTCGAACCATTCGAACTTCCCAAGGACAAATACAGTCAACGTCCGATTGAAAGTGACCCCTTCAGATTTTTGATGTGCTTCACCTCATTACACTCTCGCATTGCGGCAAAGCTGCCTTTCGAGCTCCTTTACGGTCGAACTTGGCCAAAAGACAGTCAACGTCCGATTGGAAGTGGTCCCTAGATTTTCAGTATGCTTCACCTTATCACACCCCCGTATTGCGGCAGAGCTGCCTTTCAAGCTCTGTTACGGTCGAACTTAGCTAAGACATTCAACGTCCAATTGAAAGTGGTCCCTAGATTTTTCGATATGCTTCACCTCATCACACCGCCGTATTGCGGCAAAGCTGCCTTTCAAGTTCTACGGTAGCAAATGTATTAACTCGAGAAAACGCTGGTTCCAACATGGAGAAGGAAGATGCACAGAGGTGGGAGCTCAATTAATGCTGTTTCGGACCTGAAATTTGGACAGGAAGTCCGAAAAATCGGACGCCGAAGCTTTTTAGCCTCCAAAATTTCAGATGTCCTTAAATATCGACGTCTACGAGGCAGATTTGGAACTCCGGACTTGAAGGGAGCACACCCTTGTCTGCATATCAGTTGGGCTTCCACAGAAGTCGAAAGAGGAGGAGAGGCTGAGGAAATGGCATCTTTGCCTATCACATGTGAAGTGTTGTCGGCAACACTTTGGTTGCACCAAATCATGTACATAAATAGAATTCAGCCTCTACATTGCCTCATTCTTGATAAGACAACTATGAAACACCACCCCACCAGTGCTTCATCAACCTAGCAAAAAGAAACACTTTCATGTTGCTATCTCATAAGAATATGCTGAGGAATCCTCTCCAACTTTTTTTTTCTGCAATTTCGCTTCGAAGTATTAGAGAAATATTCGAAAAATATTCGATTCTATTTGCACTCACACTTCAATATTCGAATTCGCTTCGCACCCAAAATTTTGCTATTCGCACAGCTCTAGTTAATACATTTGCGACCGTAGCGGAGCTTGAAATGCAGCTTGGCTGCAATACAGGGGTGTGATGAGGTGAAGCATATTGAAAAATCTAGGGACCACTTCTAATCTGACGTTGACTGTGTCTTGGCAAAGTTCGACCGTAACGGAACTTGAAAGGCAGCTTTGCCGCAATACGAGAGTGTAATGAGGTGAAGCATATTGAAAATCTGAAGGGGTCACTTTCAATCTGACGTTAACTCTATTTGTTTTTGGGAAGTTCGAATAGTAAAATTCCAGTGCGAATCGAATCGAATAGCAAGCACTATTGGAAAAATATTCGAAATTTCGAATATTCGCACACCCCTAATGAATATACGAGCCGGAGGGCGTGCGCACATTGGCTTTCCTTGCGGCACGGGTTAGGTGTCCACCAAGAAGCAAAGCGAGGCTAGCTATTGGGAAGGCGATACGAACACGGTCCAATTGCACTATCGCATTCTACTCTTGAAAGTGAAGCTCAAGTGGCCTCCAAGTTTTTTGTGTCCACATTCTTTGACAGCTGTACCACGTGGGTGGCTTCAACTACCCGGCTCTGACTGAAGGTGTCGCTGTGCCCGTGGAAGTCTGTTGGGTCTTGACACCCGGCGAAGTCTTCGTTCAGCTCAAGGAGACACAGGGTGTCCTGGAGCAACTCATGAGCGAAATGCAGGTAAGAGTGAACAGAAAGACAAAGATTAGTTTTTTTTTCTTTGATTAGTGAAATAATTTCCGAGTGTCTAAGGGTAATGCTTAATTTTGATAGTACCATCTGTTGGACAAGGCTATTGACTGGCATGGTGACGATGTGGAGGGGCCAGTGCATCTGTGGCTGAAATAAGTGTTGTGTGCTTAACCTTCACATGGGGGACTCTTAAGGGGACTGCTTTTTACTGATTAGAAACTACATAGGCTCTAATAGATGCCATCAAAATCGGTGATGTCACAATGTTTGGGGGGGGGGGGGGGGGGGGGATTTCACCCATACTGTCTTTTTGCGAGTTTTCTCACTTGCCAGGCGTCTTCTCACGACAAGCGTGGTAATTTTGGAATTATGAGACTAATTTTAATTTACTAATGTGAGAAAAATCAATTTTCTCTTTACTTTCCCTTTAACCCTTTGAGGGTCGAACTTTTTCGCGAAATCCAGTCCAAAAATGTGTAATTTTTTTATTGCTGAAATAAATTCTTCAGGCGATTCTATTTAAGAAAAAAATTGTCTGAAATTTTTTTTCGTGACCGTAAAGTGACGAAAAAATCATTTTTGTTGTTACATACACATATGGTTTATTCGCAGTAAAATCAAGCAAAATCCTGAAAAAGAAAGCTTAACAGTTTTTTATAAATAAAATTATGCATTGTATTAAACATAGCTCACAGACATACAAAAATAAGCACACCAGAGTACTTTTCCGGTTAAAAATGTTCGTGCTCTAACACTAAAATTTTTTCAGCGTCTGATAGTCTTTGAAGCATGGCTTGCCGCGCACGCTTTTCAGATGTCGCTCCTTGATCGTCATTGGAGTCTGAACCCGTCAAAATATCCTTGTCTGACAAACTGAAACCCATTGAATCAGATTCTGATTCGGCACACGGGGAATAGTCCGCATCGGAAGAATCGCTGCTCGACTCAACGGCAGCAGAGCAACCGTGGTGCACGCTTCCATAGCGTAAGCGAACTGCGTCAGTGAGCGCACGGAAGATAACTCTATGGTTGTGCGGCCGTCCGGAAAGCAAAACGAGTGAAAAATCTACAGTAATCCTTGGCCTTATCGCCAACAAGATGTAGTTAGTTTTCCCGAGACCCCAAAACAGGAAACGCAATCACGGCGGTGTCGTTTGTGTAATTTAGCGCCGCACGGAAACAGATGTAATCACGCCCCGGGGTGCAATAAACGAGGGAGTAACAAGCGGTCACCCTTTGAGAGATTAGAAACGAAACAGCGATCAGCTTTGCGGGCGCAAGAAGCGAAAACCTACCGAAGGACGAAATCGAAACCAGCCGCACCGCGTGCGCGCGTTCCGATGCGCAACTGAACGGCCGCGCCGCTTTGGAAAGCAAAAAAAAAAAAAAAGAAAGACAGAGACACATCGGCGCATTGCACAAAATTCCACGTATTCCCGCAATGTGGCAGCACATTCCAAGCAAGAGAAATGATCGAAGAAGGCGCGCGTTTGAAACCAACCACTCCGCGGGCGCGCTCGGTTGCGCAAGCGATAGCCGGTGCGCCGTTTTGCGAAGCATAAAAAAAGCAACGGAACGACATCGGCGCATGCAAGAAATTCCACGTATTCCCGAAGCGTGGCAGCACATGCAAAGCAAGAGAAATGATCGAAAAAAGCGCGCACTTTAAACCAGCTGCACCGCGAACACGCTCGGATGGGCAAGCGATAGCCGGCGCGCCGTTTTGGGAAGCAAAATAAAAATACAACGCAGAGACATTGGCGCATGAAAAAAATTCCATGTATTCCCGAAGTGTGGAAGCACAGGCCAAGCGAGAGAAATGATCGAAAATGGCGCGCGTTTCAAAAATAAACGCTATGCCGTACATGTACGACGAAAACCCTTTGGTACCAGGAAGCTTCTGCCGTACATGTACGGCGAAAACCCTCAAGGGGTTAATGCCTCTGTCCTTTCATACAGTCGAACCCGGGTATATCGAACTCGCCAAAAAACGTTTATTAGTTCGATATATGGCATAATTCGATATAGGCCCGCTATAGTATTTTGACACAAAGGCACATAACAATAAGAAAAGTACTTTATTAATATGGTGGCTTACTTGCGTGCCCTACTTTGGAACAAAATAGTCCTGGATTTTCTTCTGTGTCAACGACTTCGCTGCCTGTGACAGCACGCACGCCTCCACGTTGTCCAACGAGTCGGAGCAGCCTTCCACATTCACGCAATAGCGCCGGACCAACGCAAGTGCACTAATCACTTCGGAGGATGTAGGCAATTGACCATCGTCAATTTCCTTATTGCTGTCGCTTTGGCTCGTGGTCGGCACGACGTCTGCAACGTAGCCCTCATCTTGTAGCTCACCCTTGTAGCTCACCGCACTGATGAACTCGCCGAATGTCGATCCGTCGATAGCTCCCGGGAACTCAAGGTGCTCCTTGGAATTTTGTGCGCGGCGGCGACGTCGTACTTCTTTTCACCGCGCTTGACCCGATTTATGATTTCGAGTTTCGCGGCGAACGGCAAATTCTGCCTCTTTGCACAAGCCATGACGACAGCGCGCCAATAAAGTTCACAGAGCACCAACAGGCAACACCACCAGCACGGACCACGCTGAATGAGGACTCGAGGAAAACGGGCAGCAGCAGGCACACAAGCATAAAGAAAGAGAAAATGGCGCTCACTTCTACCGCCACCGCGCCTCGGAGAAAGCACGACGGCCTCTGATTGGCTGTAAGCGCTGCGAGCGGGCCAGGATCATTTCTTGCAGGGGGGTGTTCGCCCGTGCACAACCGGGTCTAAGCCACTTTTTCTAGGGTGGCGCCGGCAGTTTTCCCCGCCACCGCGAGGGAAAGCCAACTTGCTGGGGCACTTTTGAGGCACATGGAGTTTGATATATCGGTTGTCGTTGCTATTTTCGTTCGATGTAACAGTAACTTTTGCTATATATTCTCAATGTAAATTTACCGTGTTTAGAAATTGTTCGATATATGGGATAATTTGATATAAACGGGTTCGATATAGTCGGGCTCGACTGTATTGATGTGTTTCCGGGCTAACTTTTTTCGTGCGACCTCTGCTCTCTCGCAGGCATTCTATGCCAGTCTCGGTGACACTGTCAGCAACGACATACGTCCGGGCCAGGCCTGTGTGGCCCTGTACTCCGAGGACCAGCAGTGGTACCGCGCCCGAGTGGTACACGCCAAGGCCGGTATGCTGGGCGTTCAGTACGTGGACTACGGAAACTGCGAAGAAGTCCCCGAGGGCTCGGTGCGTCAGGTAAGCGGGTTTGCCACGTTAGAGGAAGAGGGTGCCTCGGTGAGATGCGACCACCATTTCCTCGCTCGAGGTTTTTCCCGGAAACGCTTAAAAATTTGCCACCTTGCTTCTCCCACGCAGGGTTCTCTGAAGAAGGTAAGCGCACCTGCTTGCTTTTCACCTGCTTGCCATCTAGATGCATGGTTTCACGCGCATGCTCGCACCCGCATGTTTATTTATTTTTTGGTCTCGCTTTTGTTCGCCATCAGGATCGAATCGATCGTGATTGGTTCTTCGTGCAAGCTGCACGAGCGAGCCAACCACTGTCGTGAAATTCGATCTTGATTGGGCTCAGTGCATTGCTGAACGAATTTGAGTGAAACTTGTCGTTACAGAAAAGCTTTAGCATATGGCCACTGTTATTGCCATGGAGTTTCTAAAGGGAACCCTGGTGCCGCGATTGGTCAGCCATTATGGAAGTGACGGTTAGCGCTATTGCGACCAATATGCACTGGAATGCCAAAGCCGTGGTTGTGGTGGTGCTTTTGAGAAAAATGTGGAGAGGGCCTCGCAGTTCCAGCAAATCGCACGCACCTGGAACTATTGTCTGCTTTCTTTATGGAGTGACAACATTTTGGCCCACCTAACACCCCGAACATTTTCAGCATGAGCTGCTGCACTTCCTTTTTCTAAATTTTCAAGGAATCATAACTGTGAACACTATTTGTCTGGACATTGTCTATGTGCCTGTGCCAATTGAGGTACATATTGCACTACAGTTGAACCCCACAATAACAAAATTGGCGGGGAAGCGGGAAAATTTCGGTATTGCGAGAATTTCATTATTGTCAAATAACACAATACACTCAAACCTCATAACGAACATGGATATAACGAATTATTGGTCATAACGAAGTAAGTGAAGAATAGTCTTGTCATAGCTACAGTGTTACAAATAAATGTTTATAATGAATTCTTGTATATAACGAAGTTATTTTCGTGGCAGATGCAACTTTGTTATAATGAGGTTTGAGTGTACAAGTAAGGAAATGACAAGAAAAATGAAAGTTTATTGCCATAAGTCTGTTAGCTTGGCTTGTCGGCCTTTACAATGCAGCAAACGCATACATCTTTCTTCGCTGCGCAGCAAGTGGATTGCAGTTCAGCAGCGTTTCATTGTTGAGAAATATGAAATGCATTGAATCCTATGAGCATTCGCCAGGGACAAGAAAATATTTCGTTGTTTAGGAATTTTGTTATTGTGGGGTCCGACTGTAATTTTTGGGTGAACACTTATTTTATAGAGCCTCAGTCATTTTGAGTCAGAGGGTTAGAATTTAAGGAATTTCATGTACAGTCGAACCTCGTTAATACGTACCCGCTTTAAGTGTACCAACGGTTAAAACGTAGTTGCGACGAATCCCCGACCGAGTCTCATAGAGCCTAATGCATTCGCTGACCGCATAAGCCGTAGTGCTTCACCCTACGCCTACCGGTTAGTGCGTACCCTGCGTACCGCGATAACGTTTTGTGCCATAAAATTTTACTGCGCCGCTAAACTTCCCGACGCCACAATGTGCCGCCAAAGGTTTTCAGTCTTTTCGAGAAGTGCGTAGATCGGTCTGTCACCGATTCCGACTTCCGCGCGATTGCGGCGATGCCTTTGCGGGTAAGCATCGGGAAAGAACGAAGGTGAGGCGGCGGCCACCAACGAACGCGCCAGCATGACTTATCGCCGACAACCTTATCACAATAAGTATCTTCAGATATCTGCTCGGGTACGCGTGCGGCGCAGCACTACTTTAAGCCTACTGCACGCATTTAATAGGCGACAACCTGGATGCGCTGGGCCGCCGATTGCTGCCGCCTCGTTGCCGCCTCATTGTGCGGGGCCGTGCTCAAGCGCGCGCCGCTTTGTAGAAACGAAAGCAGCTCGCTGTTGCGGAGTTGAGCGTTGCTGGTCGTGGGCGACGAGAAACCTCTTTGCAAGCGTCACGTTAAACGCACGCGTACGGTACAGCAAGCGTAGCGCTGTTGTAACCATACTGCACGCTTTTATTGGGCGACTACGCAAACGCGCTTCCGTCCGCTGCCAGGACCGCTAGAGCGTCGCGGAGTGCGCATCGCTTGCAGGAAGTTCGTCATCGCCGCGTTAACCGAACAAGCTCATCTGTTCTCATCGCCGCATCTGTGCACGGTCTGGAGCGAAGTGGGTACAAAGAACACTCCCACGACAAATGCGCACGTGCAGCACGCGGCCCGGTGGCCCGGCAGTAACGCCGTGAGCCGAGAAGGCGACGCGCTGCACGCAACTAGCCAGGAGACGATCAGCTCCACGCAGCCGTACCGCGTTTCACTGGAACTGTGTCAGTTTTCATTTAGTACCAGATCGCGGTACAGACGCACACGCATATATCACGGAAAGCCAACACTGTCCGTTCTGTCGCTACGTTGGTCACTGCGTATACCGGACCCTGTAATATAGTTCCGAAATGGTCCTGCCGTTGCCACCGCGCGCTATCGGCACTATTGGACGGTCGTGCGAGAGTACCAGAATCTTTTCTCCAGTTCGGGAAAAAGAAAGAAAAAGCTTTGCAGTGGGTACTTTAGGCAATATTTGCTGTGGCACTGTATTTATTTGTTTGCTGGCGGCGATGGCGTATGCAAGGAGATGCAAATGTTTACTTGGTGGTTAATGCGTACTACCGTTTAGTGCGTAGTTATGCCGCGTTCCCGGCAGGTACGCATTAGCGAGGTTCCACTGTACTACCCATCGTTTCCACATTGGCCGAACCACCATGCTTGCAGCTTCCCTGCAGTGATTGTTGCAGAAAACTTTTACGGTTCATGCTACCAAGTGTGCCACTTTCAGCATGTTTGTGTGCTCCAGTCGAGGGTAGGGCGCGACATTTGCATGGCCAAGGCTGTAGTGGCAATATGGTTGTGGTATGCTGAAGCTTTTCGTTGTCTGCAATCACCCATGCTCTTTCTGTCACGCAGGTTGTGTTCACTTTGCACTCGTCACTGTCATGCATTTTCACCTTGGGTCACGCTTGAGCATGTGGTTCTGTTCCACAAGCGCTTTCCTCGTGGTGCAGCCCATCTGGCATTGCAAGCGAATTAGCTTGACCAAAAGCCAGGTTACATTTTGGACTCTAATGTAATTGAAGCTACTGGCATAGGCCAGCCTGTAGACAAATGCTATTTCATTTCTACAGCAGCAGCGCTTGCCACGCCGCTTGCGTTGCAGCACAGCCATGATAGCAATACACATTTTGGCTGGACCACGGCCGCACTGGAACGCAGCCGTGAATGATCATAGTTTCGTCCCATAGCTTAACATAGAGTGTCAAATAAAGAGCAATGATACGTCACAGAAATACTTGGAAAAACTTGTAAAACATAGAAAGGCAATAGCCTGACAAAAGGGGATAACAGTTTCGCTGTTCTGACGGCTTTCAAGGCATGGAGCTGGCTGCATTTTTCACATTCATAATGGCCTGTAGTGGTACTGGGAAGAGCAGCTGGGCCACTGCATGGTCTTCATGTCTGAGAAGGTTGATAAGCAAAAAGAAAGGCTGAAAATTTACATGTGCTAAGTAAAAGAAACAGTCCCAGCAGTCTAGGTTTTGAACTTTTCCCTTGAGGCTTCTTGTCATCTTTGATCCTCCTTTCATGAGTGGCCTCAGCTGGTCTTTTGTTGCCTTCAATAAGCACCATGTCGGCACCACATCACATGCATTGCCAGCAAGTGAGCTGGAGAGAACATCAGCTCGGGCTTCTGTCATGATGCTCGTGGCATGCATTCCATTGGTGGTGGGCGGTTTTACAGCAGAAATAATTTTGCTTTGCTTGCTGCACGGGTGAAGTCCGCACTTTTATTCGTGTCATAATCACCGTGAACGGTAAGTGGGGACACTTGAAGTGGTGCCTTCTTCTTCCGTTTTATGCGCTATTGCTTTTCTGTGAAAAATGTGGCTCTTCTAAAACACGCTTTTACCAAGGCTCATTTGCACCTGCGACTAGCACCGGTCACACAACCATTTACGACTGGCGATCAAAAAGCGACTCAAGGTGACCGATGTTCACACCTGTGTGCAACTTATACCCATCGCCACACAGATTTCAAGCCCCGCAAAATAAGGTGACATCCTGTTCCTCCTGCGCACGTGATTGGTTCAGAGGTTTGTGACTGCAGTCGTGCAACTGAGCCAGAGTAGTCACTTTGCAACCAAAGTGGCCATTTGCGACTAACTTGGTTGCACGACCAGTGCTAATCGCAGGCATCAAACGAGCCTTTAGTCTCCCTTTCTCTCTCATCCAGTCAGGGTGGTTGTTTGCATATTCATTTTATTTTTCATATTCAACTTTATTAGCAGCATTGGCATGTAAACATGCGTGTAAAAAATTTCTGTGCATGTAAACATGTAAACGTGTTTCGTGCACAGAAATACCCTA
Source organism: Rhipicephalus sanguineus (assembly GCF_013339695.2). Taxonomy (NCBI): domain Eukaryota; kingdom Metazoa; phylum Arthropoda; class Arachnida; order Ixodida; family Ixodidae; genus Rhipicephalus; species Rhipicephalus sanguineus. Next base: position 7,897,525 of record NC_051185.1, on the reverse strand, counting down.
TAAAGTGGGCGGGAGGGTGACCGCCGCTGTAGCTCACTGGTAGAGCATTGGACGCGTTATCCGAAAGTTGCAGGTTCGGACCCTGCCAGCGGCTAGTTGTGTTTTCGTCCACTTTAATTTCTTCACATTTAAATTGTAATTACAGTAGAACCCCGCTGTTACGTTCCTCACTGCTGCGTTTTCCCGGCTGTTACGTCGTTTTCCGCCGGTCCCGGCATAGCTCCCATAGGATACAATGTATTGGGAACCCCGCTGTTACGTCGTAACTGTCGGCCCGTTCCCGTATGATACGTCGCGAAGTGCACTCGGAGCTGACCGAGTGACTACCAAAGAGAGCCGCCATGGTGCATTTTCACGCAGCTTGGCCTCGTTTGACCGTAATATTAGCCGCATGAGAGGCGCAAGCAACAGAATCTTTCAATTGATGCAAACAAAAGCATGGCCTTCGAGATTCAAATTGCAAAGATGGCGTCTATGACGTAACTGCTCGCGAAAGCAAGGCCTTCGAGATTGGCATTTACTATTGAAAAAAGCATAGCCTTTGAGATTTGTATTGCACAAACATGGCGTGTATGACGTAATTGCTTGCGAAAGCAAGGCCTTCGAGATTGGCATTCACTTCTGCCATCGCGTTGGCGTAGTCTCATCATCATCGTCATTTGTCGGAGAGCGGGAGGAGTTCGAGCTGGTTGGAGCTCGCATGGTCGTGCGTGCGGTTCGCGGTCGGACTCGCCGCGCCGGTCGTGATTGCGTGTGCTTAGTTCTTTCATGCCTACAGCTGTTGGTGTTAAAAAATCACATACGTTGATTACATTTCTGTGGATGAGGCCGTCCTAAGCTCCGCGTTTCTATCCATCGACTAGATCGCGGCTGAGCGCGCCAATTTTCGTGCTGCTCGTAAGAATTGAAATAAAATTCTGTACCACTAAATATTTTGCCGTTTTTCCTGTTTTTCGGCTGTTACGTTTCCCGTCTCTTACGTTTATTTCCTACGGTCCCTTCAAAAACTTATCAGCGGGGTTCTACTGTACTGCAGTACAGTTAAAAAACTGCAATAACATCCCCTATACCTTCCTTGACTTCATTGTCTGCTGGTATTTATTCGGAATAGCTTGATGTAGCTGGGCCATCAAAATTAGCCTTGCAATAATTTGTCACCAGCATTAGCATTCGATTATGAAGCTCTTGTTTTACGATGGCTGCACATTTAGGAAAGTGCACACGCTCGCACTGATCGGTTGTTCATGGCAGATCTCCCACCGCGCGTGCTATGCAGATCCTGGCAAAGTATGCAGAACTGCCGGCACAGGCCATTCGATGTCGAGTCCGTTCGGTGGCTCCCCCTGGCGGTCTCTCGTCGTGGCCGTTGCTGAAAGACCAGACACCACTGCAGCAGATATTCGATGGTGTCTTCCTTTGCCGGCCAGCCGCGCAGAAGGATGGTGTCCACCTTGTCGACCTGGAACGCCACGGTGGTGGGCCGTCCCTCGTCGAGTCTCTGGTTGCGGCGGGGCTCGCTGCGGACGCGACCGCCATGCCCCGCGAGCTGGGATCCGCGTCGGAGGCCAGCCAGAAGCAGCCGCTGAGGGCCGTGGTTTTACCCGCCGAGCTTGTGTTTCATCCGAAGCAGTTTGTCGACGTCAAGGTGGGTTGTTGCGCCTGGAGTTGTCCTGCTTAAATTCTGTTTTGATAGTTTGTTGCCGATTGTTTAGTTGCAGCCGATGGGTTACTGCTTCTTTTGCAGCAGTAACGCAATTTAATTTGTGTAAGCCCTCCCTCTTTTGAGTCGTATGGGATGAAAAATTCTGGAACATGGGGTGTCACTGGAGCCAACGTTTCGACAAGCAGTCTTGTCTTGACTTCAAGGCTGCTACAGTTGCAGCCTTGAAGAAAGGACTGCTTGTTGAACCGTTGCTCCAGCAACACCCCGTGTTCAAGTACAGTAATACCTCGTTAACTCGAAGTAGTAAAAACCAGAAAAAATTTCGAGATAAGCAGATTTTCGAGATAAGCAAAGTTGGGCAAATTCCATTGAGAAATTCAGTTCTATCTAGAAACGTTATCCCTACTGACCAGTTTCTTAACAGGAGCGCCTAACTGGCTCTTTGTAAAGCTTTTGAAGAAAAATTATGACATACAAGCGCTATTAACCAGCTGTGTTTTTCGGCACTGCCTTTTTATTTAGTGCAGAGTGACCGACTAAGGCTGGTCTGCCTCTCAGTAACACTTGCACCTAGCAAAGCTTTCTCGAGTTGCTTAACATATCGCATGTGCCGATCATCCGCGCCGCTGCACTCAAGTTTATTTCGCATCAAGCGAAGCATGTATCTTGTTTCGGCGGAAGTCGTCACCCCTCGAGTAGCTGCGTCGACGCTGCCGCGATCACTGTGCGTGACGCCACGTTGTTTGGCTTAACAAAATGGTCAAACCAGCCGATGTTGCAGGCTAGATCAGTTTAGCCCACCGCTAAGTCCAGAGAATCGGCCTTATCTGTCGATGTGACTGGAAGGGGCTCCTCTCGCACGATGCCACACATTCAGCGCCGTTTTGACGTCCGGAAACTTCGAGCCTCGAATCCGTTTCTTTGATTAGGGCTACCTTTCTTTGCAGCGTCAGTGACTTGCTTTGCTTTGGTGGCGTTATCCTCACCACATCGCACGGCCGACGAAAAAATCCGCGCGACGTATCTTGCGTAAATAAAATTATAATAAAATGCTGAAATCGCATCTCTGACGGTAAACAAAACGTGTACGACCCGAGCTATTTTGCAGTGCCTGCTTATGTGCACGTCTATAGCGTCACATGACGTGACACAGGGTTGCTCGACAAAGTTGGTATGCCGCTAGGTTCCGACTTTACTTTCGGGAACAGTGGCCACTTCGTCATAAACGCGGCAGCCTCGCGCGAACCTTGTGAAACGTATGACATTTTGCCGCTAGTATTTTGTGAAACGGTTCGGCGGCGAAGTTTTGGTTCCATTCTCAGTCGAGATTTCGAGATAACCGAAAGTGGGCACGGAAATACTTCGAGATAAAAGGGCAATAAATACATTGCGCCTATGGGAAATGGTTCGGTACCGCGGAAAACTTCGACTTAGCCGATTTTTCGAGATATGCGAGTTCGAGTTAACGAGGTATTACTGTATTTTGCATTTTTTCAAGCTTCCATCTTCCCCTGAACTTCTGCTTTATTTGAGTCACATGGATGTTTTAATGAAGCGGTCAGCATGCATGGATGGTACGTGCTCACTTAGGAGTTCATTGTGAACTGCTCCTCTGTGAAATGCATGTCATCTCGAAACTGTTCATCAGAAGTGCTTGCTAGCCTCAAACATTCGCTCATGACGGTTCCTGCTATGAGGAGTTTAGGCTGCTCCACTCCAACGTACAGTTGCGGACCGTTTATTCGGATGCTACAAATTCGGGCATGCTTGTTTATTCGGACACCTTCGCAGCAACGCCACTCGTCCCATTGAAGTAATGTAAACTCACGACCGAAAATTCGGATGCCCCACAGTGTGCCGTTCAATTTTTCGGACTCCGGCTGGCTGATCGAGTGTGACGTTGAACGCCATGACAAGCTGTCATCAATGTTTACAATATTTTTGATAGGTTGCCAGCACTGAAATGTTGCACTGGCTAACGCTGGAGATCAGTGCCGGTGCCAAAAATCCACACAGAAATTGCCGATCTCGGAGGCTATGTTTGTTGGCTGCACAAAACTGTTGCCTTTTGGCTCTAGCCAGTCAAGTATCCATTGAACAGCTACCACGACCAAACAGCAGGCTAAGCCAAGCCAAGATGGAATCAGCTCGCTGCGGCGTTTGAGGTGAATGACAGCACGGACGAGTATGACGCAGATCCTAACTCAAAGAGAGTACGACAACACAAGCGGTGTAACATCAACCAGACCAACGTCGTTCCCTTTTGCCCTGTGAGGGTTTGTGTTGTCAGATGTTTCTGAGGCTAGGCCCGATCTGCGTCCCTAGCTTTGAGTCTCGCTCTCCCTTGTTTGTTGCTTGGCATGCGTGGTCTCATCTGCTGAAATTGCTCTGATGCCACCCATTCCATGTGTGCCGTCGGACCTAAAGAAACACGGCAACTACAAGGCCCCCATTGATGGCGAAAAAAGCAGTGATTATTCGCCAGGTGGAAAGTGGCCGACCTCAATCCGAAGTTGCTTGGGATTTTTTGCTGAATAGGTGGATAGCAAAACGGCGCGTCGTCTGCTACAGCACTTCCGGTTATAGGAACCGTCAAGGCTCAGCTCTTCGCTGCTTCAAGTTGTGTGCGGTTCAGTGTAATCGGGGAGGAGGCAAGATAACTGTTAACAACCGCGTCGCAGAAAGTACGCGTTTTCTCCCCGATTACACTGAATGGCACACACCTTGAAACAGCGAAGAGCTAGGCATCGAACCGGAAGACGTCATTTTGCTATCAACCTATTGGGGCGATGAGATCGTCCATCAGCTACTCGAACCAGTGCATGTGGACAGTGACTGCTGTGATGACGCGCCTCCCACACCACAGCTCCCACCCACAGGGGTGGCCAAAAATTGGCTGAAATACAGGCCGACTTCGTTGCGCGTAAGCATGCATGTGTACAGATGTGCATTGACAAGTTTTTGCCGGCCGCTGGGCCAATAAAGGTGCTTTTTTCTGGTGAATCCTTTTTTTCAGACTCCCGATTATTCGGACTTTTCGGTGGTTCCCGCAGAGTCTGAATAACGGTCGGGGACTGTATTTGATTATATGCATCGCGTTACTGTCAAGTTATGTCTCGCAAATTGTGAGGGAGGGCTCTAGACACCAGCTGACCACTTCACTTGAGGAGTAGCTACCTCAGTGGTGGCAGAAGTGATGGGGCATGTCTGCAGATAGGGCGACTAAGGTGGTTGCATTCCTCTAGTAATATTGTCTGTTGGGCTAGTTGGTGCATGTTCAGTATGAATGGTAAACTTGGCACCAAAAACACGACCACACAGGAGCACGTAGGCAGGACGGGTGCTCCCGCTCTTTATGCACCCGTCCTGTCTATGTGTTTTTTTTGTGTTCCTGCGGGATCGTGTTTTTGGTGACAAGTTTACTATTCATACTGAGGTTGCATGCCTGATGGCTTATGTGTGTTCTCGTTGTCCACTGCAACACCGCAGGTGACTGCCGTTGTGTCCTTGTCGGAGGTGTGGTGCTGCCTAGTGGAGTGTGTGGAACCCATGGCGAAGGCCCTCCAGGAGGCCGGCGATGCGGCACCGAAGTTCCGTAATCCGGTGCCCGGTGAAGCCTGCGTGGCACGGCTGCCATCGAAGGACGAGGGAGCCGAAGGTGACGCCGTGCTCACGCCGTGGGCACGTGCCGTCGTGAAGTCTCGCCCTTCCCCGGCCAAGCTGGAGCTGTTCTTTGTCGACGTGGGTGGCACCAGGGTGGTGCACCACACTGAAGTATGAACCAGCATTCCTTACCAGCAATAGTCAATGGGAGCATGTTCTGTTGGCACATTATACTGATGCCACGGGGGCACTTTTTGGTTGCAGTCTAATAATGACTGTTCCAAATATTTGTCTACAAAAACTGTTGCATTTTACTTAGGTTTATGCATGTTTCAAGTTGCTGAACATGACTTGTTGCCCTTGTAATGTGGGGAAGCTGGGCAAGTTGTATAGTCGGCCACAGAAGTTTGAGACGCAGGTAACATGCTAAGACACGCACTTGCTCACTTAATGACCTGTTATGCAGACAGCCGCGAAGCCTGAACTGGCAGTCTATTTAGAGCGTGCTCATTTACCATTTCCTGCCTGTATGTGTCATGAGATTTTCTAACAAAATGACCAATGACGACTACACTCGTCAACAAAAATTGGTCCCACGCGGAACCAATAACGACTATACCCGCTGTAGTCGTGCTTTTCGACACTAGATGGCCCCACTTGTCCATGTTTTTTCAATAGTTTATTCCTCCTCCCGTGTCCCGGATTTCATTGCATTGCCACCTCCGATACTGCGCATGCGGTATCATTTTACGCAATTAGAGAGATAAACATTATTTCATTCAAATAATGGTACCGTCTAATTCAGGGAAAAAAGAAAAGAGTTAGGTGCTAGCCTTACCTTGTAAAACACTCCCGTTTGTTGCTATCGCATTCATTGCATCGCCCTTACAGTGAAACTAATTTTGTTTCTCTAAGCTTTATTTTTTTTTTATTTTTTTTTTTTTTTTCAGGTGAAGCAAATACCACCAGAGTTGACTACTCAGCCCGGCTGCGCGTTCCAGTGTGTCCTGAACTGCAGTTTCCCTGTCGACGCCACCGAACTGTCAGCAAAGATACTGTACAAGGAGCTTGTGTTGCAGGTATTCTGTCTGTTGCTTAATCTCACATCCAGTGATGGAAAATGCAGACTATAAAAATAATTGCAAAATTTATTTGGAATGCTTAGTTTCCGAACTCTGCAATGTGGTAACGCAAAATACGAGGCTATATATAGGGTTTTTTCGACAGCACAGATTTTTTTATTAAAATGCTATTACAGTCAGGCTCCTGTTGTTTTCGCGAACTCTGCATTGAGGCGGAAAAGCTTCGCTGCACCTAAAGTTACATTCAAATGGGTAATTAAGAAAACTTAACTTTTTAATTATTAACTTTAGGGTGGGGTTTTATATGGAGGAGTTCTAGAATGTGACAATTTATGGCATGCCCATTTTTTAAAAATGGTAAAAGAAAACTTGCGTAATTTGAGATAAAGATCACCAACATTCAAGAGCCCAATCGAGGCGATAGCGAAACTTAGTGCACCAGACGCGCAGAAAATCTGTCAGCCTGTTAGTCAGACTAGCAGGTCACGTGAAAATGTTTTCAAAAATGTGCATCGTGCAGAATGTGGTCTGCAAAAACGGCAAGTTGTCCCAAATATCCATATATACCGCTTATTGTTTGCATTTCACTGGAGCAGCTGAAGTGTTGTGCTGCTAAGCACGTTGATGGCAGTCCAATTCCCGGAAGGGAGGAAGGAAAAGGTTAGAAGAGAATATTGCGCAATGCAATAGAAAGTAAGAAAGGTAGTAGTCTGGCATGCACATGCCAAGCATCACTTGCCTTCATTTTCCCAATAGGGGAAGGACTCCTGAACTTGTTTTTAAAGTGTGTACTTAGCTTCAAAAGGGGAGGGGAGTCTGGCAGTTTCTGTAGCGTAGCACACAGAGAACGTGGAGTAAATGTGTAAAGTCCCAATCTGCACATTCTTCTCCTTTGCCAGGTCGAGCAGCAGCTGGAGCCTGCGAAGGTGATTGGGTCACTGTTTGACACCTCCGGAGACAGCGAAGTGAATGTCTTGGACAGCTTTACGCCGCCACCGCCAGAGGAGGCACCACCGCCACCACCAGAGGAGAGTGCACCATCACTGGAGGCCGCTCCAGCTCCAGAGAGTTCTCCAACTTTGCATAACGTTTCAGCTCCAGAGGAAGCTCCCATTCCAGAAGAAATCCCCACCTCAGAAGAGCAGGTGCAGACAAGCCAACCCGAGGTTGTAGCCGACACAGTTGTGGCTGACACAGCACCCCCCACTGTCGAACCCCTAGCCCCCGAGCCCGAAGTGACCGATTCGGCTCCGGCGAGAGGTCCAGCACCGGCTAGGACGTCGCCTCCGGTCAAGACATCGTGGCCACCTATGCATCGGGGTGAGCCTGACGACGATGCTGGCGATGATGCGTACGGTAGTGCTAACGATGACGTAGAGTCTGCCAGCGAAGGCAGTGTCCACAGCCAGCTGAGCAGTGGTGACGAAGAAGGTCACAATGGTGGTAAAAGTACCGCCGACAATGCTGATATAAGTGACGAGGGTCGTGAGAGTGTTGCTGATGGTCAACAAGTTAGCGGTAGTGATAAAGCTGGGGATAATTGCAATGAACTGCACGTTAGTGGTAGCGATTAGGGGTGTGCGAATATTCGAAATTTCGAATATTTTTCGAATAGTGTTTGCTATTCGATTCGATTCGCACTGAAATTTTACTATTCGAACTATTCGAACTTCCGAAAGAAAAATGCAGTCAACGTCCAGTTGAAAGTGACCCCTTCAGATTTTTTAATATGCTTCACCTCATTACACTCTCGTATTGCGGCAAAGCTGCCTTTCAAGCTCCGTTACGGTCGAACTTAGCCAAGAGAAAAAGTCCGGTTGGAAGTGGTCCCTAGATTTTCAATATGCTTCACCTCCTCACACCCCCGTATTGCGGCAAAGCTGCCTTTCAAAATCCGTTACGGTCGAACTTAGCCAAGAGACAGTCAACCTCCGTTTGGAAGTGGTCCCTAGATTTTCAATATGCTTCACCTCACTACACTCTCGTATTGCGGCAAAGTTGCCTTTCAAGCTCCGTTACGGTCGAACTTAGCCAAGAGACAAAGTCCGGTTGGAAGTGGTCCCTAGATTTTCAATATGCTTCACCTCATCACACCCCCGTATTGCGGCAAAGCTGCCTTTCAAGCTCCGCTACGGTCGCAAATGTATTAACTCAAGAAAACGCTGGTTCCAATATGGAGATGAAAGATGTGGCAGAGTTGTGGGCTCAATTAATGCTGTTTTGGACCTGAAATTTGGGCAGGAAGTCTGAAAAATCGGACGCCGAAGCTTTTTAGCATCCAAAATTTCAGATGTTCTTGTATATCGACGTCTACGAGGCAGATTTGGAATTCCAGACTTGAAGGGAGCACACCCTTGTCTGCCACATCAGTTGGCCTTCCACAGAAGTTGAAAGAGAAGGAGAGGCTGAGGAAATGGCATCTCTGCCTATCACGTGTAAAGTGTTGTCGGCAAACCTTTGGTTGCACCAAATCATGTACATAAATGCAATTCGGCCTCTACATTGCCTCATTCTTGATAAAAAAGACAACTATGAAATATGACTCCACCAGCGCTTCATCAACCTCGCGAAAAGAAACACTTTCATGTTGCTATCTCACAAGAACATACTTAGGGATTCTCTGGAACTTTTTCTGTAATTTCACTTCGAATTATTCGAAAATGTTTGAGAAATATTCGAAAATTATTCGAAATTATTCGATTCGATTCGCACTCAATCTTTATTATTCGAATTCGCTTCGCACCCAAAATTTTGCTATTCGCACAGCTCTAGTAGCGATGCCTCGGGTGGCGGAGATAGGCCAAGTGAGGAGTGACGAGTCGGCCTGCTATAACTGCTAACTATGAGACTATTACTTGATAGTAATGTAATGGAGCACAGGCTTGTATGTCTGTTACCTTGAAATGGTACGGTGGCAATGGTGTCGGGTGCACAGAATGGGAAGCGCAGCTGGAACTATGCTCATAATTGTAAATAGCGAACGGCCTCTGTTGCATGGGGAAAGAAAACGAAAGCATCAGAAATGGCCACATTTAGTTGGTGTCTTAAGGTCCATCTATCCATGCTTCGCTACAGGATGCCCAAGTGATTGTAATCCAGCTGCCATGTTTTACCGAACATTAAAAACATGGTAATACTTCCATTGCATGCTTGCATAGATAGGCTCTGCATGTCTGTTGTGATGTGATGCATCAACACCTTTAAGCCTTCTAAAAAGCTTTCATCAGTTCAGTTCTAGCTCTGGGGCTTAATATGATTGTCCATGGCTTTGAATGCACTGCATGCGGAAGCTCTTTGGGAGTAAAACTGCTGCGCTAATGACCAGTCATATATTGCCCTAGGTGTGGCTTGCTTGCTTGCATGCTTGTTGGCAATGGGTCTGCTCCTGAATGTGCTTTTCTGTCTCTCCCCCTTCTCTCACCACTGGGTGCAACCCCTCACACAGGCCCAAGCAGCCACACGATCGTGCCATGCTATCCTCCGCTTTCAAAAATATCTGGCAAGATGGCAGCTTACGTGATGCATGCCGAAGATCTCTTATGTTTCTACGTGATGCGCAAGGAACAAGAGCAGGCACTGGACGACCTCTCCATGCGGCTCGAGGCTTTCTATACCGAAACTCCCAAGCCAGTTGTGAAGCCACTGCCCAAGCTGCCCTGCGTGGTCTTCTACCCGCAGGATGAAGCCTGGTACCGCGCCAAGGTTACAGGAGACGGCTCGTGCGTGCAGTTTGTTGACTACGGCAACGCTGACATTGTCCCCGAAGTGAGAGAGATTGCCGCAGAGTTTCTCGAGGTGCCGCCGTTTTGCTACAAATGCAAGTTGGATGGTGCGAAAGATCTTGCCGGTATTCCTGGTGTGTTCAGCGCATTCAAGGAGATGATTGTGGATGCAGAGCTAGAACTCGAGGTCATGACCTGGGGCCCAGAGGTCACTGTGAGGCTTGCTAAGGAGGGCCAGGATATCACCACAGAGCTCAAGAGTAGGTTTCTCTCCTCGGAACCTGCGGCATTGAAAACAGATGCTCAACAGAAGCCTGTTGTTCCTTTGGAGGGCACACCCGCCAATGAGCCCTCTCCTGCTTCTGCTGAAGAGCGTGAAGCTTGCACAGTGAGCCACGTTGATGGCCTGAACTCGTTCTATATGCTGTACTCAACCAAGCTGGACGATCTTGCAGACTTTGTGGACAAACTGCAAGAAGTACTGGTTTCTGCACCCCCAACAGTGGTTGAGACACCCAACAGCAGCACCCTCTATGCTGCTCTTTACTCCGGAGACAACCTGTGGTACAGGGCTAGAGTTGAAGGCCCCGCAGAAGAGGGTGGTTTCAAGGTTCGTTTCGTGGATTACGGTAACGTGGAGACTGTGAAGTCTGTGGTGTCGCTGGACTCCGAAGAGTTGCTTGTCGAGCCGTTCTGCATTGAATGCCAGCTTGCCGATGTAGGAGGTGCCGGTGACTCGAGTGCCGTGGACAAATTCAGGGAGCTCGTCCTGGACTCCGATCTCCTGGTTGAAACGGTGAAGTCTGAAAAGCCAATGACAGTCCGGCTGTTCACCCTGGACGGTGTCGACCTGTTGTCCAAGCTTCCGCTTTCAAAAAGGTACAGGAGCACCAATGTTCCACTTCACCAGAAAGCTCTTGTCAGCATCATGCATGTCGAGTCGCCGACTGACTTCTTTGTTCACTTCAACGACCGTCTGGATGCCTTGGAGGCCCTGACACAGCAACTGCAGGAAGTTCCAGAGTGTGAAAACGCACCGGCCGATATGTCACAGCCATGCATGGCCTACTGGTCTGATGAGCTTCCCTACAGGGTCACTGTCCTTGAGGACAAGGGTGAAGCTGAGGGCGCAGCAAGCGTTCGAGTCAAGTTTGTTGATTATGGAAACACTGACACTGTGGAGCGAGCAGGAATTCGCGAGCTTCCTGATGCGCTGCTGTCTGAACCCCTCTTTGCCATCAATTGTACTCTTGATGTCCCCGAGGGTAAGTTGGGCCAAGAAGCACTGGAGAAGCTGAAGGTTCTAGCCGATGAAGGGCCAGCCTCTTCTCTCTTGGCTGAATTTTTGGGAGAGAGGAATGGCCGCTACGTCGTTCGCCTTCTGGACATGGGCATAGATGTGTTAGAAAAGTTGCAAGGGGCCGTGCAAGATGCCTCCCAAGGTGGCAGCAGGGACGTCACTTCCGACAGTCCGAACGAACCTGTTTCTGAAGAAAGAACTTCCGAAGTACCCGAGGGTGCTCCCGAGGCCCCCGTCACCGAAGGAGCAGACAAACCGAACGACCAGGCCTCCACAGATCCTTTGCCTGACAACGTTGCCGTGGCGGAACCTCTTCAGTGCTCAGAGCTAGACACTTGCCAAGGCACTTCAGAAGACAATGAGGTCGTGGGGCTTACTGTTGAAGCAGAGTCTCCAGAACAAGAAGGGCCATCAGACGAAGCACCAGATGTAGCTCCCGAGAACTTGCAGAGCAGTGAAGACCTGCCTAAAGAGTACACACACCCTGAAACAGAGTGCAATGGCTCAAGTCTGCCGGTAGGCTGTGATGATGTTCCTGGCGAACCTGAACCTCCATGCAGTGCAGTGGGTGGTTCTGCAGAACTCGAAGAGACTATGCTTTCAGAAGGAGCCAATGTTTGTGGTGCTGCTCCTTCAGCAGTTTTCGATGACAACATGCTTCCAGAAGTACCTGAATTTGGTGAAGAAGATCTCTCTGCCTTTTCCGAGGAAACCACCCTGCCTGAGGACAAGCGTGCAGCAGAAGTTTTTGAAGACGCTCTGTCTGAGGCCAAGTGTGAGGCAGAAGTCTTCGAGGACGCGCTTTCCGAGGATAATGCCAACAAGGAAAGCAAAGGGGTATCACATACAGCTGACACCTCTCCGATTGCAGGCGTGCAGAAAGGTACGCCGGTGAAACAGGAGAATGGAATCACCAGCTTGAGCACTGCCAGTTTGTCCGACAAGCCGTCCGCCTTGGCAGGATCTGGTGATGCGTCCATTGCCAAGACAGTTAGTGACGAGGCACGTCAGGAGGAGCCGCTGAGAAAGACTGATACTGACGTTTCAGAAGTGGGCCTGGCTCTAAAAGAAAGCGATGCGCTTACCTCACAACGACAAGCGGGCAAGGATGACTGCTCTGCGATGGGTGCAGCTGCCATTCCTAAGGCCACCGTCCTGAACATCGGTGCGGGGGGTGACGGAAGACCGGCAGTCATTCCAAATGGTTCCTCCTCGGCACGCTCTAGTCCCTTCACGGCACGTCGCTTCAGTAGGCGGCTGAGCCTGGACGACTGCCCAATACCTGGTGCCTGCACCAACGCAGAACTGCTGGAAATCCAAAGCAGCGATACTGTGAACTGAGGACTAAGACATCGATGGGCTGCTAGTGCAAGAGTGTGGTAGTTTGTGAAAGTGCCTGGCCAGTGTGCTTAACTTCATAGCTTTGCCTTTTTGCCCTTTTTGTTTTTTTCATCCTCAGCATTCATTTTTATTCTGGCATAAGAAAGACATTGTAATACAATCCTCATATAAAGATTGAGCAGGTTCGCAAGAGAATCCTGAAAAGTTGTGCACTAACAAACACGCACATTTGATACACGTTCTACTTCATTATGATAACCAGAAAATTTTTGTGATATTGTGCTATCATTCATTCCTGCATTCGTTTGTGCACAACCACAATTTGCACTTCTGTTCCCTGTGGTGTGCAATCTTTGTTCCCAGTTCATATGTTTGTGTGTTTAAGATTTATTGTGTGTTTTGTTGTTTGCAGTTTGGAAAAATAAAAGATCTATTTTTCACTGATCTTGTTTTGTTTTCTCCGAGCTTCAGAGAGTCTGCCTGGCATGTTTGAGCATGGCTTGTATTTTGAACCAACCCTGGTGCTAAATCTTTGCATAGGGTTGCTTGGTGGCTGGTACCAGTTTTTCTCAATTGTCTACGGACTGTTCGACCTCCTTCCCCAAGACACCATTTGGCAGTCTTCCGATTGGAAGTCTTATAAGGCGAATTGCATTAGATGCCTCATCAAACGAGGAAATTGACTGGCGTCAACACGAGTGATGCCAAAAATCATCACGTGTCGTCACAGATAGTTTAAAAGGACACTTGAGCTTCGCCTTCAAGAATTGAACGTGATAGCTTAAGCCCGGACCCCCACCCCCTCGAAATAACGAAAAACGGCGCGTCGCTGCATAATATGGTCATGAAAAACGGCGAACTGTCTCAAACACCTAAATGGACCGCTTGTTCTTTACGTTGGGTGTGTAGTAGAGCTGTGCACGGGCCGTATTTCCGAGCCCGAGCCCTGCCCGGGCCCGCTTACTTTGTCGAAGGCCCGCCCGAGCCCGACGGCAAAGGGCTGCGAGCCCGCCCGGCCCGGCCCGACGTACGAAAACACAATCCCGGGCCCGGCCCGGCCCGGGTTTTTGAAGGTTCGCTGCGAAAACAAAACATCGTTTTCCGGTAATTTGGCATTTTACTAAGCATATCAAATATGATCAAACGACACACGACGAACAGTCTCTATTATACAGATTACAAATTACAAGTAGACGGCCTCGTGCCAGCAACAATGGAGTTCGCTCGCCAAAGCCGTCACGTGTATGGGGTATGCCCATGCAAGCGTCAGCTTGCACGAAGGGGATCTACGTCGGGTCGCCGTCGCGTGCATCTTCACTCATATCTAACGCGAACAGTCGTGTAGCGCCGTCACTAGCTCAGGTGGTGTTACTTCTCTGTTTGTCGGAGTGCAACAGAGCCAGTGCTTCACCTGCTCCCTTTTTGTTTAAAGTAGCGAATGGAAAGAAAAAGCGGTAAAGGGCGGTCGCGGAAATGGCGCTGCATGCGTGCTGGAAAACAATTCCCGCTCATTCTCTATATTTCGGGCTTGAGTCGGGCTTTGCGCCGGGCCCGAGCCCGGCCCGATAAAGCTCCAAGTAGCCCGAGCCCGGCCCGGGCCCGAGGTGAAAATACGTCGGCCCGCCCGAGCCCGGCCCGCGGGCCGGGTCGGGCTTTCGGGCTACCCGGAGCCCGTGCACACCTCTAGTGTGTAGTACCAGCGCCTCCTCTATTTTTCTGTGCCTGGGCGAAGGAGCGGAGCGCAATGGGAACCGACCGTCGGCGTTAGTGCGGCTTTTAGCCGCCGGGCGCCGCCACCGTAGTAGACTAGCCGTCGCGTCGTCGCTCGCGGAAATGAATGGCGTGGCCGCATTCGAAGCAGCTATATGGTTCAGTTTTCGGCTGTATTCGTGTTGTTTAACGTATAATGAAAACTTGTAAACTGGAATCATGAAGCACTTGTTCTGGGCAACCAGCCCATTTCGAAGGCATGTGTCTTTCGCGGCTATTTGATCGAGACGCTCGCGCGTCGTCTGCTAGCCCGATTCCAGAGAGCGCATGCCAGTGATGCGCGGAAAATTGTTTTGCAACCGTTACGTTCGCTTGACTGAGAGTTGGTTATTGACTGTGTGAGCAGCAGCAGCATTTGCCGAGAGCTGATACTGAAAGCTTGGGCGCTTAAAGTTTCCCGATGCGTGCTACCGTCTACTGTTGTAGCACACTATACGCAAGCCATGAGTTCATGCTCTAAATAGCATGAAATGTCACTAAGCTGCTTCCAGTGACAATGTACATAATGACTGTCGGTTGTTTCGCCGGTAGCGCATGTAGTGTCCATGGGCTCCGATTCTTCAGCTTCGGGACCTAATGTCAGCGCAGCATGCACATGGCGGCGATCGCGAGGCAGCGTTGCTACTGGTACTACATGCATTCGTTGACTGTTCGGACGCAACACGGTCACGTTTAGGGATACTTACCATGCTTGGTTCAGTTGTTACCTTGGGCTGCAAACGTGAAGGGTAGTCTGTAATGAGTGACGCTACTGCATCCTTCCTAAGCCGCCGCTTCTTATATTTTATGAAATCTTCGCGTCGTAAACGACGGCTGCATATTCTAGTGTAGTTTGAAGATGTATTAGGAGACCAATTATCCCGCCTAATTACTGCAAGCCAACTCTGCCGAACACCAGCGGCAGCTGGAATTTCATGGAACGACAGCTGAACAGTGTATTAAGGCGAAAGCCTTAGATGCCTCATCAAACGCGAAAATTGACCGTCGGCGGCGTCAGCACGAGTGATGCAAAAAATAATTACGTGATGACGTCATCATATGACGTCACAGATCATAAAATTTTGTGACATCGTCGTGACGTCACATAACGTGACGTCGTCATATTACACCTTCGCTTGGTCAAAATAGGCCGATCACGGAGGCAGTGCATGCCTCCGCTGATGTGCAGAAAGCTTGCACTGCCTCCGATCATTGAGGCTGTAAGAAAACCACGTTAGGCGCAGAAATATCTAGGTGGGAGGCAGAAAATATTCAATACATTGACTATAACAAAAAGAAGAAGATGGCTTTCGCCTTTCAGTCGTCTTAGATGAGTGCATAAGGAACCCTGTGAGATTTTTTTGTCTTTATCAATAAAGAGAATTAAAAAAAAAAAGACAATCGTGATTTCTTTCGGTTCCATTTGCAGAGTGGAACACAACAGTATGACATACTAAGGCATTGGTGCGGTTGCAATAGCCTGAAATAGAAAATAAAACGCGAATACTATCAAACTCGAGTGCAAGTATCGAACCGGCAGCACGGCCTGACAGTCTGCCTGCGGAATACTTTCAGCGGGGATGGAAAGACACGCGAACATGCGGCATCTGCATTCTTTGCTGTTTCGCATCTATTTTCAAGTGGTTATAGCCTCGATGACGGATGAGAACACGACGTCATCCATGACACAATAAAAGATCATCTAGCATCTTTTTATTGCCACCACGGTTAGAGCGTGATGAAAACAGCGCGCCGCTATGTTCGCGTTTCTTTCCATCCCTCTGTACCTGTGAAAGCCTGCAAGAAGCACAAATGCAATTAAACTCGGATGCAAACACGAATTCGTGAGCTTCGTGATACGTGCGGCCGTTCAGCGCCAGCTTCTCGTAGTCTACTTGCACAGCGCCACCACGCGGCAGCGGCGAGCGGACGCGGAGCGCGCGCTCGACGGCCCGAGGAGAGCGTTCGCCCAGGCACTGAAAAATAGAGGAGGCACTGGTAGTACTTGCCCGTTTCTTTGTTAAACTCTAAAGAAGTGCAGCAAAGAACTCGTTCACTTGGCCGCGGCGGCTGCATTTTCGATGGAGGCGAAAATGTTTGAGGCCCGTGTACTTAGATTTAGGTGCACGTTAAAGAACCCCAGGTGGTCGAAATTTCCGGAGCCCTCCACAACGGCGTCTCTCATAATCATATCGTGGTTTTGGGACGTTAAACCCCAGATATTATTAACTCGTTCACTTGTCGGCGAGAAGCGCCGCAGTGGCTGCTGGCTAGTTTTAAACTACAGTGGAAGACAAAGCGGAAATTGCGGTTTTCTTGGGTACAGCACGAAAGAAACGGATACGCACTACATACCAATTGCAAAGAATAAGAGGTCCATTGGGGTACATGAGACTGCTTGCCGTTTTTCATGACCATGTTCTGCTTCGACGCGTCTTTTTTCAAAACACTGTCACGCGAGCTTACGGCCTTTCGCAACTAAGATGATGGATTTCCTGCGCTCAGTCGCGGTTTCGCCTAAGTCGGGGCCTTTAATTTCGGTGATTGTCTCAAATTACAGCAGTTTTTCGCGATTTAAAATAAGAATGGTCATGCTCCTTCGGTGGGGAGAGGACTGCGCGATTCGTGGACGCGGCAGAATACGCAAACAAACACCGGTTCACGGCGGTAGTCGTAGATGTTAATTCCCGGCTTACGCACGCGTGTAGTGTCAGCACGAAATACCCAGACACAGCGGAAGAGGTTGCGATTGCGCTTGCGCTTACCGACCCCATCTGCGAAGCTGTTCTTAGCGACTCACAAACCGCAGTCCGTAACTACGCGCGGGGGCGCATTTCCCCAGAAGCTCTCCAGATCCTAAGGAAGGCTGGTCGACAGCATTTCAACAGCACCGCTATCCTATGGTTCCCAGCACACGTCACCATCCCCACCGACGAGGGTCCCCCTAATTCGAACGAGGTGGCACACCGCTATGCGCGAGAAATGACCCGCCGTGCAGAGTCGGATACCGCCCCGTCGAGTTCGGACCTCCTGCTTCAAAACACGCGAAAACGCTTGGTCAGGTACAACGACATCACCAAGCACTACCAGTTAGGCAGGCCACCTCACCCCAAGCTAAAACGACGCCAGGCAGTCGTCTGGCGACAGCTGCAAACACACACGTTCCCCAGTCCGGTGCGATTGCGGCACATTTTCCCTGCCCAGTATCCGAATGCTACTTGTAAATTATGCCAGACAACCAGAGCGACGCTCTCACACATGTTATGGGAGTGTCCTGTCACAGCAGCTCAGATGGCAGTAGCTCCGGATGCTCTCGCGTCGAAGTGGGCAGCCGCACTGCGCAGCTCCAACTTCAAGACACAAGAATGGGCAGTCCAGCGGGCCCGCGAGGCGGCGTTGAGGCAAGGCCTCGAAGTCCCCTCATGGGAGACCTGAGCCCGGGTTATTAAACATCGCCGGACTTTCAATAAAGTTGTTTCCATCCATCCATCCATCATGTCATAAATTGTCACACCCTACAACTCTTCCATGTAAACAACGGTCCTAAGGTTAATTTCAGAGTTAATTACCATGTTTTTGTTAATTACTCATTTGAAGGTAAGTTTAGGTGCGGCAAAGTTTTTTCCGCCTCTGCGTGGAGTTCGCCTGCGAAGACAAAGGCCTGAATGTCATTAATTTTTTACAGAACTATTGTCTAAAAGCTGCTGACCCGAAGGTCGCGGGCTCGATTTAGGACGCGGCGGTCGCATTTCGATAAGCGCGAGGGGCCTGTGTTAGGGATGCAGAACTATCGATGGCACTATTGATACTATCGATAGCTCAGTCACTGCGAACTATTGGTATGGTATGGTATGGAAACACTTTATTTAGGTCCGTCGGGGCGTGAACTAGCATGTAGCGGGCCGCTCCCACGTCGGGACAGATAGGCCTAACCTGTCCGCCACTACGAACTATTGATGGTAAAAAACACTATCGGTAGTATAAAATCAACAGCGCGAACTCATTGCAGAATCAACTTTCTTCCCCACGCGCGCGTGGTACATAACGGAGCCGGAGGAGCAGGCCCAGCAGGCTGAAGGGCAAGAAAGTTGACGTGCTGCCGTTCTTCACCAGTGTTTTGCGGATACATGATCATAAAGTCAAACTGTTCAGCTGTGGCGGAAAGGAAGCCGTTACATGTGGTGGAACTGCGCGGCTTCAAACTGATATTGCATTTTATTATTTCAAAAAAAAAAGAAAAAAAAAAAAAATATATATATATATATATATATATATATATATATATATATATATATATATCAAGAGCTAAGTTTGTTAGTTGTAAGGTGTAACTGGTTGCTTTTGGATATGAATTTATTGATGGACATATTCCGCCATTTTCACTGCGGAAATTATTCAGGGTGTCTACCGACCGGGAAAACCGGGAATTCTCAGGGAGTTTGGGTAGTCTGGAAATTCTCAGGGAAATTGTGCTCCCATCAGGGAAAATCCACAGTAACTTTATTGAAAGGCAACGAAAGTCGCGGTATCGCTGGCTCGATATTTTGTGAACGCATTTTTCAAATCAAATGGCCGCTGCAGCTGCGGGGAAGTGGCGCACCTCGATGCTGTCATCGCCTTCGGAGCGGTGAAGTGGGAGAGAATCCGGCTAATGCGTGGCATGCGGGAACCATGAACAACGACACATCGTATCGTGCAATGTTGTCAGGGTGTTCTGTGACTGCGCGGTGTAGTTCTGTATTCTTTCTCGCGCGTGCTGTGCGTTAGCGCCCGATATGGTGTTTTTGTTATCGCCGCGTGTCAAGTAACAAGCATGATTAGTTATAGAAGCGGTAGCAGTAGATGTAACGAGCTTGAGTTATCTTGCAAGCGATCGCGATCGTTCAGGAAGCGGATGTCTTCGACAATGCTGGTATCTGGCATGCCATCCCGATAGGCGAGAAAAAAGACGACGCTTGTGGGCTGTTATCGGAGAGCTCACTTGCTCTGATCCCGAGTTTCAAAGATGCTTTTTAGGGCTCCGTGAAGAATATATAGAATAAATTTCCAGGCGAGAGCTAGCGTAACTAACGGGCCCATTCACAGCAAGTGAAAGCTTTTTTCTTTCTTTTTTTTTCCGATGAGGGCACTGCTGAAACAAGTTTTAGGCAGTCGACCGATATTTTGGGGGGCTGCAGCTCGTGCCAGCCACACCACGTGGATGTTTGCTACAAAGCCGAATTGCAAAACTTTTCAGAGCCAAGGCATAGCGGCGACCGAAATTCGCGACACCAGCACGGGTCCCATTTGCTCGATTCGGCGCGCGATGTCGGAAAACAGTAAAGTTTCCACGATAATCGGATGTGCCGTAATTCAGGCTGTTGCCGTGCTTTCATGCGATCTTAGCCCGCAGCTATATTGCTTTTTTTTTTGCGATAGCAATTATAGAGACACTCCGACGCGAATTTTTTGCCTTCGCCATGATCTTCCTTACCAAGTCCAAATCGCGATTACATCACCCCACGCGTCGTATGCTCCATGTGCGTGTGAAAGCGCGCGAGCGCTGCCGACGAACGGGGCTTAAGCAGAGATAAAACGAGCCGACAGTCTCGAACGCGCGATGGGCACATGGAGATAGGAGCCGGCGGGTTGGGGAAGTGGGGGGGAGGGGTGCTGCGTGAGTCCGACAGGAAGTGCGTACTTTGTACCTGCGGGCGTGGTCGCGTGCGCCGCGGTACCTTTAGTGGGGATCAGCAGACTACTCATACCTTTGTAGGTGTTGTGCTCTAATTGCAAAACTTCCGTTGAAGCCATAGCAGTGGCGGATCCAAGGGGAGCCCCACTGTTGTAGCGGCGACCCCCCCCCCCCCCCTTAAGCCAGCCCCCGCCCCCACCCTTCAGTGCCTGTCGTCCACCTCCTTTGTCAGGCTGCCTGTTGAGTTTGCCCCCTTTTTCAGGTTGCTTTGCCTGCCATTGCCCAAAAGGGGTAAATATAATCTTGTCTCTGCTCTGTACCTCTCTCATCGCTCTACCCTTTCCTGCTTCCCCATGCACATTTACAACGAAGGCTACTTAGGCACCGCCATAATCCCCTCTGGGCTGTTGTAAATATGCGTGACTAGGCTTGTGCGAATATTCGAGCACTTCGAATATTCGAACGAATATTACAGTATTCGAATTCGCTTCGAAACGAATTTAAATTCTGGGAAATTTCGAAGTATTCGAAATGAACGAATAGACATATAAACCGCATGTAACCGCCTGTAAAGGTGGTTTCACTGCAACGTAGGTGTGCTATACCGTGAATACACCTTTCCACGAGAAATCCGCACTGCCGCGAAGCCCCACTTCAAGTTGAAATGAACATACATTAAAACTTCGTTAATTCAAAGTCACTGGGACTGTGAAAAATCTAGTTAAGCGGGTTTTAGAATTAACCAAACATACAAAAAGCGGGATGCAAGGAACTTTGAATTACTGGAAGTAATCAGAGGTGGTCGTTTACTGTCCCTGCTAGTTTGCGGCTACAAGGGTTATGTCTTCCAGCAATACCTGGTCCCAATTTTGCCGCTAAACCGGGGAAACGGCGGGCCTCGCTGCTGCCAGCGCAAGAAAAAAAAAAAAAGAAGAGGAAAAAAAACGGTCTCGCGGTCAACTGAAATGCGCGCCTGCGGAAAAGACGTGCTTCGCTGCAACACAGTGGTGACACGCGGGCAGCATGTCACCTGCTGCTCGCAGCGTCAGCGCGTCATGATGCGACCATAATAAAGAATTTATTAATGACCACTGTGACGGAATTCGCGATGTGTTCTGGGTGGAAAAGATGGTAATTGAAGTTTTCGAACTGTTTTCGAAGTAGGCGTTGCAGGCAAGTATTCCGCCAGCAGTGCAAGTACGCAAATTGCCGGAACAACCACCATTCGGAGGTTCGCATACATCGCGAATTCCGTCAGACCGCCCTTTATTAATTTCTTTATTTTCCCAGGAAGAATACGTAAATCATGATGCGCTGACGTTGAGAGAAGCATGCGTCATGCTGCCCGCGTGTCACCGCTGTATTGCAGTGAAGCATGTCTTTTCCGCAGGCACACATTTCAGCTGATCACGAGACCGCCTTTCGTTTATTTTTTCTTGCACTGGCAGCAGCGAGGCTGAGATGCTTCACTTGTCACTCATTAGTATCGCTACACTGCATTGCCTTGTCGCTCCTAAGGGCCATCGTTTCTGCGGATTTGCGGCTAAATCAGGATCGGGAAATGGGCACATTGCACCCAAAGTTTTCGAATTAACCGGGCTGGTACTGACCGCCGCTTCAAATTATCAACTCAAATTTACATTGCAAAATACAGGACCAAGGAAATCCTTCTAATTATGCGGGATTTCGAAATAGCAGAGTTCGAATTAATGAGGTTTTACTGTATTACCCTCACATCGATTTATCATTTTTCAAGTTCAGAAGCTTGTTATACCGGCTTATATGCTCTAAGTATAGTAAATTTTAAAACGTAACATATTTTACAGGTTCATCACTTGCATTCTACCGAAAGTCAAATCCTGCTATTACTCAAAGTTGCTTCCACTTCCCTTTCAACCAAAAAGAATGACATATGCATATGCCTTGTTTCAACTTTAAAAATGTTGCGCTGGTTAGTTGGGCCATGACAAATATGCTCATTTTTCTTTATATGTGATATAAACTATTCGAATTCGCTTCGAAATTCGCTTCGACCAAATCACTAGTCGCTTCGAATTCGCTTCGGGCCTAAAATTTACTATTCGCACAAGCCTATGCGTGACCCATCAAAATGCACCGCTGAGCGGGGGCTTCAGCCTTTGTACCTCCCCCCTCCCCCCCATTAGGTACCTGAATCCGCTCCTGAGCCATAGATAGGGCACTTCTCTTAGTGCAGCGGCTGCGTTTCCTGAAGGAGCGAGCTGCTAGCCTATATTCATATAAAATTCCTCTTTGTTGCTATCGGATTTACTATTTTGCTCTCGCGGTGAAACTGTGACTCTTTTTTTCTAAAGTGGGATGGTTTTCGATGTTTTGCGTTCGTGGAGAGCAAATGGTTCGGCTGGGCAACATGGTAGCGTGTCACTGGTAGCGTTGCATTGCTCTGGGCAACGCGCGAGGATTTGACAACCCGCAGCAGCAGAACAAGCGCAATTCCACAGTGCATTAAACCCGCATTTGTTTCGTCTTGACATGTGACACTCTGGCAAGGCATCTAACAGTGATTGCTGCACCTCAGGCTCAACAAAATTGATTTTTTTTTCACGCAAAAAATAAAAAAAATTTTTTTTTTCATGTTGCCATATTAGTCGAGCATTCTTGTGGCATTATCAGTTTAAGATTAATCCTTCAGTAACTATGCCTTGCATGAAAGGTCGAATTTCAGTTTAACCAAGTCTCGATATAACGAAGTGAGTTGCCGCTTTTACCAACTTCGCTATATTGAGGTTTAACTGTTCTATGTACTATTCAAATGGGATTAAGTCGTTTTTATTTTCTAACGTGCGTATCAGAGAGTGACATCACCGAGCGATATGGTCTCTACCCATCTTGACATAAAACAAAGTTCTGCTTCACTCGGGAAGTTTTAGCAAAAACACTCAGGGAAAACCTGGAAAACTCAGGGAATTTAGAAATGTCAGCTCGGTAGACACCCTGTTATTTATCTCGCCACAAATAGCTCATAAGCAAAGCTGATAGTAGGCTATCGCAAATATTTTGGCAATATGGCAGGCCCGCAACAGCATCATTATTCACACCACTATCGATAGTATTGTCACGTGGTTGTGACGGGGAAATACGGAGCTCTTTATTTGGGCGAACTTGTGCCCAGAAAATCAAAACTCAAAAGACGAGCGATACACGTTGCGCACTGACAGCGGCGAGAACAGTCGTCGGCCGTCGAGTAATCTGATCATTGGTGGAACGCGTCGTATTTTATTCATCAGTAATCGCACCTTCCAGCGTTATTGCTGGTGCTCGCGTAAGCTCTCGAATCAACTTAGCCTATTCGCGTCCGGCGCGTAGTCTTAACAGAAAGATCTCAAACAATCGTGAAGCTTCTCAAACGTTACGGCGCGGTCTGCGTCAAACGTTGATAACAGTCTTTGTGGGTGAAGCCCGGATACATCAAAACAAAGCAATAAACACGTGTGGCAGTGATGTCGCTATAGTAATATTAACGACGGTACTACCGATTGCACTATCGATAGTTTGGCGATAGTAGTACTATCAATGGTTTGTTTACACTATCGATGTTTCAAAAGAACTATCGATGCTATCGATAATCAGTTTACAGATAGTTCTGCGTCACTAGCAGGGGCGTAGCCATAAATTTTTTCGGGGGGGGGGGGGAGGGGGCAAAGTCTGCCCTACACATTGACTTAATAAGGGGGGGGGGGGGGCGCTGCGATGAACCTTTGCCGGCCTTCGCCCACCCACCCCCCGAAGGGGAACCCTGCGCACGCTTATGTGTGCGTGTAATATCCACAAGCAAAACTGAAAAATTTCGGGGGGGGGGGGGGTTGAATCTCCCCCCCCCCTGGCCACGCCCCTGATCACAAGCCTTTGTACTGTGCGAAGTCAGCGCACATTAAAGAGTACTAGATGGTCGAAATTTCCGGAGACCTCCACTACGGCGTACCTCATAATCATATATTGTGGTTTAGGAATGTGAAACCCTATAGATATCTTAATTGAAGCTGCTCGTGGGCTCTAGCGAAATGAGCGTGGAAGCGAGCGGTATCGCCCGACGGTGCCAGATCCGCGTAGCCAGCGAACTGTATCGTTCGACGAAGGCAAGTGTAACATATGCCATACAGCATAGCGCACATCGTTTTAACCCACCCTAATCAATCCCTATCTTCTCACAGTACGCAAATTGGATAGCGCCGTTGTCTCGAAGCATTACGTACCGTACTGCCGTAACCTGATGGGGGGGGGGGGGGGGGGGATATAACTCTTCCTCGAAATTTTTCAATTGTGCATGTGTATATGTACACGCACGCACGAGCATATATAAAGAGTGGCTGACCACACTCCTCTCCCCCCTCCCCCCTCCCAAAAAAGAAAAAAAAAATCTGGCTACGCTGTTGTCCTGAAACACTTGTCAGAAAGTGGCGAGGCTTTCTTTCTCGCTTTGGCTTCCGCGTAAGATTTCCCTACGGCCGATTATCCGTATCGCGGCGGAAGCGCGCGTCAGAGACGCACCGAACGTAGCTAACCGGAACATCGGTCCCATTATCCGGCTGTAGTCGACTTCTGTGCGACGCCGACCTCGCGGACGATATCAGTGATGCACAAAGAACAAGCCGCCCTGATATATGTCAATGGCATAGGTTTTTTTTTTCTTTTTGGGAGAAGGGGTGGTTCCTTTTTTTTTTTTTAGGGGGGGGGGGTTGTACATCGGTATCACATATGTTCACAAAAATCTGCAAAGAAGCGAGGGCAAGAGAGAAGATTGATAAAAAAGGACTGTTAAGCAAAAAGAAAGAAAGAGGCCGCTGGTCGTTTTGAGTCGTCCGCCTTCTGAGTCAACCCGCCCTTGTAGTACTGACTGAGACGAACCTCGTCAGTACGTGCAAGTTCACACTTGAAATAATGTTTAAAACTTATTCCAACTGGGTTTCTGTGTGGAACGCAGCACGCCATTGTAACAAACAAAAAAAAAAAGGCCACGTAAGGGGAGCACAAAATACAGTCAAGGTGCTATGTTGTGGCATCAAGTTGGTCTACAAGTGAAGTACATTCCTGTCCGCGCGCTTTTTTAAAATTCCGAAATACTTTTGCCGGGTATAATGCAAATTTCAAGTTTACGCACCTCTCTCGAGATGAATGAACAGTCCTTGCTACGCCAGCATGGACGCGTTTTTTGTTTTTTTTTCATGCCCTTCTTTCATCTCGCTCTTTGAAAACACAATAATAATAATAATATCTGGTGTCTTACGTGCAAAAACCACTATTTGATTATTAGGCACGCCTTAGTGGAGGCCTCAGGAAATTTTGACCATCTGGTGTTAAACTTTAACGTGCACTGACATCGCATAGTATATATGCACGGGCCTCTAACATTTCGCCTCCATCGAAATGCGACCGCCGCGGCCGGGACCGAACGCGCGACCTCCGGGTCAGCACACCACCGCGCGGCGGACGCTTTGAAAACACACGACGAAGGCTGCTTCAGCGTCTAACTGACTCTGTATCATAAGGCGGCGTGTCGCCAACGCCGATCATCACGGGTGTATTTCGATGCGCGCTCGCGGTCGGCTGAGACAAAAGAGGGGAATGGGTTTAGTATTGTTCACAGCTAGTTCGTAATGTACACTACAGCAGCAACAAACCCGATGCAACGGGAGGCTCCTCACCCCCACCCCCCCACAAGTCAGCTGTTGCGTGGAAAGGCACAAAGGATGCCGGCGCCTTGTCTTCCCCAGATCTCCTATCGCAACAGGGAGACCTTGAGTCAGCCAGTGTGGCTCACCTTCTCAGTCAGAGGAAATGATTAGAGGGGGAGAGGGGTGTGAGGGGGTAACAGCTGAGAATGGTAGAAGGGTGCAGAGCTCTGAACCGTGTTTCCTGAACCATGGACAGTAGAAGAAGCCTCTCTTTCTCTCTCCCTCCCCTCCCCCTGTTTTAAGCTGAGATAATCACTCGCGCTGTCACTTAGTGACCGACCTGTGCACAGCTCGTATGCGGCTAGTGTCACATTCTCGTCGACCGTTGTACACGGAGCGCTAGTCTCTTCCTGCCGAAACGTCATTCCGACTGTTGGAGCGTAACTGGGAAGACGCCGTCTCGTCGCAAGCCTTTGACCCGTGATGGAGGATCACAGAGTGCATAACCCGCACGGACCACTGGAAGATGAAGTTATCCGGCTGCTTCACACGCCACGGCCGCGCGTCAAAGGTAATTAGTACGAGTCGTTGCTTTATTGCCTTTATTTTGAAAAAATTTAGTTTGGAGCGCACCGAAGACGCGGACAATGGAAGTGGACAGGGCAGCGCTTCGTAATCTGTGCGCTTCAAGCTAATTGTTAAACATGAACAAATTAGCCCAACTCGCCATCTTGTTGCCTTTATTTATTTATTTATTTATTATTTATTTATTATTTATTTATTTATTTATTTATTTATTTATTTATTTATTTATTAATGTTTCTTCACACAACTCTGTGACGTGGATGTCTTTGCCTGTGGGTCCTTTGTTATGCCGCGTTGTTCGTAACAACGAACCAGGCTTGGAGTAGGAGCATCTGCACGCTCAGTAAAATGTGGTTTGAAAGTTCGCGTCTCAATTTAGCGCTTCATTTTCAGGCATTGTTGTATACAGGCGCGTATCTAGAATTTTTTCCGATGTGTGTGTGGGGGGGGGGGGGGGGGGCAGCCACTATTTATGTGAGTGCGTGTATAATATACAAAATTGAAAATTTTCGGGGGTTGCACCCCCCCCCCCCCGCACCCCTATCTACGCCAATGGTTATGTAGTTGAAAGTGTCGCATCTATATGAGGTATATCTATGTAGGCAGCGAATTGTCCTGCATGACGACAGTTTTCGCCAGTATACGTTTGGGTGGAGAGGGAATAGAAACTTGGTCGTATAGGCTTCTTCTCCCAACGAGGTCCACTATATGCACAAGGCGTTGACAACTAAATTCTATATGCTGCAACATAAACCTGCCTAATTTGCTGTGAAATCGCTCGACGCCGTAATTCTGGATATTTAGTCACCCGCCGCTGGACGCGAAGGTCGCGGGATCGAAAAATCCCGGCCGCCGGGGCCGCATTTCGACGGAGACGAGATGGAGGCCCGTGTGCTTAGATTTAGGCGCACGTCAAAGAAACCCGGGTGGTCGAAATTTCCGGAGCCCTCCACTACGGCGTCTCTCATTATCGTATTGCCAACTGGTGTTTTGAGCCAGCAAACCGTGGTCAGCCGGAAAAAAGGCCAAGACGACGAAGAGCGCAAGCCGCTCGTTCGTGTCTTGACATTCGTGTCTTGCTGTTCCGCTGTTTTTGCCCAAGCGCGTGACAAACAGGTGGAGGTGCGGGGTACGGTGCATATTTATTACTCAGTTCCTCCACCAGTTCTGGGACGTGGTATTAAGACGGAAAGCCCCGACAATTATGGTATCATATGGATATTTGGTCGTTTACACTTCTGCGCGCGGTCACCTTCTAGAGCGCAACATCGCGAAAAAAGCCCGGCAGCTGCAACATCCTCCCAATGGATAACACAGCACGAAGAGAAGACTATTTATTTATTTATTTATTTATTTATTTATTTATTTATTTATTTATTATTTTGTTAATTCGCGGTGTCGGGTGTTTTGTTATTGGAATCAATTCGGACAAACCTCCCTGTTCTTCTGTACCGATCATATGCATTACCCTCGTCACAGATGTAAAAGGCACTGGTTATAGGGCAACTTTAAAATCGTATGAAATTGAGCTTGCTGGTTCGTAACCATAGCAAAAAAAGAAACGGCGCGATAAAAATACCAAGACCAAACATACCTGGTCCTGTTTGGTCTTGTGTTTTTATGGCGCTGTGTGTGTGTGTGTGTGTGTGTGTGTGTGTGTGTGTGTGTGTGTGTGTGTGTGTGTGTGTGTGTGTGTGTGTGTGTGTGTGTGTGTGTGTGTGTGTGTGTGTGTGTGTGTGTGCGTGTGTGTTTCACCATAAGGCGATTCGTTTAGCTTGACCTGGCCGGGTTCCCCGGATGCGAGAAATAGGGTGATCTCGGGGTGAATGAGCTACGAAAGAAATTTGGGACAAAAGATTGGCAAAATTGGCGTTTTGAAGTGCTGAAAAAGGACGAACCATTTGCGAAATTCGTAGCGAGGTGGGATCCGATCTTTTTCAAGTAGCTATTCATACAAAACTACCCCGAAAGCTTTTAATTTTGCATGCGTATATATACACGCACACATACAGACGCGCACGCACAAACATGCATAAAGTAAGCATGTTAAAAAGACACGGAAGACAACATGAGAGAAGGCGGGGATGCCCGGATGGCTATACCCTGCGCTGGGGGAATGGGAAAGGGGAGTATATAGGTGAGAGAGAGGAGGGAAGGGAAAGAAGGAAATGTACCAGATCAAGGCCAGTGGCCTCGTATTGGAACCAGTTTGATCCCAGTTCAAGACCAGTAACGTTCTACTGGAACCAGTGCAGTACCAGTTCAATACCAGTAACTTCCTGTTGGGACAATTTGAAACCATTAGCCGACCATGCAGTTGACTTCCAACTGGGACCAGTTGAAACCAACAGAATCCAGTAGAAACCAGCAGAAACATTTTCCCCTGGGGATCAATAAATGCGCTGACGCGTGTGTGGCGGTGGCACCATACAATATTGAAATCATTATTAAACGCAGCACAAAAACAACGAACACAGAAGAAAGGAGCACACGACACAGCGCTAACTATCAACTCAGGAAAGAAGGAAGGAAGGAAGGAAGGAATAGGAGAGAAAGGAAAGGCAGGGATGTTAAAGGGACACTAAAGAGCAAAACGATTTTTCTCGCATTA
Source organism: Rhipicephalus sanguineus (assembly GCF_013339695.2). NCBI lineage: Eukaryota > Metazoa > Arthropoda > Arachnida > Ixodida > Ixodidae > Rhipicephalus > Rhipicephalus sanguineus. The sequence goes on along the minus strand of NC_051185.1, from coordinate 7,868,544 downwards.
GTAAAGTAGACTTCCACGATACCAAAAACACCACGCTTGCTGCGAGAAGACGCTTAATAAGCGAGAAAACGCGCAAAAAGAAAATACAGGTGGCGACGCCACCTTGGAATTCCCGCACCATTTGCCGTGACGTCACATAGTTTTGACCATTTGCCGTGACGTCACATATTTTTGACGGCGCCTGCTTGGGCCTACGTAGTTCCTAATCGGTTAAATCGAAGTACGTTGTCCTCTGAGGGGGCCGGAGACTTGACATAACGTGTTTGTGGAAATTTCGTCGAGCCAGTGGCGCCAAAATACGTTAAATGCTCTTTGAAACCTTTTACGTCACGAATTACAAAGTTCGGCGCAAAATTTAAAAATGAAACTTTGAACTTGGTTTTCTTCTCTAATAATAAACCTATGGTGGTGAAATAAACTACATAAGAGTTCTCCGAGCACACTTTATCAATCTAAACCAATTCATTGTTTAACTTTAGTGTCCCTTTAACCAGTCTAGAAGGACCGGTATGCTACCGTACATTAGGGGAAGGGATGGGGGCGATATAAAGATGGGGGGTGAGAGAAGGAGAGCACGCACGCACAAAAAGTCTCACAGTCATGCTAACTATAACCGCCGGTGCAAGTCTGATGCCTTCCAAGAAGTTGAGCACTGCCTTCGTCGCCTTCACCCACAATGACCTCTCAGGACGACATTCCAGAATGGTTTCTGCCGTCATCGGTCTGGGATCTATGCGAGCAAGAGCGACTGCGAGTGATTTTCTCTGCGCATTGTAGCGAGGACAGTCGCAGATGTGCTGTAGCAGGGACGTAGCCAGAAATTTTTTTCGGGGGGGGGGGGGGGGGGGGGGTTCAACCATACTTTATGTATGTTCGTGCGTGCGTTTGTATGTGCGCATGTATATACACGCAAGCAAAACTGAAAAATTTCGGGGGGGGGGGGGGGTTGAACCCCAACCCCCTGGCTACGCCCCTGTGCTGTAGTGTCTCCTCGCCACCACAGATGTCACAAAACGGGTTGTCAGCTATTTCTATTCGAAAGGAGAACGACTTTGTGAAAGCCACTCTCTGCCATAAACGGCAAATCAGAGTGGCATCATTTCGGCGTAGTCCCGTCTGAAGACGTAAAATGGTCGGGCAGTGGCGGTGATTTACTGAAGAACACACACGCATATATACTCATGAAAAACCGACACGTGATCCGAAACAACAAGAGGAGATTTAGAGATTGGCAATGAGGAAATCTAACTCGTGCAACAGTATTGACAGCCTAGCGACGCATGCTTCAACAAATATGCTGATAAAAAAACGCCTCTTCAATCTCTCGCTCCGTCTTTTCTTTTAATCTTGCGAGCACAGTTGCTTCTGTCAGCTTAGGCGCGAAGCCGCACTCCCTGCAATGCAGCGAAAGATTTGAACACGGCGGTTCCCTCAATGAGGCCCTGTGGTCAAATAATCTATTAGAACAACGCTCAGTCTGCTCTACATAGCAATTCCCACATGGCAAAGGTATTTTACATGCCACTCTCTTGCCGCAATCAACTTTCCTCGATGCGTGAAGGATTGAAGAGGCGCAACTTTCAGGCTTCGTCCCATGTCGAGCGCCATGGATATGCGTGCGTCCCCTCTTCACATCTGGGCGTCTGAATGATTTCCACTCAGCTACGAACCTGGCTCGAAAATTTCCATATGAACTTACGGCTTCGTGGCTGCTTCTAGTTACTTATAAGTATGTACGCCTTTTTTTTCTTTTTTTTTTTTTTTTTTGGTGTGTAAGCTGATCGAGCCGATAGCGGTTTCACGCCTCGCTCACAACGTAATTCCGCGATCCCATCAACAGGGCCATGCTTGTCGTTGTTAAAAAGTTGATACGCGATTGTACTTCATTATCATTTTTCCTGACCACCGATTTTCACCGGCTGAAATCTGTCGCTCTAATCGCTCAACACAAGCGTGTATCGCAACATTATCGAATGTTATCGCCGATTCGGTGCAGCGAAACGATGTGTATGTTGTCTGTAATTTGTTTGCATGCGCGATACGAATGACGTGCTTTTGTGAACGATACGCTAAGTACGATGACACATCCAGCGAGTTTGGCCAGCCGATCAGATTTCGATGTCTCTGTTCGCAGCTGTCGTTGTTGATTATGAGTGCAAAATAGCGCAGCTGACAGGAGGGGACAGAAGAGGACACAGAGCGCTGATAATCACTCATAATAATTTTTTACATCATTATTATTAAAAGCGAAGGCATTCAAAAGAAATAAACTGCTGGAAGTAAATCAGCGCTCTGTGTCCTCTTCTGTCCCCTCCTGTCAGCTGCGCTGTTTTGCACTCATAATCATGTTGTACCAACACACCCAATCCTACAGTCTTCTAGTATCGTTGTTGATTTGCGGGGCGCAGGTCCCCCCCCCCCTTCCCCCCAGAAAAAAAAGAAAGAAAAATGAAGAAAAGAAATGGTGAAGGAGGGGGAGGAGTTAATATTTCTAACCAACGCTTTTCGTGTATCTTGTTGCAGTTTGCTATACGTTTTTTTTTTTCTTTAGTTGGTCATTTTTTATTTTGGGTATAACCACTTCTTTTTTTCTGTTTTCGCTGCAGACTTATAGAAATGGTGTAGCCGAGGTAATATAAACCTCAACAACTCCACAGCAAGCCAGAACAGCTTCGGCTGCTCCAGAGCAACGTGACAACACAAAGCAGTCGTAGAAAACGGCAATGCGCGGTCTCGCTGTGCGGTGGTGTTCCAAACAACCTCTGAAGATACAAAGAATTAACGATCCACTTTAGTCTCTCCTGGAGTTTCCCGTCTTTTTGGTACAATTCGTGACGTCAGCAGTCCGCTCACGTGACGTCATAAGGAAATAAGTTCTTAATTGGTCCATATACGAGCAGGGGCGTAGGCAGAAATATTTGGAGGGGGGGGGGGGTCACCTCCTGGATCTGAAGTGGGGGCCGGGAAAGGCAGATGTGGTCGAGAGCCATATTGTGCTCTGTATGCCAATGAAAAAAAGAAGAAATAAAGAGAAGAAATTTAGGAGGGGGGGTGGGGCAGAGTGCCACCCCCTGGCTACGCCACTGCATACGAGGAATATCAGTTGTCATTTGTCTCCTAGCCTGCTTTGCGATGCAGTCACACGCTCGTCGTTCTGCATGGCTATCGTGCGCGATCGATCAACTTATTTCACTCTGTTTTGCGCGTTCTCGACTGCGCAAGTCACTGGCGTAGCCAGGGGAGGGGGGCACGGTGTGTGACCGGGCTAGTTGGTATTCCATAGTGACGTGAACAGCGCGTGTGATACACAAGGACAAAGAACCGACGAGGACTAGCGCTGACTTCCAACTGAAAATTATTGTTTGAGTGTAACGACGCCACTTTTGGGTCCTTGTGTCGCGGCACTTTGTCAATATTTGAGGATAGCCTTGACCCGCGCGCATGAGCTCGCTGATGAGGGAGTGCTCAAATATCTCGACTTAAAACTGTCCTTTTACAGCAAAAGCTGTTATGAGATCATTTCACCGGCCGTTTTTGGCGCCGTAGTTGTCCGCCGCCGCCGCCGGTGTCCGTAACCAGTATCGCTCGAAATAAGAAAGAAAAAACGAAGAAAAAATTCCAGGATGGAACGAGGTTCGAACCCGGGCCCTCTGCGTGGGAGCCCAGTATTCAACCTCTGAGCCATGCCGGTTTTTTTTTTCTTATTGCCTTGCATACCAAGACTATTTACATACTCACAAAAACAGGGTAGAGCTATACAATTACAAAGTGAAATTATGAACCGTCAGCACATAGCTGACTACAATCAAAACTTTCTGAGCCATGCCGGTGCTTGAAACTGCTTTGCAAAAAGGTCCTATACAGGCTTCATGTCGAGAAGGAACCACATTAGCATATGTAATATAGCGTGGTTGAAGAGTAAAATAAGCACCAAGCGTCGCACAACGCGAATTCTGTAAACAGGCGTCACACAATGCGAATTGCGCAACGAGTAGGTTGTTGAATGCTTCGAACCCATTACAAAGGGCTCTGCCATAATTCTTCATCGTCATCAGGCACAGCATCAACAAAGTGCGCATAATGCCTTACATGCGTTTAGCAGGTACCAACGCTCTCGGTAGAATGACGAAAAATGGCACAGTGCCTGCTGCCCTACTTCTCAAAAATTACAATGATTTATAGCGTAGTGGGTTCCACGCAAGTGCACTTGTATTGGTTGCCAAGGAAGCCCATAAGCGCATGATCCATTTCCTCGGGGTCTCAGTAAAGTTCTTCCCCCCCCCCCCCCCCCCCCGTCTCTCTCCCACGTCAACGCATGTTATACAGCATGACGGGAGAGTGAAATAGCGACCGGGCGTCACCCAATGCAAATTACATAACTGGTGGGCTGTTTAAAGATTCCAACCCATTACAAAGGGCTGAGCCATAATTCTTCATCGTCATCAGTCGTCGCGTCAACAAAGTGCACATAATGCCTTACAGACGTGTAGGTGGTGCCTCGCTTCTCCGCAGAATGACGAATAATGGCTTAGCAGATGCTTACCAACTTCACAAAAATTGTGATTTACGGCATAGTGGGTACCTTTCTAGTGTACTTGTATTGTAGCCCCAAGAGAGCTTAACGGGCTCTAGAAACGCCGCTCTTCCAGCTTTCGCTGTGACTGTGCTGCGTTTTCAGCGCAGGCCTGTCGTTTTTTTTCAACTGGCATGTGTGCTGGAAGTACGAGCCCCGCGCCAAAAAACCTCTCCTGCCGTACACTTCGGCACAGAGTAAACTTGTTAAGAAGGGAATCATCCAAGCATGCTTGCACAACGCCCTTGTTAAGTCCTGCCATCACTCCATTCACGACAGCTTCTTCTCGCAGGTAGGTAGATTGAAGGCAGCCGGCTATCCCCGTCACCTTCTCGTCTCTGTTGCTGATAAGCTGCGGGAAAGGTTCAAGCCGTCGAGTAGGTCTCCTGATCTCCAGGCACCAGCGAGAAATAAGGTGGCGGTTATCCCGTATAAACATGCCATTTCTCACAAGCTAAAAAAGATAGGTGAAAAGGCGGGCATCTCAGTCGTATTTTCGGCACCGCACAAGCTGTCCGAGCTGAGTGTCAGGACCAACCCTCTAAAACGGGTTGAAAGCGCATGCAAAATTAAGCACAAGAATAAATTCGTTGACTGCTCTAGTAGCGTTGTTTGTAGCATTCCACTCTCATGCGGACAGACTTACATCGGCCAGACGGGCAGGTGCCTTAATGCAGGAGCATAACCAAAAGGTACGCAGAGGGACAGAAGGTTTTCTTGCAATGCACTGTTCACAATGCGGGTGCGCTCCAGCATTTGATAACACACGTATTTTAGCTAGGCATCGTCAGGATAGCACGCGCATAATCACTGAAGCTGCAGCTATCGCTAAAGGCAATTGTATCAGCAAACCTTCAATCGCCCTCACTGAAAAAGAAATAGATTACCTAAGTTCATCCGGTCAGATAACCTAGACATTTCTCCGGTTGTTTCTCCTGACGTCTTTTCGAGGTTTTGTGGTTTTTTGCTTATTAATTCTTTTTGTTTCTTGGTTCCCTCTCCATGCCTGCCGTCATGCGAAATTCAAATGAGCGGTGATCACGTGCGCCTACTTGTTCTCGTTTTTCTATGTTTGTGTTAATGAACTTCAGTTGGAAGTCAGCGCTAGTCCTCGTCGGTTCTTTGTCCTTGTATATCACACGCGCTGTTCACGTCACGAGGGGGGCACACCGGGCCCGTTCCCCTCCCCCCTCCCCCCGAAATTTTTTTTGCTATCGCATACAGAGCCCAAAATGACACTTGACCACATCTGCCTACCCGGCCCCCACTTCAAATCAAGGAGATGCAACCCCCCCCCCCCTCCGAAAAAAATTTCGGCCTACGCCCCTGGAGCAAGTGTAATCCAAAAAGTGCGAAATCCTGATAGTCTCAACGCTTAGTGCTGACATTGTCCACGTGTTTCATGAAAAAATAAGTGGCGAGGAGGAGCTGGCGCCTGTAGGCATGATAGTGAAGGCAAGAAAGAAACCACTCTCGATCGTCTTCGAATTCGGAGTGGTTTAGTGGTCCTTTTAAAAGCTGCAATGACGCTCCTGCGCGCAGGATTTTTCGCCGACCTGCCGCCGGCACAGAGGCACATGTACGTCATCCCGCCGCCACCGCCGGATGAAAACGATGGGTCGGAGGACCGTGTCTGGGGCAGTGTGGAGTCCGAGACGACAACGGCTCACGGAGGCCAGCGGACCGAGCCGCAGGAAACCGGAGAGAGCCGGCAGATACGGGGCCGCCGTCACAACATCGATAGTCAGACACCGGGAGCGGCAGGTGAGCACGACATATTGACGCCAAACTCGCTCTTTTTGAGGGTCGCATTGCAGCGTGAACTCGTCACCAGGACAAAAGAAGGCGTGTGTGTCTTCTTTGTCAAATTGTGCCTTGTTTGTCTTTGTGTAGAGCTCGCGCTGCAACCAGTCACTTTTTTTTTTTTTAAATCTCGCGCGAACGGCCTACCCCTACTTTGATAGAGAGAGGGAGAGAGAAAACTAAAGCATAGTATTGAGGGACTATGCTACAAGTAAGCGCGGGACCCTAGGTCACAGTCAGCTTAACGCGGGAACTTCAAAGGCGGGGTCGGCACCTGATCTGAGTGCTTGGTTCGTTCGTCTTCACTGGCGTAAGGGACTCTAAAGAGCTCTCGTGTGACGTCTTGTTTAGTGAGCGATAGAACATTGGGCTTTTGTTAACGGGGCGTAACTGTGTCGCTTATTAACACTGGGGTATAAGAATAGGTGTGGCTACATCGAAGTAACGATATGCATCGAAGTAGGGAACACGCGAGCGCGTGTCGAATAGCCTCAAACCTGAAGTGGGGCGATTCACTGCAACCGCTCTAGGAAAGAAAGTAGAAAGGGCGCCGCGGTCACTCGCACGCCCGCCTCGCTATTGCTGATAAATACGGCACGCGATAACGGTGCTGATCTTCGCAACCTGATATTTGTTTCATATGTTTCGAGCACCGTTTGAAACAGACGCGTGGTGGGAGTGACAACAGTTCGCGGAAAAGCGTCACCCTTTCCACTTTACTTTTGACAGCGCCATGCGAGTATCAGTCGAATTGTGCTTTGAGGTTGTTAGCCACGCGCTCGCGTTTTCCCTTTCATATTGCTTTAATACTGTCCCGGCCGCTGGGTACAACCGCAAACCGTGTGCGTTTGCATCAGTCGATCGTCCATTTAACAAAAGTTCGGTACTATATCAGTGTATACTAATAAGCTACTCTACGACAACTTTCTCGTCGTTCATTTCGCGGTAATAATTAAATGAGGGTCAAAGTTTCGTATTTCAAATTTCGCGCCGAAGCCGCAACACTGGTGCGTCTATGTGATATCACGGATTTCAAAGTTCATATTGTTTGTGTTGATGTTGTTTATGCTAATTAACTGTTCCCATTCCTGCTATAACCCTACCTAAACAAGTGGACTGAATGAATAAATAATGTTAATGCTGACTCGGTGCTCTTTGGCAACACTGGCCCCTTGTTTCAGAAAATTCCAAAATCATCGTCACACTTTTTGGAAAGGACACAGTTTGCTAAAAGTGGCATCGTACTTTTTGTGAAATCGGTGAGCAAAACAAAAAGATGTACAGGGAGAAACGTTGTGGACAGGATAGACAGGATGAGGGGCCATCCTGTCCACAGCGTTTCTTCCTCTGTTTTGTTTCGCACAACGATTTCACAGTGATGCACAACTGGCCCAACAGTCAACACTTTTGTATCGTACTTTTTCAGGGGAGGTGCACCCACAGGGCCCTGCATTGGAGACTGACGCCGAGGCCAGGGAAGAGCGCATCAGACGTGTCGGGCCCATCGGTACGGCTAGTGTTGAGCATGGCTCACAGTCGCGACGTCGTCCCTCGCAACAGCCACCAGTGGAGTGCGCGTTCTGCCGACGTCTCGGCGAGACTCGATCGTTCTCACGCACACACATGTTGCGTGACCCTCTGACAAATGCCGTGGTGTGCCCAATCTTGCGCGAACATCGGTGTGAGATATGCGGTGCCACGGGTGATAAGAGCCACACCAGATCGTACTGCCCCATGAAACCAGAGGGCACGTATAACATGGCACTGCTCAAGAGCACTCCTCGCAATAGCACGGGCAAGCGAAAGCAATGATTTTTCCAGTGATGTGCACTTTGTTCATTAGGATTTGTGCTTTGTACATTCACATTTATTTTGATAATCACTTATCAGAACCTCAATATTTCCATCACCATCAATTAGATCTTGATCTTGCAATTTACTTTATATTCTTATAAATCTTCCTCGTGTTCAAGTGCAATATTCAAATTTCCTCAACAATGTGGTGTTATGTGTGCTGTGCATCTATCTGCCAATGCTCACCCACACTTGCATTTCTCTTTGTTGGGAACACCAGTGCAAAATTTAAGAAAACGTGGACAGACAAAGATACACACAACGCAGGCCACCGTGTTGCGTCCATCTTTGGTTGTCTGTCCACGTCTTCTTAAATTTTGCGCTGGTGTTCTCAAGATCATGCAAACGTGCAATCAACTAGTCTGCCAGTACCGAATCAGCAAGTTAATTTCTTTTTGTGTTTTGTGCCAGTGTGATTGGTTAGGAAATGCACAAAGGCATTTTGCAGGAATAAACGGTATTCGTCTTTTGGGCTTCTGTACTGGCCATCAGTTCAGTGACCGCTGTTGCTGTTCGCGCAACAGTGGGCACGAACATGTTATTCGACATTTAAACAGCTAATTCCTGCAAATTTGTCAGTGTCGCTTTCGGCAACTTGCCACGTGGTTCTCATGTTTCGTTATTACAGCTAAATAGCTTTGAAAACATTAGCATTAAACTACACTAAGCACAGAGGTAAAGAGGTAAAAATAAACAGCCATATACAAATGCACACCTATCTTATCTAATTGTTTCTGTCTAGCTGTCTTCGTTTCATGGGCATGAATGTTTCATTAGTTATGCTGATTAGATGGAGACGTCGAATAGTTCCTTACAATTCAGCTTAAACTGTCAGTGTTCATTATGTCATGGAATACATACCTTCGTTGACTGCCACAAACTGCCGTACTTAACTATTATACTTAACTATTATACTTAACTATTATATTGAAGTGTACCTGTCAGTGTAAAATGACTCAACTTTTTGCCTCAATTTGACAAGTCTCCTTCTTTTCGTTCGCAGGGTCTGGTATTCCTCGCGGCGAACGCGTTCCTAGGCAGTAAGCAAATAAAAGGCTCACTGTATGTACAAAAAGAAAAAAAAATTAAAAAGAAAGAACGGTTTGTGCCTGTGTTGTTATCTACAATTCTCATTTGTGAACATAAACCCTCGAATGATTGCCTTGCAGAAATGACGTTTTCCCTGTGAACCCTTAGGTGGCAGTTCTTTACTAGAAGTGTTAGTAACTGTGAGCTTTGCCATCAATGTGCTGTGATAATGAGGTTAGTATTAACAGTTCGTCGACTCCAGCTTCACGACTCTCCACGTATTGCAAGAGGTTCTGCCCAGGCGACTTTAGAATCTGACTTGATTCCACAATGATTTGTAAACTTTGGAGACAGCCGGTTTTAAGAACTTCAGCTTTGCAAGCGTGACTGCTGATAAAAAGTGTCGCAATTGTGCCTTAGAATTTATTTACATTATCGCTTCTATCACTACCTCCATATTTCCATCACCATAAGTTTTGATCTCACAGTTCACTGTTACGTTCTTGTAAATCTCCCACCTGTTCAAGTGCAATTTTTAAACTCTCTCACCTTTTGATATCATCATTACGTTAATATAATGATCATGAGTGCCTTCTAATTACAACTGTTTTGTGGGTCTTCAGAGGATTTCCCCACTGTTCACATCAGCCATTTTTATAAGTGAGGTGCAGGTGTACAAATGTGTTCATGGCTCGGATAATTTTTTTGAGAAAAGAAAAATCTATTAACCAAGACAATGGTGGTTGAATGGGAACTTTGCCACTGTGGATTGGCTTTGAGACGGGCGACACAAATGAACAAAGATGTGCTACATCGATGGCCAATGAAAACTGTGCTTAAACGTTCCCCAATGCTTTTCTAGTAAAATGCGAATTTTACAGAGCAACATGTCAACCCTCCCAATGGAAATGGCTGATGTCGAACCATGCATATTGCACACATCAAGTGATAACTGAGTGCTAGCTAGTCATATATTTTGCTTTCAATTGTTGCAGAGTTGTGGCTGGAACATAGGTTTAGCATTACCATTTTATCAGAAATGGCTGGAACAGAATTGCTGAATACGTCTGATCTTGCTATATAAAAACGGGAGGACTCATTATCCCCTGTGTTTTTTCACGATTTATGTGCGCAAGTCTGTGCTCAGTTGCACTATTGTGTCATCCTACATTGCAGTTTCATAAGGAGCCTCTGACATTTCCAAATTCTGTGATATCAATAAAGACCAGAATTGAAGAACACAAACACCTGTGTCCGTTTCATTGTTAACCTTTTATTTTTCTTTGACTGCACTGAAGCGGCAGCAGTACAGCGTCATTCTTTCAAGTCCGCCACTAGCCTTCATCAAATAATTTACTCATTGGCACTTGTGAAGTGACAGTTCACATGCTATAACGTATGTAAACTTCGTGACAAAAAGACTAAAGCTTCACCGGAGAATGGAAATGTGATGACATGCGCTTCTGGGAAAACTCTTGACAACATCGGGAAACCACGCATCATTTCATGAAAGTGACACCAAGACTACATGGAATTTACTAGTACTACAGCGGAACCTTGCGAATGTTTTCGAAGCTCAAAAGTTGAAGAATGCAATCGTGTGCAACTAGTTGGCATGGCAAGTATTTACCAGCTACTAAATGGCATCAAAAATCATCGCAGGGTTCTACTGTAGAGAGATCCGACGGCAAAACTTTGGTAATCACCAAGACAGGCTATGGGAGCCAGACAACTTCACCTGAGAAATCGATATGAGGACGAGTACGTATACATGTGAAACTTGTAGTTTGCTCACAGGGTAGGTAAAGGACATTGAAGGAGTTGGCTCGCATGGTTGGTAAATGACATTTGAAGGAGTTCATTCACAGGGTAGTTAAATGAAGTTTCAAAGAGTTGGCTCTCACAGGGTAGGAAAGTGACATTTGATGGAAACAAAACTACAAGTTCCATTCCTACAACATGTGGATCATTCAAGTGTCCCAGGCATGTTGACACGTATCAATAAGCTAGCACAATGCGCACTCTCAGTGTGCTCTGCATGACAAGAAAGTGACACCTATGGGAGTGGCTGTCAAAACGTTTCAGTGGTGCATTTCTTGGCATACAAAAAAATATGCAATGCCAACATGGCTGGATGCGATCATGGTGATTGCATTAAAGGAAAACTTCGGTAATTTTAGAGGTCAATGATTTTCAATAAGCTGGGTATGTTTCTTTGCAAGTTTCCGTCACTTATGCCAAATTGCAGGCCGAAGAGATATGCAGATTCTTTACAAATGAATTTTATTGATAGCCCCAACTCTCCAACCTGGCTTCCCATAATTATTGGCAACATTGTGTGTGTGACTTCATTTAGGGCAAAGCGATGGAAGTGACTGAACCGAGGTGCCACTACAGCGTCTGCTGTCCAAAAAGAAACAATCGCGTGTGCTTGGCCAGCGCTTCGTTGGTAGGGCGTGCGAGTTTCAGTTCATTGTGGGTTTGCATGCGATAGGTAGCAAGTGGTGTTGCGTTGTGGGCTGTGCACGCCTGCTAAGGTATAATTACCTTAACAGTCACTAAACACTCTCGGCTAACGATTACCCTACGTCTCGATATTAGTGTTTGAGCTAGCAGTGTCCGTTTACTGCACGGAAAGAACAGTAATGCCATACCGGCTGAAGAGTGCACATGCGCAAACATTACCGTACAGAAACACCTTCCGTAACGTATACAGAGTCCACCATGACCATGCCTATCTGTATATGGTAATAAGCTGTGCATTGTGCAAACGGTGGCTCGTGCTTGGCTTGTATAAAATTTCATCGACCCTAACAATGCGATGTGGAGCACCACTATCCACAAACTTGTGCACTCTTCCCATAGCAATATTAAAGTTTCAGATTGTGTGCAAACTTTTTAGCGTTGACATTATACCCGATTGCGCCAGCCGCATGGACAGATAGTGCCATCTGGCGTTGGAATGCAAATCCAGACAAGCACATAACTAAACAGGTATGCTCTACTTCATGGAAGAGGATGTAGTTGGCCTCCAAATGCGTCTGAATCGCAGCTGTCATTGTCCGACAGCTCCCAGGAGCTTGTGCATGTGGCACGGTCAGTCAGACATGGTACAGCTGTTGCGGCATGGTCACCTTGCCACTTAGCGTCTGCTCTTCGTCGCTTTCATAATACACGCTTGCGGGACCGGCATGCCTTGCACGATTTCCAGTTTTCACCAGCTTATATGCCGCGCAAGGAGAGTACTGCCCAGTTGGGTTTCGTTTTTGCGCTATTTTGCTTATGTAAGATTATTGTCCAATTTGCAGGGTATTTCTACTATTGGACCCATGATAGGAGCATCTCAGGAACATCGAAGCACCACTACTTTGACATGATAAAAAAAATCGCCGAAGTTAGCCTTTACAAAGCGACTTAATGCAATCACCTGATTGCAGCTGGGCAGAGTTGCCAGATGCTACCGAGCTAACAAGCAAATAATCATCGCAAAAGAAGGCCAAAAGAAGCGAAAAGTTAATAAATTTTTTCATACTTGAAAATATTTTTAATTGCAACAAAAAATGCCACTCAATTACGAAGGGGAGTTGAAAAAAATCACATTAATTATTTTGTACAGTGAAAATATGCGCAACTATAAAGGAAAGCACATATTTACTTTTTATCATTGTCTCCAGGGTACACTCTTCGTTCGGTTACATGCACATTTGCCAGTGCATGATTAACGTTACTTGTTGATTACCCCCACGTATGTTTGACTTCAACACTCAACTACACAAAGTCGTCGACAAACTCCCTATTGGTGAATGTGGTGATCACTAAAATAGGTATATTTGCTGGAAAACTGCAAATGAGCCCAGAAAACGCGACAAGCGACAGGAAAAATCTACAAGCGACTTGGCGAAAAAAGAAGCCCAAATCTGCTTATTATAAGCGGAACTGGCAACTCCGCAGCTGGGTCAAAGTTTAGGCAAATCAGCCACCTGCTCACGATTCCTGTGCAGTCTGCAGTGCTATACTCGCAGCTACACCAGACACTAGCCCCACATTTCCCTCTCTCAATTTCTGTAGGGAACTATAAGTCGCACCACACGAGTAGGAAATTGCTTTGTGAAGCCATCTCCCACTTCCAAGGCTCAGGCCTACAATTTTACAATCCCTATCCAGAAGCATATGAGGCAGTGAGAATAGACAGGATTGTCACTTGCAAGACACCGCTAATCTTCATTTTAGTCACAGTCTGTGGGGTGCGATTGGGACAAGATTTTTTTCTCACCACATGCAGTCACTGCATATGCAAATTAAAGCTGCAATGGCATGTGGAGAATTCAGACCTGCCACATTTAAAGACTCGGACACAGCGCAGTGCATCAGGCCATGGCGGTTGACATCAGATACGTCACGCTGGCAACACCTGGAGAGCCAAAAATTTACCCCATGGCACAGCGAGCATGATGTATGAGGGTAGGACAAAATTGGAAGCTTTTAACCCAAGTAGTGGCAAAACACAGTTGTCATGGACCCCACAGACATTCCAAATCCAATCGGTTTTCAAACTTCCACAGCAACTCGTAACGAAGCTGCTTCTCTGTGCAGTGCCTGACAAGATGCTGCGAAACACTGTTCTCCACTGCTTTTGACTACCATCATTCAAGAGGGTGTCAAGCATAAGTTGTTACTAATCCTACTTCAAACCATCTATTTGTGTTGACCGCTTTATATGTCCTCCCAATTTATGAATATGGCCGTTTGCACATTGTGCAATGCCTATATATCAAACTAGGTAGGGGACTCTTATGCATTAGAACCATACCTCAATTATGTTACTTCAAGTAGTTACTTTGAAAACACCCATCAATGCCAATGCTTTAACCACTAAAGGCTTTTGATAGTATCAACAATCTGAATATTATCTACAATGAATTCACTGCAGCAATCATAACAACCATACATACAATGAAAGTTATGCTTCGTTGGTCCGACAAAAACCAGTTGCACAGTATGGGATGGCCACCACTAAACCAGTCCAAGTACTAATAAAGATATATCACTGATTGTGCATAGGGTAGTCAATCTACACATGAACAGCTGGCCTCTCTTCAGCAATGTTAAGGAGGAACGCTAAGTAGATGTGAGTTTGTGAACGTGATGATGTGCATTGGGACTAGCTTCACCAGAGTTACTAAAGCAGTGATGTCAACTCACAATCCTTGAAAAGCCTGTGGTACCATCAGTTAGTGCAGAAACTACACAAGTTGGGTGGCTCAACGAGCTACGCTGGTGTGCACCAACCACCAGAGATCTTGGCACAAGGAAAATAGGTGGCAGCATATAAAGTGGTTGCACTGAATATCGCCGCCTTTACAGGAACTAGTACTTGTGTACACTGAAAGAATGTATTTACACTTTTCTCACTGCCATTAAACTCATGCTGTGAACCTTGCATACAACAAAAATAAAACACACAGACGCTTCCCTCACCCGAATACTACTCCAGAATTACATTAACACTCAAGAAACGTGAAAATGGTCGTGTTTTCATGCAGAACACTTGCTTGAACAAACCCAATGATGTATGAGCAGCTTGCTTCAGTTCTTCTGAAATAAATTAAAAGAATGTCATAAATGGATTCACGTTACTGAGTTCCGAGGAAGTGGCACTGATTTCTGAAGAGGAGTTCAGAGGTTCGTTCAAAGTAACGGACAAGATTTCCTCGGGATTGTCTACACTCAGGTCCAGTTGTGTGTCTAGGAGTGAACCCTGTTGGTCCACAAACATCATGCTGGACGAGTCGTCCAGGCTGGAGTGTGACTGGAGGGCCTGGATCTGTGACAGTGAGAGCCCCGACGCCTGCATTTGAACTACCAGGTAGCGGCCTTCGGGATCCGTCGGATCCAGCTGCGAGTCCGTCGAGACATAGGTGTCGTCGAGGCTCAGCTGTGCCGAGTCGACCAACATCTGCCCCGCGCTGCTAGAAGTCTTGCGCGGTCTGTAGGGTGCCTTGGCGGTGGCGTTCTCGCCGTGATGCTTCTCATGATGCTCCTTGAGCTTGTCTCGCCGCGAGCTGGTGTAGTCGCACTCCAGACACTTGAACGGCTTGTCGTCGAGGTGTATCCGCTCGTGCCGAACGAGGTGGCTGCGCTCGATGAAGGCGCGCCCACACACGGCGCACACGTGCGACCGCACCGCCGTGTGCGTCCGCATGTGGGCTTCCAGCTGGCTGCGTTTCGGAGAGACGTATGTGCAGCCGGCAAACTGGCAGCGGAAGACGTTTCCAGTGTGCAAGCGGCGATGGGAAAGCAGATGAGACTGGTACTTGGCCGTGAAGCCGCACACATCGCAGAGGTAGGGACGGTCGTTGCGGTGGCTCTGCAGGTGCTGCTCCAAGGTGCACTTGAGTGCAAAGGCGCGGCCGCACAGGTCGCACGCAAATGGACGCTCGCCGGTGTGACAGCGCATATGCGCCACCAGGTTGGTCTTCTGACGACACCGGTAGTCGCACGCGCCGCACTGGTATGGCCTCTCATCCGTGTGCCTCATGCGGTGCAGGAGTAGCAGTTGTATCCGCTCGCACTTGTACGCGCACGAATCGCACTGGAACGGCCCCTCGCCGTCGCTGCTGAAGTGGTGCTTCATGTGGGTGTAGTACTCGCGGTTCCACTTGCACGTGTACGTGCACATGGGGCATGCATACGTTTTGCCCTTGCCGTGCGCCTTGGTGACATGCTGTTCCAGTCTCGCCGCGCCGTAGCTGACGTAGCTGCAGTGCTCACACTTGACGCCTGCTTTCCAAACAAAGGATGGCAGCTTTGCTGTCTGTCCGTTACTCGAGTCGTCCGTAGTGGCCTCGGGCTCTGAGGTCTTTGCAGCTTCGGTGTCTTCCTTCCCGACCAACAGGTTGCGGAGAATGTGGTGTTTTTCGTCGCTCTCGCCTTCCGTGCTGTTCTCGTCGTCGACTGCTGCCTGCTGTTGACGAAGGTGAATCACGTCCTCCCCTGAAGTTAGAGCAAGGAAGAAAAAGGTGGATGTAATAAAACCACAACGGGAAATACGTAAACACAGCTATGGTGTTCTGGTACTCAGTAAAGTGCGACAGTACACTACGTCAACACTTGCATGAAGAATGAAACAATCATGCTGCTCCGTGCAAGTGCCCGCTAGCCACTCTTATTGTCGGTTGGTAATATACAGTCATTGGCATTATTAGCACCACTCATGTGCCATTCTTGTAACTCCATCAATGTAGAAAGATTGTGCAGGAAATATGAAAGTTAAAAATAAATTTAAGGGTTTTACATGCCAGAGCTTCAATCTGGTTAAGGGGCACATTGTAGGTTGGGTGATGTGGGCTAACTTTCAGCACCTGCGTTGCATACTTTACATTCATATAAACCTAACTACAGCAGCGTTTCTGCATTTTGTCTCCACTGAAATAGACCTGACAGGGCTTGTACTGAACCTGTGATGTCATGCTCGGCAGTGTCATAGCAAATGTACTGTGGTGGTGAGTGTGGGGAATGCCACTGGAATTACAATTATTAATACCTGATGTGAACTACTTTTTCATGGTGTGCAGATTGTTCCTGCAATGGCTCACCATGACAAAATTAGCAATATAATTGCAGGGGTTCTACGTTACAAAACTGTGATATGCTTATGAGGCACATCTTAGTGGGAGACTGAATTATTTTGGCCACCTGGGGTTCCTGCATGCTGGCCTAAAGGTGTACTTACATGTTTGTACATGAGTCATTTTTGTGTTTCACTCCCATCAGAATTCAGTCTACATGGCCGGGAATCAAACCCTTGTCTATGTGATCAAAGTACCGAACTCTATGAGGCACTGTGTGGGCTAATTGGTTGATCATTAAGCATATGGCAGTGCACACCGGGTGAAAAGACGACACGAAACAAAAGGACATACACGGCGCTTGTGTATGTCCTTTTGTTTTGTGTTGCCCTTTCACCTGGTGTGCGCTGCCATACGCTATCAAGTGATCAAAGAACACACACTGTTGCGTAGAAGCAGAATCACTCACCCATCCCCAGCGTATTCTCACTGCCGTCATCTTCGTCCAGCAGCTCGCCACAGTCATCTGACGACAGCGTCTCGTCGTCGTCCTCCTCCTCTGCGGCCGACCTCGGAGCGCCAGGTGAGCCCCGTGCCTCCCCCGACATCTCCGCGCACAGAGCTTCGATGGCTGCAGAGACGGCAAGGTTCATGAAACTCTCCCAGTCGCTCTCGGGTGCCTGCGAGAACTCCAGCCGCAGCTGTTCCCGCTTCTCGGCACTACTGCACTTGGGTGCCTCCACCATGTTACTGTCTAGCGTCTCGAGCAGAAAATGGAGGCACCGGCGACTGAGCTTAAACACCGGGTCACGGCTTAGACACTGAGAGAGCGTGTTTTGGTCGATAACCGCCCAGTCAACGTACGTGAGCAGCAGACGAAGCCAGCCTTCTCGTTCTTCCAGGTCGTGCGAGACCCAGCGCGTCACTAAGTTGAGCAGCGGAGCGCCCTGCGGAAGACAGAGCCTCCGATCCGAGATGAATGCCACGAACCGCTCCCTGTCCAGACGCAGTAGCCTTGGGTCACTGAGGACGTCTTCCACATTCTCGCTCACGAAACTTGCCACGGCCTTGAGTAACGTAGGAACATTGTTGGCTTCCGCCATCTCCCTGATGGCGAGGCAGTTGGCCAGATTGAGGTTGTGCTCCAGGTATTCGGCGCAGTAGTTTTTGAGCTTGAAGATGAGGAAGTGGTTGGAGAGCTGTAGAAGGTCCGCGACGTTTCCCCGGTGAACGCTGACGCAGCCGGAGTACATGTACCGCAGGAACGACTGGAAAGCGGCTTGGTTTCGGCAGGAGATGCTGAGGTGCTCCACGGCCACTTTCTGCATTCTCAGGATCGAGTCGAAGTAGGGGCTGCAGGCAGCCAGCACGCTGCGGTGTGCCCGATACTGGCGCCCGTCCACGTGCAAGACGACGTCGCAGAAGCGCCCCCTCTCCTGTTGCTGCCTCAGTTTGTGCATTACGCAGCTGCAATGGGCGTTTTCGGCGAAGTTCATGACACTGCCGCTGGCAAAGCCCGCGCGAGGCGCCATTTGGGGGAAAGACCCTCTCTTAGACACTTCGATCGTTCCACGTCATGCGAGAAATGTTCGATCACTTGTCGGTGGCGTAGAAGAGTGACGCGAGCATCGCCCTCATACTGAGTTGCAACAAACTCCCATTACTCATGTAGCGTGTGCAATCTAAGCGATCGCAGGGGAAGTGTTGAAGAGACTAGGAAGCTCATCGAATGCCACCGTCCCCAGTTTGGGTCCGCTCACTGTGACAAGGCGAAACCAAAACAACACAGGCAATGGCTACAGCTACAGTAGGTCGAAAAACGAATGAAAAATAAATCAACGCAAGTTTCGTAAGTGCAACTTGAATGTTGCACTATGAAAAGTGCCGATCGCCAAGCCGGCACCGTTTCGTCGGCACCTCGGGGTGTGATAACGGATCTGCCTACCGAGCGCAAGCCATCATTGTACGACGTGACGAACGTTACGCAAAATAGGTCGCAGTAAGCAAATTATCAGTGAACACAATCGAAACTGGTAGTCTTACCGACAGAACGAAACAAAAATAAAGCGGGCGGAGGGGCTGGTGACGGCGGCAGTACATCAGAGGAATCCGACGGCACTTGCTCGCACAGTTATTAGGCCTAGGGACGAGTAGGAGTCTTGACCCCGGCGCGACATCTGACGGAAACGAACGGGCAGCACTCGCCACGAATTAAGTCCACACAGTGAGGACTAAACCAAATACAACAAAACACTCAATTTATGGCAAGGTGAATACGTAACCGCAACGAAGTCACGCAACGCGCCGACGAGGATTTACCGATCCCCAACGTTTGACAGCAGGGAAGCCAAGCAGCAGGAGACTGATGGTGTTGCCATGGTTACGAGAAACCGTAGGACGCAGGAGATCACGTTATGTATCCAGTTCTTATTTAAAGAGTAGAGATATATCCACAAAACTCAGCTCAACAAACGGCCTGAAAATGTGCATTTCAGGGAATGCAAAACACAACAAATGATGCCTCGAAGAGAAAACGTCAAAGCTTTGATACGATGAACACAACATAGACGCCCACAGTCGGGTCGCTTTCAAGATATTGAAACGACAAAATTTACTTTTTGCACGTTAGCAGTTCCTTCCATTTCACAAGTGATCTTTCCTGACGTACACATGAACGTTTTTATTTCATTTCATCGCGTGTTTAAGGGCTGTCAGTGCAAGTGCACATGGGTGTGAAAATGTTTTGTCTTTGCGCACACGCAGCATTGATGTTAACAGGTGACGTTTACTTCGACTGACAAATATGAAAAGGCTGTTGAACCATCTACGACTTCCACGTTACCACAGTGCTGAAACTATGTTGCAACACAGAGCTGCAAATAAGTCGCTACGTGCCTCAAACACAAGAACTGTTGATTATGCTTTTGGTATTAATGGCGGATCACCAACTTAACCGGCGCTTTGAAACAAGCACGCGCTGATAGCCGCTCTAGTTGCGTTGAGCATAACAGGCACCGTAACTAATTGAGATAACAACCTCCTGAGCTCGAGTAGCAAGGAGTACGAAGTACTTACCGCTGACACCTTCGGGAGCAACACATCCGAACCGTTGCAGATGGTGAAGTGACGCTCAGGCCCGAACAAAGGGCATTATCGATGCTCGGCCAAGTTGGAAAACGACTTTCGGTCCATCCGAGAGCCGTCAACACGATCCTCACTTTCCCGGACGTTAACGGCGACCGTCAGGCGAGTTCCGTTTCCAATTTTTCGAGTGTTTCTCTTCTGTGAATGCTAATTTTCAAACAGCCCAGGAAACAACGCAGCGGCAGCAGCGGCTTTCTTTGGCAGGGGAGAGAAAGTGGAGGCGCGGGTGAGGAGGTTTGGAGAGAGGCGAAGAGGCGTGGCGGAGAGAGAAATGAATGAGCGAGAGAGAGGCGAGACCGAGGCTTTTTTTCTATTTCTCCTTTTCGTCGCGTCAGAGGCGAGCGCATTTTGCGGAGCACCGGTCGTTGTCGGAGTGCGATGGTGGACGTCTCGAGCTTTGACCAGGCCAGTAAGGACCCCAGAAGCGGTCATTAACCTTGTAGCTCAAAACCTCGCGCTTTTCACCACCGTGTGACCGTAGTTCCGTGCGCGCCAGGGGACATCCTGAAAGCCGGCCGACCGGACTGTCTGGACGAGCAAAAAACACCGACGCAACATGGCCGACGTCGTGGAGTCAACTCGCTTCGAAGTGGAGCTCCAAGATTCGGCCGGCCTGCTTTCCAAGCAGGCCGGTTCACCCTACATCAGGGATCGTAAGGCCATCGACGGTTCGAGCAAACCCAGGGTAAGCAACCGTCGGCTCCCACCGACGGAGGGTCGGAAACTCGGACAACGTGCGCTGGTGCCGTACGTGAAACAGCCTTGCACGCCGCTCGCTCGCTCGGTGGTCCTTCAACGTGTGCGCGTGTGTGTGTTTGTGCCTTTTGCATTTGTATTTTGCCGTCCGTCACATGTCCACGGTTTCTGAGCGAAGCGACAAGCGCGTTCCTTTGACGGGCGGCAGTGTGGTTTCGCTGCGGTTTCACCCCCCCCTCGTTTTGCGAGGCGTGCAACGTAGCGATGCGTCAAAAACCGTCGGGAGGTATGAATGACAACTACCGTTATAAAGCGTCGCTGGCGTCCCACGATCTTCGCAAAAACTTGTGTGTGTGTGTGTGTGTCGAGGTGCCTGGCCCAGTGCGCGGTGTTTTCCATCAGTATTACGTGGTCGTGCGTATGCTACGCGGCGTGTTGCCGTGGCCGCCGTCGTTCCCGTGAGCCATACGACGCGCCTTCGCGGCGGCGGCGTGTATTGCATTGCACGCCGTCTGATTGCGGTTACTTTGAAATCGAGTACGTCAGTGTGCTCGTG
Organism: Rhipicephalus sanguineus; assembly: GCF_013339695.2. Lineage (NCBI taxonomy): Eukaryota > Metazoa > Arthropoda > Arachnida > Ixodida > Ixodidae > Rhipicephalus > Rhipicephalus sanguineus. The sequence goes on along the minus strand of NC_051185.1, from coordinate 7,847,321 downwards.
TGTTCCTTGCACAACGCCGTCTGGTCTGCGGCCGCTTTGAAACCGAGTGCGTGTGTGAGCGAAGGCTCCTCGACACCACCACGTTGTAGATAAAAAAAGGAGGCGGTGCGAAAGGAGTGTGGAGGTAAAGAGGTTGTCGGAGAAAGAGATGCATTAGCGAGTCGCGGAGACATCGGGAGATAATTTATTTGTTCCCATGAGCGAGCGGCTTGTGCGCATCGGTTTTTTGTGAGTATTGGGTATTTTCACCGGCATCGGAGGACGACGAAGTTGCGACATCCCGTGACACACAATAAAAAGGCTGTTGCTGAAACTGCCGTCTTCTTGCGCTTTCTATTTCTACACCAGTCTCTTGCGCCATGTGAGATTCAGCTTTTCTTTTTTTTTAATTTTGATCGTACCAGTGCGCCCGCTACATGTTTCAAAAGTGGGATGTGTCGAACGTTCGCTCCCTGTTATATTGTTTTATCCCCCCCCCCCTTTTTTTTAAATGTTTTTTTCTGTCTGTAATACTCGACGTGTGGAAGACGTAGGCGCGTCAGGCGCTTTATTGATGTTTTGTCTACGATGTTGTTTTGCGTTTTGTGCGCGTTTTCGTCGAAGATAGCCCATCGCCGGTGTTTGGTCACGCGGCAACAAAATTCTTCGAGGACAGTGAATGCCTAAGATTGTAGCGCAGCACACTGGAAATGTGCGCGTATGGGGGCCGCTATTTGGCACGCGTTCATATTAGGCACTTGTAATTTTCACAACACATATATTCTGACATCCGGAGGGAAGCGTACGTACTCGACAATGCAGCGACATAACATAAGTAACCGTGTTTTAGTACTGCACGCATACTGTACATAAATCACACACAAACACAGTACTCACGGATTGTAACAGGACAATTTAGGGCTAAGTAAGGCGCATGCTTTTGTTTCTACCGTATTCAGTTTGGGTCATATTGGCGTGATTTCGACTCGAACGCGTAGATCAGAGCCACGGTTATCTTTAGAAATTAGATTCTTGGCGACATGACGTGGTTATTACGAGCAATTGCGATACAAGTCGTAATACAAAAAAAAAAAAATTGATGTCGCGCTTGAATTTCTTTCGTTCGTGGATCAGGGACGCTCCAGAAGCTGGAGTCAGATTGTCAAGGGTTCCGATGGAACACGTGACAAAAAGGAACCGTGCTTCGAGGTCGGTAATTGGCTGATTCCATTACTACGTCAGGAACGTGTATACAACCCTTGCTCTACGAGCGACGTCCTGTTTGGCAACGATGGTTACGATCTAGTTACGAGTTGAATCGGGAAGAAACCTGTTGCACACAGCAAGTTTCAAGCGTTCAGGTCTCGGGATGTACTAATGCATTGAACATTGTTCAGAACAGCTTCCCACGACAACACACAACCTTGCGTTATTATTATTATTTTCATGTAAATCGCTGACACAATAGCCAAGTTGGATGGTACTTGAAGTAAGATACAAAACGCTTCCCGATGTCTATAAATACTGGGGAACTATGGGAGGGTGTCTGTAGACCTGCTAACATGACTCGTAGTAGGCATACCATATTTACTCGGATCTAAGCCGACCCCCCCCCCCCCCCACACACACACACACACGCTTTCGCACATCATTTTTTCGAAAAAAAAAAAAAAACATCGGCTTAAATTTGAGTAACTATGGTATTAATCTTAACGCTTTGAGACGGACTGTTCTTGAAATCGGCCGGCGTTGCAATTAAAAATTTTCCGGTGTAATACGAATTGAAACGACACAGATGGTTCGTGATATGATACATAATTTCACTTTATCCGAAGTGATTGCCACTGACAATTATAAATGTCTGGCCTTCACATTGCTACACGGTTGTGGTTAGATGTTGTAATTAAGGTAGCATGCTCTTGCAGTTCAGCTCTCGTGTTTTTTACCATTTGTCTTCGTCCATGCGTGACGCCCACAGCACTAACCTAGCCAACCAACTACCTTGCCAATATCTCCTCAGAACGGGGTTTGTTATGGGTTATACGAATTCTCGGATGGCACGAGCATTCTTTGAGGTGTATGCAACCCTCCATCGTCGACGTTTCACTGCTATATTTCCACTAGATACACGCATGCAAGGTACGGAAAGGGAACTCTGACGGCGCCACGGTAAACTCTATACATCAGGTGTCCATGTTGTGGCAAACTGGTTAAAAACAGCCCGGGCAGCTAGAATTGTTTTTATAGAACTCGAAAGGGAAATTAAATCTTGAGAAACAACTCCTTGGTTCGCACTTTCAGAACTCTTTCAGAATTATACACAGCCGACATTATGCTTCTGTTTAGCATTCGTTTAAAACCAGTGTCACACAGTGCACTGCTGATTGCGAGTGGGCCCGATCAGGATCAGACTTCTCAACTGTGACTAATTCCTGAGCTACAGCTTGCGCAAGGAAGCCAATCACGGTCAGTAAATTCTATCCGGATTAGGCCATCAAAAGTGACCATGTGACACCGGTATGAAATAACGAAAAAGCGGAACATGTCATGGCTATTTTATGACTGTATTTCAATTGAGTGATATCACTTTTAAAGTTGAAAAAGGAATACAGATATATATTCCCTAATTGTCTTACTTATCATCAGAATGTGCTTATACCTCGTCTGTGTAATAACATCAAGCAAGGCGCGCTTTCTTGTTTTCAATGTGTATTTGTAAATGACTCAGCAAACAAATATATCGGAAAAGTAAAAAAAAAACCGCACCGCGAGGAGGATCGGACGGGCATGCGCACTTAGTTTGTCTGGTCCATTTCGTTGTGCGGCGTCTCTCTCTTTCTTTTTTTTTTTTGCGCCGTTGGCAATTACGTAAGAAGCGTGTTCTGACAACTTTGAGTGCCGTTGCCTTACGTAACGCTGCATTACGTGCCCGGAGTGCGCCGGTAGTCCATTAGAGTTTATATGGTGGACTCGCAGGGACCATGTAACAAGACACGCGGGGAGTGAGAGTACCTGTGGGTTGTCATGGTTACAGTGCGATGCACAGGAAAGGAGAAAGCGCACTCGAGGATAGCAGATGATTGGGCAGTGTGGCCTGGGGTAGTGACAAGAAAATTTGCAGGCATATGACCCTGGAATGACTCGGGAGTGAAGCCATACCACCCCCAAGATGGCGGCCGCCATCTTAGTAGGGGCAGGATAAAACGTCAGCGTTCAACGAAGAGCATTTTCCTCCCACGTCCTACAAGGTTTTTTTTTTGCGGAAAATGTTTTCGGACACATACTGCTCAATGTGTGCCTTTGTGTTACTGGTTTCCTCAAGAAACTTCATAATTGTGGCAAATTTTATTGGAGATCAGATCCTCAATACTTGTGTCGATGTGTTACCTTCGTCGGGAACAACGATCTCTTATTTGATGAATAACCTCTTATTTACATTAACAGAGCAAAACCACTTAATCTCTATGCGGGCACCACACATGGACAACATGTTTTCGAGATAATGGGCAGGCGAGAGCTGGGTGTACTTTTGCCGGTAAGGCGATGGGAGAGCTTCCACTCCAGCATTTTTTTTAGACCTCCTGTAACATTTTTATCGTGCCCGTGGTAAGATGGCGGAGGTCTGGTTTCACTTTGGAGACATAATTTCCACTCCAGCACTTTGTTAACTGCCTTGCATATGACGGAGTTTGTTAAGGAAAGAGAAAGAGGGAGCTACTCGTGGCAGTATCTGAACTTATTCACATATGGGAAGTACCTGAGCGCGTGGTACGCAAGCGGTATATAAAATCTCGCTAAAATGCTCTAATTTCTAGTTTAAAGCAGGGGCGTAGCCAGAAATTTTTTTCGGGGGGGGGGATCAACCATACTTTATGTATGTTCGTGCGTGCGTTTGTATGTGTGCGTGACTATATACGCAAGCAAAATCGAAAAATTTCGGGGGGGGGGTTTGAACCCCCCCAACCCCCCCCCCCCCCCTTGGCTACGCCCCTGGTTTAAAGCATGGCTTCGAGGAACATTTATGGCATGGTATTCACCCAGATCTTCCACGAACCCACACCCCAGAAAAATAAAAGAAAGCCTTGAAAGTAGAGCTCTGCCAGATCTCTTGTCGATTAATTATAATGGAAGCAAAATACGACGATGACGGCGACGATGTCTGTGGATGCGCAACGAAGCACTCTGTATGTGGCATATGACCCGAAGGTCGCGGAATGGAATCCCGGCCACGGCGGCCGCATTTCGATGGAGGCAAAATGTTAGAGACCCGCGTGCCTAGATTTCAGGTACGCGTTAAGGAACCCCATGTTGTCGAAATTGCCGGAGGCCTCCACTATGCGTAGTCTTTCATTATCATATCGTAGTTTTGGGACGTTAAACCCCAACAATTATTATTATTAGCATGTGGCATGTGTGTCAACGACAGCGTTAACGAAAACGCCGCGGGCCCTTGGCAGAGGGGCATGAAAAGCAGCGTGATTTTTGGTGACCTTCATTCTGCCCCCCCCCCCCCCCCCCCTCCAGCACCAGTATCGTGGAGGTCTGGCTGGCGCATACAATTAACATGCTTAGTGAGAGCAGAAGCCGTCATTCGTATGTCGTGCGACACGCGTATGGCTGATGTGTCTCGGTTCGTTTACGAAACTTGATGTATTATTCACGCCGAATTTCATAGCATGAGTTAGAACATGTACTCGCAAGAGGAAGCAGTGGCTTTCGCTTTTACTTAACTCATAGATGCCCAGTGGGATGCACTCTAACATCGCTATTTCTTTAGCTGATGACTAGTGCCGCCTAGAGCACATCAAGCAGGCCTCATTCTCAACGTGTGCTGAAGAGACGTCATGAAGAGAAAGAAGTGCACGTGAAATGCCGACCGCTTTCTCTCGGTAAACGAGTGCTTTGTACGAAATACGTCATGGAATGGAACAAGTGCAATGTCGGTGTGCTCGTGAAATGTTTCAAGGCACCCGCACATAGCACCCATAATGCCCAGTGTCCTATATGTATAGGACGGCTTGAAAAGCAGTGTTGCGTTTACCTGGCAGTAAATAAATAACTTGTGCTTTCTTTTGAGAGTAGTACACTTCTTGTGAAAAAAAATATTTGTTTTGTCATTTTTTCTGAGTTTGGACATATATGGGTTAACTATTTTCCTTCTCTTTTGCGAAGCTTCTCTTGGTGCTCTATATCCTTAATGCCCGCTCGCAATGCAGCAGAAAAGGATACTGCAACAATTTCGTAGCTTTCACCTGGAACTGTGAAACTTCAAGCTATTTTATCCTTTGAAATGAACGGTTTCGTGAAGGACCTCTCTAATGTAAGCCGGCGCGTTTTTCACAGCGATGACTGTGCTCAGTCGGTCTCATCTTGTGTGCGAGGCCTTCGTCACAACTGGCAGCGATGTTGGTCACTCCTCTGTATAGTCTATAGAGTGCTCGACCCCACCGGTATATCCCATCCCCTGATGTAATGTTGCATATAACGCATTTATCACGTTTTTACCGCTAAATCCACGCTTTTTTTTGTCCCCTAATCACGTGGTACGTACAAAGGTTTGTTTAGTACGCAGTTCCAGCGGTCTTTGCGCTCTGTATCTAGACTGGAATAAATTACTAATTTCCTCTCAATGTGATATACAAGTTGTCTGAACAAGAATAACCCTTTCAGTCACGAATTATGATGCACTGTCTGCAAATGCATCAAATTTGCATGGCATCATTCTAAGGCACTCAGTATATATTACATTCGAAGAATTAAAATGAAGGAATGTGTTGTTTTGTGTGAGTTACAGTAATTATTGTTAATTAGCGTGTAATTAAATATCTAAGTATTCTGCAATCAGTAAGCTTCAATCCTTGCATAAAAGGAATCAACTATTAGGTCCAAAATGCATGCACAGTTTGTTTTTTGGTTGTATGCTTTTCGAGCAAAGAAATAAAATACTCTTGACGTCGGTCCTGGAACGCCGCACGTCGAACGGTCATCGAATATGGTAGTGTCTCTAGCAAAGTGATCATTTGCAGCAATAAGCAACATAATGAAGTTAAATAACCGCTAGTTGTCCACTCAGGAAGCCTGCGCGAATGTGCACACTAAGTTTCAGGCCATTTGAAGAAACACGCGGTGCGTGAAGCGACTCCGAAGTTGATGTTTACATTTGTACACACCGTGACTGAAAGGAATAAGGTCTTCCTCGGTGGTACAGTGATTACGATGCTCGGCTGCTGACCCGAAAGTCGCGGGTTCGATCGCGGCCGCGACGGTCGCATTTCGATGGAAGCGAAACACTAGGGGCCCATGCGCTGTTCACTGTCAGGGCATGTAGAACAACACCAGATGGTCAAAACGCAGTAGTGGAGCCCTCCACTACGGCGTGCATGATATCGTGGTTTTTGCACGTAAAATACCTTATATTATTATTATTATTATTATTATTATTATTATTATTATTATTATTATTATTATTATTATTATTATTATTATTATTATTATTATTATTATTATTATTATTAACAGGAATACGTGCTCCATACAGGGTGGCTGACGTTTCAATGGGTGGACCTATCTTAGTCAAAGGTGCCTCATTATCCTCGACTACGTAACCATTTCGAAACTAACAGACAGATGAATATAACGAGGTAGAATTATGTATGATCACAAAAGATCTGTCAGCTTTCGCTGCAATATATTGAGCAATATTGTGATCGTAACATGTATACTTGTTTGCTGCTCAAAGGGGGGGGGGGGGGTGTACGACCCCCCCCCCCCTTTATGTATGTTCTTGAGTGTGTATGTGTGCGTTTATACCGTATTTACTCGAATCTAGGCCGGCCCCGATTCTTAGCCGACCCCTGAAATTCGCAATGCCAGAAAAAAAAACAACAACTTAATAATTGTACTCGAATCTAAGCCGACCCCCCGCCCCCCGATCGCACATCGTTTTTTCGAATAAAAAAAAAAAAAACATCGGCTCAGATTCGAATAAATACGGTATGTCACAAACAAAATGTAACAATTCGTGGGAGGCAAGTTGAATACCTCAAACCACCCCGTGGCTACGCCACTGAACGTCGCAGTGGACTCGCATGATTGACTATTGTTTTCCACGAAAGCACATGCGCGATAGGGCGATCCTGTGTTCTTCTTCCGTGGTTCGTGTTTATTTTTTCGCTTTCCGAAGTTCTGGATCGGTACCAACTAGCCCGATCTCAGTGCTTGCAAAGGGCGGTCGAGAAGCTCTTTTCGCGTGCGCTGACCTCACGCAGTTGCGAAGCGAACTCGCTGGAAAGCGTTCTACGCACGATGGCAAACCAAGCGCACGTGTTTGCCCCGGTTGGCAGGCTGGGCGTTGTATGCATATACCCGTGCACACCGACGTAGTACCTACAACGCGGGGTTGTTTTTACAGGCGCGCCAACGTTTGCGACGATAACGAACGTCGACAGCCAGAGCCGGTTGGGCTTTTTTTTCCTGTCTTGTTTATATTTGACGAGGCGAGCATTGCACAGACACATACAGAAAAGCGCAACACCCTTTGCAGCAGCGTCGTATGAAGTTCTGCTTCTAAGCATCCGCGCGCACTCACTTTGGAGCTGACCTGATGCCGTGACGTGAAAAATAGAGTTTCAGTGAAGCGGAGACGTACTATTAAATAATAAGGTTTTACGTCCCAAAACAGCCATATGATTATGAGGCACGCCGTAGTACAGGGCTCCGGAAATTTCGACCACCTGGGTGCCTCCATAGAAATGCGGCCGCCGCAGCCGGGATTCTATCCCGCGACCTTCGGGTCAGCAGTGAGACGTACTATATAGCGAGAGCTGTCGGTTGCGCAATATTTACAGAAAACCACAATCAGGCCGGCTTTAGCGCGAAACCGACAGAATGGGCTCATCGAGGAAGAATTAGTAGCAGCGCACAATATATAGGCGAGCCCCTTCGCTTTTCTGGAACGCACAGTATACATCTGTACTAATGTGTGTACCAGGTCACTTCAGTAATATCATCAGGAGAGACCACCATCGTAGCTCAAATGATAAGCACCGGGCGCGTAATTCTAATTCATCATCATGGACGAGAGAAAAGGTCGGAGGTACGATTGAGCACACCTCCCCCCTCTCCCAATCCCAGAAAAATATTAGAATGAGTATCGCCTCAACACGTGATCGCCACGTGAAGTACAGCTCTCAGATCTAACGTGTAGGGCCAAGGAGGGGGACGAGGAGGGCCGATACTGCCTTTCCCTTGGGGTGACCTTATCAGCGGAGAAAATACAGCCAATACCGAAATATTGATACATACAGCGCTAAACAGCTATTATAACATGCCTCCGCCGAGGCCGACACGAGTGTCGTGGCGGCTGCACTACATGCCTGGCAGCGTACTGCATTACAAGCGGAATTGTAGGAAACATGACTTTTAAGGGCTCATTTTTTCTTTGTTAGACACAATATTAATGAGAACTAACGGACAATAATGCCAAGGAAAATATAAAGGATGTTATTTGTAATAATTGGGATACATGTGAAGAAAGTAAAGTGGACGAAAAGATAACTTGCCGCCCTATATACCCTATATATATACCCTATAAAGTGGACGGGTGGATGAGCGCCGCCGTAGCTCAGTGGTAGAGCTTCGGACGCGTTATTCGAAGGTCGCAGGTTCGGTCCCTGCCGGTGGCAAGTTATCTTTTCGTCCACTTTACTTTCTTCACACTTATATCGTAATTACTACGAACAACATCCCCTATACTTTCCTTGGCATTATTATCTGTTAATTCTCATTAAAGCGGAATTGTACCGATTCCGAAACCGAAACTGCATTGTTTTAGCGGCCAAGCCAAGCAGATCTTCAGTCGCTGCTAATGGCGGGAACAAATTTGGCGCCCCGACAAGTTCGTCGGTGCGACTTTTTATTGCGGTGTGGTGCCGGCGTGCCCTCTGTTCTTTGTGATTGGTGCATCGGAGCTTGTTAATTGGCGATGGACACTAGAACTCACTAGAGCTAAAAGAACGCCTGGCATTCAATCGAAATGGCTCTTGCAAAGTATAAAGGTAAGCCTGCAATGTGTCGTTGACGCCTATACAGTTTTATGTACGCGGACATGGATATAACGCTTGGAAATTTGACCGTGCGAGTCTCGGTTTTCATTTCTTTGTCAAGGACTTGACAACGTTTTGCTGTTTATCGTTCATTTTCTCGATTTGGTGCGGCGCGCTCACGCACACGGCGTGCCGCTTTTACCGTTGACCGTATTAGTTTTGGACGGCGCGCATCGTATCTTTCGTGTGACATCAGCAGCCCCTGCAGGCATGTACCCAACCGGAATAGTCTGCGGCACGCGAAATGCTCGAGAAAGCTGTGTTCTCGATTTGTCTGGGAGCATGACCTCCACATAGATGTTTCAGCCTGTAGTTGGTATTTCAACCTACACTCTCATCAGCTATATTAGAAACATACTACTGACCCGAAGGTCGCGGGAGCGAATTTTGATAGTGGCGAAATACTAGACGCCCGTGCACATGTACTTAGATTTAGGTGCACGTTATAGAACCCCAGGTGGTCGAAATTTCCGGAGCCCTCCACTTCGGCGTCTCACAATCATCATAACGCCAACAATTAACCCAAGTCCGCTCTTAGAAACGTTGGCTCCAACGACGCAATGTGTTCCAAGGATTTTTAACGGGTATTGAACCTGCCGGCCGACGTTTCGATAGATGGACGTATCTTCGTCACAGGCGCCTCATCATCCATGACGTTTTAGTTTTAGTCTCACGTCACGTGGTGTCGCGTTGTCGATAATTGTCGGCCTTTCCGATTCTGGTGCATGTTTCTCCTTTTGCTCTTTACCGTCCCTCTAGACGCGTTGATTCAACCATCCCAGCTTTGCTCTCTTCCGAAACTTGGTCTCACTCGTGTGGACGGCTGTATGCAACTTCTCGAGCGAATCTCGGTGTGTGCTTATATCGGAGTGAACACGGTATATATACACGTTTGGAGGACTGGCTGTGTGAGTTTCCGCGTCTCCTTGGAAGACACGTCTGCGTCGCTAACTGCAGTCGAGGGCCATATATCAAGCCTTTCTGCTCCCCTCAAGCGGCGTGGCCGCCTGCACTTCCATAGGCTGAGACCACGCGGAGAGAAGGCGCGGAAAGCCGTGGCGACCTTTCGGATCTCCCAGTCTTGGGCGGCCATCAAGGCTGCTGTTGCTCATGGTATGCCAACGGCGCGGGAAGCGCCAATAGCGCGCGTCACCCAAACGGCGTGCCTTTTATTTTGCTTACTTCGTTCGTGCACGCGCTTTCGGAACTATGGTCTTCGTGAGGGCGCCAAAAGCGGATGTGCCCTCAGCCTGTTAAGCCTTTCGTTTCTTTCCTCGTTTACGATTCGAGCTGATCGGCCCTTTCTCAACTCTCTCTCTCACTATCTCCGTCTTCTCATCTATGTAGGCGCTGTAAACTCGTAAACTTCTTTTTATATTTCTTTCGCCTGTTTATTTTGCTGTATCTCGCCAAATCCTCGCGGAAGCTGTGTACCTCGCGTCAACCGATCACGTGGGAGAGGCTCTTGCGTTAAGATGCCGCGGTGGTTTAGTGGTTATGGCGCTCGACTGCTGACCCGAAGGTCGCAGGATCGAATCCTGGCCGCGGCGGCTGCATTTCGATGGAGGCGAAATGCTTGAGGCCCGCGTGCTATATATTTAGGTGCACGTTAAACAACACAGGTGACCGAAATTTCCGGAGCCCTCCACTACGGCGTTTTTCATAATCATATCGTGGTTTTTGGACGTAAAACCCCCAACAATTATTATTTGGCGTTAAGCTGACGAGGCTGCAAAATGCATGACGTAACATATATAGCGCGCGCACGCATCGGTTAACTGAGCGATTCATAACAGAGGCACTGAAGTGGCAGGAAACTACAGGGGCAGCGCAACCTAAATGGAAAATTCTAGCTTTGAGCCTCACTTCACAGCAAAACGGTGGTTTAAATTACAGTGCAAGCGGTTGCAGCTCACGTTCTTAGTATAATAATATGTGGTGTTTTACGTGCCAAAACCACGGTATATGATGGCACGCTGTAGTGAAGGCTTCGGAAATTTTGGCCATGTGGTGTTCTTTGACGTGCACTGACATCGCACAGTACACGGCCTTCTGTAGCGTTTCGCCGCATCGAAGTGCGACCGCCGCGGCAGGGATCGAACCCGCGACTTTCGGGTAAGCAGCGGAGCACCGTAACCACTACACCACCGAGGCGGACGTGTTCTTAGTATAAGTAGAACGAAGTGGAACTGGGGGAGGAGCTCGTGGTAAGGCATACAGCTGATTATCGCTGGCCGGCTATTTAGAGTCCCATAACGAATGCCCGGGGAACGGGCTCTCGATCGCGGACGAAAGCGCTGGAATTGGGTGTCGCGGAGAGACGAGGAAACTTACAGGCGTGCATCACGGAGTCGCATGCACAAGACGGGTGTAATTGGCGGTCGCTGGCATAGGCCCTCGTCTTTCAATAGAGATGACATAGGTTGACGACGTTGGTGGTTGGCCCGTATGGAGCCATACTTTGAGGGAACATCCATGAGCCTGATGGGCGGTGACGAAGCGCTGTGCGTAGTCTGACGTTTGATGTGATATGTTCTAACTGCCGTGATAAGCACGCCCATCTTATTGGAACATCGACTCAATCTACGCTATAGCGCAATTTAGCAAAGTACAGGGAACGAACAACGCGGACTGCAAGTACCCCGTGTTCTCGTTTAACTGTGCTCTATGTCAGGTACGGAGAGCATCAATTAGCCCAAACTTATGCGTTGCTGAATTCTCGGAACAGTGATAACATGCGCAGTATTAGCGTCGTATTATCATTCCTTCTGGGTGAAGCAGCGCACAGGACTACACTCCGTTCTATGCATAGCAGTCGGTGATCTGGAGGCTACGCAAGAAGTTCGATCAGCAAAGTGTATAACTGCATCTATACTGCAAGTAATCTCGCAAGCCTCCAAAGCGTTGACTGCTATGCATGGAAGGAGTATATAGGACTAAGAAAAATACGAGGAAACACGACACGGTCGACGCTTACTGCACTAGTAACATTCCGTGCCGGCGTTGCTTCACTGGCGCCACTAGTGAAGCAGCACTCGGCAAACAGCGCTAAACAGCAGTGCCAGAATGCCCCCTATATAGTACATTTTGTAGGAAACTGTAGTCTATTCCACGCCGCACGAACTCGAATTCTTCGCGAGACTACGCCGTGCATGCCAAGCGTGTGTACACGTGCCACATAGCTATTCGACTCGTCGTGGCCATTGCATGGGGCAGCGGCGTTTTGAAAATGCGCATTTATTGGTATTCCTCCTCTCCGAGCCGTTGCGTGTGCTGCCGCCGGACGTTTGACGCAGTCGTCCACGGAGCCATAGCGCGTACGTGCGCTGCTTCGCATATCGTGTTGTATGCTGTGTACTATGCTGGAGAGAATGGTCTGTTGCCTCACGACGCAGAACCGCGCCGTCGCGTCTCGATCGCCGTTGTTTTTTCTGGTTCTGGAGCCTTGTTGGACGAAAAAAAGCAAACGCTTGCCGCGAATGGCATCCTGTAGTGACGGTGTGCAAAGCGCCGGCCGTGGTTCTGTTGTCATCGTCGAGCCCGAATTCGTCCCTGAGATGCTTTCAACAAACATTTGCATGTATACGAGAATTCGTTCCTGCGATTAGTTGGTTGGTTCTTCTTCGGATACTTGGCGCAACACATTCCGGAGGAACTTTAAAGTTTTTATGCTATTTGTGTGTGTGTGTGTGTGTGTGTGTGTGTGTGTGTGTGTGTGTGTGTGTGTGTGCGCGTGCGTGCGTGCGTGTGTGTGTGTGTGTGTGTGTGTGTGTGTGTGTGTGTGTGCGTGCGTGTGATAGATAAGATAGATAGATAGATAGATAGATAGATAGATAGATAGATAGATAGATAGATAGATAGATAGATAGATAGATAGATAGATAGATAGATAGATAGATAGATAGATAGATAGATAGATAGTCAGCATTAATGCAAATAAGTACTAATTCTGACCCCCTGGTGGAGTATTTATTTCGATTAAGCTTCTTCTTTTCGTCAGAATTAAGACAGGCCCTGTTGTGGAAACGCTCACTCTAGCGACATCCGTTGTTCGATCACTGTCGATTACTTAAAGAGACACTAAAGGCAAATAACAATTTATATCAGAGTGAAAGCTCAATGTATGACAACGTCTAAAACGGCAGTATTATCAACAGCAGTGCCCTACTTACCGAGAAATTAAGCTAAATGTATCACATGATGAGCGCCACGAGTGGGACATTTTGGAAGTGATCCGTAGGAGAGTCTTAGTACAATGAATCACTAGTAATCAAACTAGCTGCAATAAAAAACGAACCTTCCGTGCATCAAGGGACGTAATAAAATGCTGCTTGTTCGTTTCTGTTTGATTCATGAAAAAAAAAAAAACTCTTTGGCGTTGCCACGGGGGACGGCGCGCGTGGTTCAAAAGTTTCGTTTTCGCCGAACTGCGCTTCGCCCGGCTCCCTGCTTCGCTCACGCGGTCGCGTCTCAGTGGTAGTTTCGGTATCGCGTACTGCCGCGTGTGTTTTGCGCGCTCGTGAAAGTCGCTGTGATAGAAATTTCGACAAAATACCGCATGCATGTGATGTTGCCGGATGCCCTAATGGCGCACGCCGCCAGTGCACGCCGCCGCGCAGCAAAGGCGGGCAACGTTGGGCACGGCAACAGTGACGTGCGAAATACCGCTTTCAGGCGGGTGATTTCAAGTGCGCTAACGCGATGCGGACCACTAAAACGTGATTTTATTTCAAAATAAGCACTTCATTGGCATAAAAGTAGCACTACGAGGTTTCTGGACCGCTATTTCGACAATCAACGTCGACTTAATATTTGCTTTAGTGTCCCTTTAAGTGCACATCATTAAGGGTTCATTGCACCGACAGCCAATACATCAACCACTAAGCGCCACCACCACGTGCGCAGTCTACACTTCGTTTTCATTCGCGGCGTTTTTCATTCATTCGCTTAATTCTTTATTGATAAAGATCACAAGAGTTGTTTACAAACTGACCTATAGCCTACATTGGCTAGTGGTCGGCGATTAAGTGATTTATATCTTTGACAGTTACCAACGCTTTTACGATTTTTTTTGTGTTAGACAGTTCCGATGCCGCATCTCTTCTGCCTCAAGGACTCCTGACGAAAAACCCGGCAATCGTAATCGTTTGCGACGAACGCGTTAATTATCATTTACCGTAATAGACCTTCGCCGTGGGATGGCACCTCGAGGCATTGGCAGATCTTATAATACCGCTCCGGAGGCACATTATAATTGTCCTAATAGGCGTGGCGATGATGGACTTCCCGACACCGAAATAAAACCGCCGTTCATATTTGCGAACACCCTGTTCAAATGTGTCGTTAATGTCGCAAAAATAGCCGACGAAGAGCTGTGTGTTAATGCGACTGCTCGATCTGAACGCCGCAGCTCTCTTAGCTCTCATCCTCAATAGCTACAGGAATTCCTGGCTACGTGCCTGCTGCTTCTTTTTCTTTTTCTTTCTTTTCTTTCTCGAGGCAGCGCTGGCGGCGGAATATCTCATCCATACATCGTTTTAACGAGTCTAGACGGCGACGGTGCGGATGTGCGATGCTCCCAGCGCTATTCCTACCGAATGTATAGAGCTAAGTGAGTGAGTGAGTGAGTGAGTGAGTGAGTGAGTGAGTGATGTGTGTGTGTGTGTGTGTGTGTGTGTGTGTGTGCGCGTGCGTGCGTGCGTGCGTGCGTGTGCGTGCGTGTGGTGTGTGTGTGTGTGTGTGTGTGTGTGTGTGTGTGTGTGTGTGTGTGTGTGTGTGTGTGTGTGTGTGTGTGTGTGTGTGAAAAAGAAGTAAAGAGAACTTGAAGGCTGATTTGTTGCGAAGTGCGCTACTCGACCAAGAACGGAGAGAGAGAGAGAGAGAGGGCGATTGAATAAATGGAACGAAAACCTTGAGTAAGAGACAGAAAACACGAAGTAAAAGTCGAGGGAAACCTGTTGAGCGCCGCGTCCCCGGATGCTCCTATAAAAGCACGTGATCCTCGTGTCTTATTCCGTGCCATCCGCGCTGGGCACGATGCTTTATTTTCTTTTCGTTTATTTTTTGGAGAATTCTTTAGTTGTTGCTAACTAGGGGTTGGCGAAAAAAAAAAAAAAGGAAGGCCGTGTAGTTTTTCCGGTAAGGCTTTTGCTTAAAGGTTGTTTTTTTTTCCCTGTATGCCGTGCGTCGGAATTTCGAATACCACCTGTACTGCACGAGCGGGACATCGGATGTTCCTGCAAATATTCGCTGCAGTACGGCCTCGCGTGGCGCACAGATAGCGACGTAAAGTTCTGTGGGGTAGAAGCTAGCGCAGGCGTAGCGGGGAGGGGGGGGGGCAGTGACGGGAGGGGGAAGAACTTCAAGCCCCTTCGAATTTAAAAAAAAATTGCATGTGTATATATACATGCACGCATGCAAACGCAGGTACGAACATACATAAAGTATGGTTTAACTCCCCCCGAAAAAGATTTCTCGCTACGCTACTGGCAGCTGGAATTATGAATCTGCATGCCTTGTAGGACTTCCGGCTTTGGTGCTGAAGCTTGTGTTCAGGAGGTTAATTTTGCCTCTCTGCAAGTATAACATTTTACTGGTCTTTTGCTTTTATTTATTTAAATTTCTACTTATTTATTTCCTCATAGGCCCCCTACCGAGGGGTGTTACATGAGGTGTTCAAATCAGGGGCGTAGGCAGAATTTTTTTTTTTTTTTTTTTGAGTGCGGGTGGGGGCACCTCCTTGATCTGAAGTATGGGCCGGGCAGGCAAATGTTGTCGAGTGTCATTTCGTGCTCTATGTCATGGCAAAAAGAAAAAAAAAATTCCGGGGGGGGGGGGGGGGCAGGGGGAAGGGGAAAAAGGCTGTGTGCTACCCCCTGGCGACACCACTGGTTCAAATCTATAATAATAACAGCTTCAAAATTATTCCTAACACTATTTAGAACTTAGCCAACCCTTCTGTTTTCTTAATTGATCTCACGCATATCGAATGTACATAAATTCATCCCAGCCCCGCCACGGTGGTCTAGTGGTTATGGCGCTCGACTGCTGACCCGAAGGTCGCGGGATCGAATCCCGCCCGCGGCGGCTGCATTCTCGATGGAGGCGAAAATGTTTGAGGCCCGTGTACTTAGACTTAGGTGCACGTTAAAGAACCCCAGGGGGTCGAAATTTCCGGAGCCCTACACTACGGCGTCTCTCATAAACATATCGTGGTTTTGGGACATTAAACCCCAGATATTATTATTATTATAAATTCATCCCACCTACTTATTTGTAGTATCACTTGTTCGCATAGTAAAAACTCGTTTTTCTTTTGCTAAAATGTTTATATTGATAAAGTGTACTTAGTTATATATATGTTCATGCCATTTTGCTATATATATATATATATATCTATGCTTTTATACACATGTTCATGTTCTCACTTGTTTCTTTCCAAGGTTGTCTCGCTATCTCGATGTGTAATTTGCGTACATTTCCCTATCGACGGTAATGAATTTTACATTGCTTTGTACCATATTTTTGGGCTGTTATTTCTGTAATAACCCTCCCTCACGAAATGTTCCAGGGTGGGACCTGTGAGGTACGTGTATAAACAAACAAACAAACAAACAAACAAACAAACAAACAAACAAACAAACAAACAAACAAACAAACAAACAAATAAATAAATAAATAAATAAATAAATAAATAAATAAATAAATAAATAACAATAGAAGAATGACGCAGCAACCGAGCGCGAGACGTAGGCAGTGTCTCTTTATGTACAGACACGCCTCCCTGTCCATTATTACAGGTCTGACCCCGCAGTCTCTTCAGCTAAAGTCGTGATTTATTTTTCATCGCGAGCGTTATTTGTAGAAAGTGGGTTGCTCGATCGAAAGTGACCGCGCTAGACACTATACAGGCGGGTTCAAGACTGAAAAGGGGAACGCAGGGTCTTAAAAGGACACCAAAGAAAAAGATGATTTTGCTTTGTATCTGTAAATTACCCTCCGGCAATACCGAAAAATAGCACTCATTGTTGCCAGATGACACTTGGTAAGCGAAAAAAGTAAAGTTGCTGAAATATAATTATTTACACAGGGGTATAAGAGAAATGGCGCGAAAAGAAAGCGCAGGTGGTGACGCCTCCGTGAGGGTCGCGCACCAGCTCGCCTTGACGTCACAGATATTGACGGCGCCTAAACTATAGGGCCTGTATAATTCCTTGTCGGTGTAAATGAATCGCATTGTATTCACATGGAGCAAAAGACTAAGCGCGGCTAAGTTCGCCGAATTTTATTGAGTCTTTTAAAATACGAAGAAAAAGAAGCATAACAAGGAAGCTTTGATATCAGTGGCGTCACACTGACGCTCATTATCTGTTCTAGTAATAAACGTGTGATATCAGAATTAACGACGATAGCTTCGTCAGGGAATAGAGAGTTTTAGTTTGTCAGCAAACTTGTTTGCATTATCGTTATACCGGATACCGTAGCCGTAAATGTGAGAGGTCGGATAGGTGGTGCCATTTGGCGGGGCCGAGATGAATCAGGCAAACACGGAATTGCTGTTGCATAAACCTAGTGCATTCTACTTCTCTGCGGTTGTGAACTCTCGGCAGCAGCCTAATACGGAATGAGTTGCCTTTTTACCCCCCTTTTTTTTTTGTCGAGGACTCTAGGCGAAAACGTACAAACGTACGTGTGTATAATTGTGGTTGCACGAAGCGTCACAAGATGTTAGTGCCGTCGCCCGGTAACCCGGTATTCCGTAAGCCCCTTTGCGTATACTGGAATACCGGACAAGCTGGAAACCTCTAATAATTTATCAGAATAAACCGATTTATTGTCTCACTGTAGTGTCCCTTTAAAGGCTTCGCCCCACGTTTTTCTTTCTTATTTTTTACCGCGTTTCTTCTGCATCGGTCACTTCTACGTCGTCTGCTTCCGTGGGCGTCGGGTCGTCTGCTTTCGCGCCGTCTGGTGTCTCGTATCTTTGACGTCACTCGCTTGACGTCACACGCCCGTTTGGCCCGCCGCCGAGTGCCCGACGACGGTTCACGAACACTTTGTAGGCGTTGTTTTGACGGCAGCGAGTCGTCGAGTGCGATGCCTCCTCCTGCGAAATGAAAGGGTTACGAGAGATTAGAAAAAAAATTCCTTCAAAAGACCAACGAATACAGCCCTTTACGACACGGCGTGCTTATTTGGGCAACGATGTTATTTGGGTACGCGACTCACTGTTGCTATTTCTGTGCGCTACTGGCAAGGAATAGATCACGAACATTGAGCTAATGGTAAATTCAGCATACTTGTTGCCTGAAGTTCTCTTATATCACTTCTGGTTGAAATATCTTGCTTCACACGATCGCTTTGGTGATGGCAGTACGGTGTTGAACGAGGCGTTAGGCGAGGGGCGTTTCGGCCGGAATTTCAATATATATATATATATATGCTCGCTGCCAGCAGATTGGACCTTCATCCACCTGCTTAGCAGCTTGCTGCAGGCAACAACGACGGTCACGCATTCATATCAAGGCAACCATGGAATGTGTCAACGAGAAATAACAAGTGGCCTCGGTAAAATATCAGATCGAGAGAGCATCAGTTGTTGGAAAACGGCTCATACAAATGCGCATGTTGCTGGCGCACTTTGGAGGGCCGCAGTTTTCGCGTACGACGCCACCGAAATATGTGAGCTTCGCTATTAAAGAGCAGTGTTAGCACTTCAAAGGGCGGTTCCTTCATTTCGTCGCCGTGTGTATACCTCTACGCAGTCAATGGCGCATGCCTAAATGCAGCCTGTGTTATCGTTCAATCGCTCAAATGATTCTGTGCTCCAAGTGCATGCGCGCGTTTCCATAGTTACGTGCCACGGAGAAGAAATAAACGCCAGTGGCACTCCTGTTTATAATACGTCATTTTTCTTACTCGCCAGAAGATGACGTCATGGTAACTCCACTCGTAGACGCTTCCAATTGTAAGTTTACGCTATAACCAGGGCGCGAAAAAATTCCCGGACATCTGAGTCACTTCATTGAAGTTGAATGAAGAGTGTTGCTATTAAAATAGCAGATAGCCAACAGTTAACCAACATAAACCATCATATAGCCAACACAAGCCAACATTAGCTAGTGTCGTAGTGCTGTGCGAGTATTAACATGACAGTTGAAATCAGTCAGGTATTACCGTTGTCGAAGAACGTCGAATACCCCATTGTAGAATTAAAGTCAGTAGAGTGTATATATATATATATCACATCGTGCAGGAAGGCCTATGGCAAGGGAGATTGCCATCCACCAGCTTGCAACACAGACATGCAACAAGTCCATTAGGATTTCTGACTGAGAATGAAAAGCTTCTTCATTGACGGAAAGTTTCTCTTGCAGGGTCCGGGGATCGAACCCGGCACCAAAGCCTTCCAGGGCTGTCGCTCTACCATTTCAGCTAACCAGGAGGCTAGCAATCGGCAGCGCGAGGGCGAAATAATTGAGAATTCGAAGCACATGGTCTCTGAATATGGCAATGAAATAAATAAATAAATAAATAAATAAATAAATAAATAAATAAATAAATAAATGATGAAATAATCACGACAACTTTGAAGAAAGGAAATGTATGTCGTCGGCTTTTCTTTTGTTCCCTTTGCGGTACAACATGTACGCAGCGGTCCGCTGCAAAAGGGGCCATGCAACACTTTGCCATGTAACCATCGAATGAATTCAGTAAAGGAGTTTACTGCCTCACGAATCGACCGCCGCAATAATTTTTGGAATCCTTCAAGCACGAGCGGAGTTAGAGATTTGTCGCACGCTGTAATTGCTTTCTCTCTTCTCTCGCCCCGACTAGCGCGCTGGAAGTAAGCAGGGAGGGAAGGCACGGGGAAGGGAAGTTACGTCACTCGCGCGTCATGACCTTGAGCACTTTTTTTTTTCTTGGAACGCGCGGCTTACTTTCAATGTGATCGCGAGCGGGCACGTGGCCCTCTCGTGGCACGTGGCCTCTCTCGGCTGCCTCGGTAACTATGCAGCTGATGATGCTCAAATCAGCCAACGACGGTGACTTTGGGTATATGGCGCAGTAATTTGGGTATATGGCATTATTTGTAAAGAGAAGAGGGCGCGATTTCCAGCTGAGTTTGAAAATTAATTGTAAATTCCAGGCCGCGTGGTGCGCTATAATGTTTGGCTCGCGTGTTCTCAGGAGTCTCGACTACCGATCGGCAGCGTTTTCTGACCATGCTGAAAAAGTGTTGCATGGCCCCTTTAAAGAGAACATCGGGGCGCGTGGCGGCCGCTCGGCGCCTCCGCCGGCTGCAAGGGCTTTCGCGCAGGCGCGTTGTGCACTGTGTGCGTGGCGCTCTTTCATCGCGTCATCGTCACGTGAGTGAGTGAAATAACTTTATCGGAGGTCCGGCGAGGACGCGAACTCCTCGCGCACCGGGCTAGTCCCACAACGGGCTGGCAGGTTTAGTCCACCGGGCCCGGTCGCGGGCATGCTGGGTAGCCTGCATTCACCTCTCTAGAGCGAGGCTACGTAGAAGCGAGCCCCACTCCTCCTTGCTTAACTTGGGGTATCTCGACCCGCTCTCCCAGAGCATGTGTGCTGTAGAGTGGTGATCAGCCCGCAGGACGGGCAGGCGTCGTCGCGATATACTTCGAGGTATAGTTCGTGCAGAAAGGCCAGACACTGATATGTGCCGGTCTGTAAGAGCCCAAGAGAAACGAGCCCTATTTAACTTGGGGTGAGGGGGGGGGGGGGCATACCCTTGTAGATATATAGAAAAGTTTGGTAATCTCGTTGTGAGTAGCGGGCTTCCTCTGTAAGGATCGCGTGAATGGTTCGCTTTTCGACATCTAGAAGCGCCGCAGCAGACGGTAGCGGAGGAGGACAGAGCACCGTTCACAGCGCGCATTGCGCCTGCACGAAACTCGTTGAAGCCGGCAGAGACGCCGAGGGGCCGCCACGCGCCCCGATGGTCTCTTCAAAGGGGCCATGACAGGGTCACCTAACAATTTGCGTTTTTCAGCGAAAAATAGAACTATAGGGTCTATTATCCCTCTACATATATGAAAAGTGGAATGCAAAAGAATATTTCAGTGTAAAACAATCCCTATAGTAGTCGCCGGCTATAAACGCCGCCCACCGCCGGCGATCGCCATTTTGCCATGGCGTCCGTGACGTCATGCGCTGCACGAAGCGGCGCCGTCGTCTTCTACCAAGGTTTCAGCCGCTGCAAGTCGTTCAGTTACAGCGCCAAGCTGAAGAACGCTAAAGTATCTCGATTTCACGCGCAGCTGACCACGAAACCATATCGTTCGCCGGAATGCAGACGCTCGCACAGCAAGCTGCTTGTTACGTCACGGCTCGCGAATGCGCCAGTGTTGCCCAACTCTCAGGCCGCTCGCGTGTTTATAAAAATATTCAAATGATAAATTAAGTGCTCGACCAAATGCGCTAAAATTTCGCCAGCTTGTTTGTGAACGCACAGGGATTAACCCACATAACACAGATTATGATCGAAAATCGGGTGTCATGGCCCCTTTGACAGGAGACCGCTGTGTACCTGTCATGGCGTGCGCATTGTTTACAACCGTGCAACTCTCGGACGATGCATTATGAATATGATGCTTCTCAAACGTTCCTTCTCTGCCCACGTAGGAGGATCCAGAAACCAGTTGTCCCGAGGGGCAAGCCGCAGACCTAATCGGATCGCGTACAACGAACACGAACACTACTACTACTTCTACAGCCACCACTTCTGCCGCATCGGCGAGCGAGTGGACACCCAGAAACGACCGCGTACGTATTATTACACACCTCGACACGAAAGAACACAACACTGGGACCAAAAAAAAAAAAAGAGAGAGAGAGAGAGAAGAAAATAAGGCACGCGCACTCACACGCGGGGCTGAGCACGAGCATTTCTTTCCTACATGTGTCGCACTGTCGTTGTCTGCACCATCTGCCTGTTTTGACTGCATGATATGCAGGGGCACGTTGCGCACGTGACTGGCGGTGTAGTGGTATGGCAACTCGCGTTCTCCTCCTGTCTGGTGTGTGGGAACTCGTCTTTTCCTCCTTTGGTGTGCGCAAAACGGTTCGGAGTGCGCGTGGCCATGCCAAGGCGAACGTTTGCGCACTTGCGTCAGCCAGTGGGTTGCCAGATTAGAGACAGCGCCCGCTAAGCAACTTGGCGGCGCCCACGAGAAAATTGTCCATAGATAGGCAATATTCTGGAAAGAATGTCATTCTACCGTAAGGGGCAGAGAACTTTGACGGTCCGCGTCAAAGTTCCCATTTTGATGGTCCGCGCACTCGCCGCACGCGCAAAAAACTCGCTGCACGCGCTGTGTCCGAGACGCGTACAGTGCAAATGACTAGAGACCTCCGAAACACCTCCTGCACGCCTACGCACGCACAGCACGGACGGCGTGTACGAACGGACCTCCAAGATGGCGCGGCGATGGTGTTGCCGCCTTGCGGATCAAGGCTCAGTGCATACCCAATGCAGTAGATGTATTGCGCACTTGCGTCAGCCAGTGGGTTGCCGGATTGGAGACAGCGCCGCCGGCCCGCTAAGAAAAAAAAAAAAAAACTATACAACTATGCAACACTGTGCAACTATGAAAAACTGTGCAACTGTGCAACTATGAAAAGAACTGTGCAACTATGAAAAAAAAATGTTTTTTTTTTTTCTTTTCTTTTTGTCGAGCCTGGTAGCGCACATGCCGCCGCCCCGTTATAAAAGGGACGCTCATGGCATCCTTCCATGCAGGGTTAGCTGGTATTGGTGAGTTATCGCGTGGAGGATTGACTACCGCGAATCAGCTAGCGGGACTCATGGCGGAGCAGCTTGTTTTTTTGCTTCGCGGCAGCGAATCCGAATCCGCCTTTTTCATTTTCCCGTGCTGCCCTCTGCCGTTTTGGTAGGGGAGCGGAGCTTTTCGGGGTGAACCGGCGGTGCTACTATGGACATTGTCGAATTCCGCCATTGGTCAATTCTGATTGCCCAGGAAACCGTTGCGACCTCTGTGATTAGCTTAAAATACCGCCATTACAAAATTTGACAATAATTCGGAATTTGACAGTGTCCAGAATATCAACCCGGGAAGCGGAACGAAAGCCTCAGATATCGAAAGGCGTCCGGGGACCCTACCACCGCGTGTCGCGACCTTCCCGTTAGGGGAAGGGCGCATGCGCCGTGGTACCACTTGTCGATTCGGAGCGGGTTAGCGCTTTTCATTGGTCGTTTCAGGTCAATCCGCACCGCGCCGGATCGCTTGCTCCGGCGCCGCTGCGCGGATTCGGGCGGAAGTAGTCCGCGTTGCCAGCGTCACACCCGTCGTGTCTTGTGCCGATGCACAGCTTCCCGTACTGGTTTGTGTCGCGTGTTTGCGGACTTCCTGTATACTCACTCGCGGAGCGTTTCCGCTTCCCCATGGCACGCTGCGATTCGTGAACTCCTGGAGCGAGCACTCGGATTTCGGCGGCCGTTCCGGATCGACCATGTGAAAAACGGCAGCCTGCAGAAGCCACGAGGTGAGGCAGCTTTGCGAGCGCGACGTTGGTCATTGTACCCGCCGTGGTTGCTTAGCACGCTCCTATAGCACGGTTGCTTAGCAACAGATCTACACGCCGTTGACATGTATATCTGTTGCCGACTCTCTGCGCGCCGCACGTTCGAATCTCTGCTGCAGCTCGGCCGTATTTTGAGGTAATGCCCGCGAAATACACTAATTATGGAATAGATACGCGCTCGCACGCTGCTACTCGAGTGCTTCCCAAGCGAAAGTCGATGGATACACGGCTGTATGTTTTTATTGCAGCGTCGCGTACAGGGCTTCGCCACGAAGGATGGGTCAGCAGTGTAGGCTTCGCGACGTATAACCTCCGGTGAGATAAGCGTCAGCAGATCTGCTATAATGTGTTGCCTCATGCGGATCTCAGCATATCTCTGACCCTCGGCATGCGAATTAGAATCTTTTACGTAGTCGACAGTAGCATGCGTGAGTAGCTCCGCCGAAACGCATTGGAAGGCCATTCGGCCGCGCAAAGCTCGAGCCCCTATTACCAAGGGAAAAAAGAAAAATTCCAGTCGCTCCTGTCTACAAAACGAGAGAGTACGTGCGCGAATCGATATACTTGTAAGGGTCGTAACGGTTTCTCTGCTTATAAATCGCAGCCCCCCTCCCCTTCCCCCACCTCAGACCCTATTGTTCCGCGCTTAATTATCAAAGCATGCGCAGCGAGTTTTCATGCCGCGACCACCAAAAAGCGTGAAGCCCTGTACGATGCGGCGAAATGCAGCCGTGTATCCATCTAAGTTCCCTTGGATGCGTTTGAGTAGCGTCGCACGAGCGTGCACCTATGCCAGAACGGATAGTTGGGCGAGTTGGTGTGCTTCCATCTTGAACCAAATAAACAGCGCGAAAAACAAGGACGAGCAAGGAACGGACAAACAGGGGCGCTGTGCTGTATATTTTTTTTTTCGCGGACATCTGTGTTTTCTCGAAAAAAAAAAATATCCCAGGCAAATTTCAGCGCGAGATAAATACTTAATTTCTAGGTTATCTGAGGCGGCCTACAGCTTTATAATTGACGTGATTGCGATCTTGACGACACCCGTGTGCTTAGATTTAGATGCACGTTGAAGAATACTAGATGATTGAAATTAATCCTGGGTCCACCACTACGGCGTGCCTCATGATCGTATTGTGGTTTTTGAAAACCCCAGGACACAACAACATACACGTCGGGCATGGTTTGCGCAGGTATCGTGTATACAGGGCAGGGGCGTAGGCATACATTTTTTTTTGGGGGGGGGGGGGGGCACCTCCTTGATTAGAAGTGGGGGCCGGGCAGGCAGATATGGTCAAGTGTCATTTTGGGCTCTGTATGCCATAGCAAAAAAAAAGTTTCGGGGGGGGGGGGCACGGGCCCGGTGTGCCCACCCCTGGCTACGCCACTGATACAGGGCGTCCCAACCAGTGGTGTAAATCCAGTTAAATCACAAAGGGGGACACACATATTGCCATGGTGGCTATTTTGTTTTCATTTCTATTCATATAAAAATTAAAATCATGCTTTGAAATAAAATAAAAAAAACACGTAGAGGGCCTACAAAATAAATAGGCATTAACAAAAAAGTTGATTGCACTATACTTAGCTCTCAAGCAACTGAAATATATATATCGTTTGAAAATAAATCTCAAGGGGGGACAGCTGCAAGGGGCGTCCCTCCCTTCCCAGCCTCAACACAAGCGGGGTCAGGACCCCCCTGACCCACCCGTGATTTACGCCTGTGGCAGTATGATTAAAAACTATCACGCAGTATGATTTAAAAAAAAAAAAAGAGGAACGGCGTTACGTGAAGCAAACCTAGTACATATTGTTCCCAGTAGACTGAAGTAGCCACCACTAATATTTTTCGTTAATTAGGTTGATTATTTTGTAATAATTGTATTGATAACTCGACAAGTACTCACGTAATTATCAAAATGTCAATGAGTCATATGTAGGCATGTCAAAATAGCATCTAACTGCGCTATTTTCAACAAAGTACTAATTGCATGCTCGTTTTTTTTTCGGCTGATAAAGAAAGCCCGCGAAATATGAAAAATAACACGTGACTACGCTCCCACCCGGAAAAGGAAGCAGCGCCCTCAAATAAGCGGACTGCAAGCAACTGCTTTGCCTGTTGTCCGTTGCCAGAGAGAGCGTTTCGCACTTTGGCAAGGGTACAGGTCGGGCACTAAGATACGCCACTATCATTATCTGGATCTCACGGCCGACTGTTCTCACTGATAACGCGGCAGAAGCACTGTTCTGATTACGTCCTGACTTTGTAAGACCAAGACGACTTGTTTCTTTGACCGGGGAAGGGCGATGCGTATTTTTTTCCTTTATACTTGCTACCTCAAAGTGAGCCTATTTGAGGGCGCAGCTTTCTGATGCGCGGAACAGTCTAGTCACGTGTCACTTTTCAGATTTAGCGGGCTTTCTTTATCAACCGAAAAAAATGAGCGCGCAATCAGTACGTTGTTGAAAATAGCGCACTTAGATGTCATTTGGACATACCTACATATGCCTCATTGGCATATTGATGATTAGTTGAGTAGTTATCGAGTTATAAATATAATTATGACGAATTAATTAAACGTCGTTAACGAAATAAATAGTAGTGGTTGCTCCAGCGTACTAGGAACAATATAAACTAGACTTGCTTCACGTAACGCCGTTCCTCTTTTTTAAAACCGTGCTGCGTGATAGTTGGGACGCCCGCATATAACGAATCAGCTTTGCAATGTGTTCGCAACGCCAGACGCCCCGTGGCCGCACTGTGAGCAAAGTTCTATTTATGGCAGCGTATTCTGCGAGCCCTGAACCTCTGACGTCATCGTAACCGACTCCGGCGTGCGGGTGAAGGCACTGTCACGTTTCCATATCTCTGCGGAGGCGGCTGCTTTTTTTTTCAGGCGTCAGCTTTCGAGTGTTGCATTTACCATTGGCTTCGACCGCTATGACGTACTGACGCGCCTCTCCCGGCGGCCTGTCTGAGTGCCGTATATATATATATATATATATATATATATATATATATATATATATATATATATATATATATATATATATATATATATATATAGGAAAAAGGTATACGCTTCTAAAAAACTGTATTTGTCGACGTTTCGATCGGAGACCGATCTTCATCAGGATGAAATTTACCAGGCTTCGATGCGCTTGGTAAATTTCATCCTGATGAAGATCGGTCTCCGATCGAAACGTTGACAAATAAACAGTTTTTTTAGAAGCGTATACCTTTTTCCTAATTATTTTACGGCAACCGAAGACAGACTCTTCATAATCTACGTACCATATATATATATACATATACATATATATATATATATATATATATATATATATATATATATATATATATATATATATATATATATATATATATATATATAGAGAGAGAGAGAGAGAGAGAGAGAGAGGGAGTCACAGTGTATATGTAGTTATATATATGTATATAATATGCGCGCGGAATGCTGGATGAGAGCTGGGATGCGAAGTTTCTGACATCGCGAGCGACCGTGGAAAGCCTCCTGCCTCGGTCGTCAGTGAGTTGCGTAATGATCACGTGGGGCATGCACTTTTCGCAAGGATCTTTTGCAAGCCAGGAGTACACGGGATGAGCACCTGAACACCTAGCGCCGTCTCTTCTCGCGCCCTCGCGTTGGTTGCGCTGGTGTGCCAAGACGGAATAGAAACAAGCCCACATTGATTGATTGATTGTGTGATTGATTGATTGATATTTTGATTGATTGAAGAGAATAAACGAATGAATGAAATGAACGATATCGTTCACAATGAAAGCTTTACAAAATGCATTGTCTTGGCGTATCTGGATCACTTGACTGAGGCTACTTGGGATTCATTGAAATATCTTAAGAAAAGATTTAATAACAGTGCAGCGATAAGCTTGCGCAAAAAGATTTCATGACATTCCGAAGCGAACTGAGTCGGACAAAAATCTTCTTACACTTATATTAGCAAT
This sequence comes from Rhipicephalus sanguineus, assembly GCF_013339695.2. NCBI lineage: Eukaryota > Metazoa > Arthropoda > Arachnida > Ixodida > Ixodidae > Rhipicephalus > Rhipicephalus sanguineus. The sequence continues at coordinate 7,819,685 of NC_051185.1, read as the reverse complement.
AGTAATTTACTTAAACTGTACATAAAATATTCAACACAATGGAACTACGCATTGGTACGGGAAGGAACTTAGCTTAATGTGAACGTTATACAATACAACGTAGTTGTATTGTATACCAGTCATGAAAGGTGACTTTTGTTTATAATTTTCAGGTTTTTGCCCACGAAAATAGGGCCAATGGGGAGTCACTACTGCGTATTATTTCTGGTGGAAGGCTTGTGGGGATTGAGGCTTGCCCGTCGCCATTGCGCGGGTTTTTCGCCTATTTCTGCCATCCTCATGTCCGATCATGTCGCTCCCTTCCTCCGCCGTCCTACGGCTCTGGGCGAGCGGGGGTGACGTTAATCCCCTCACCCCGGCGCCGGATCGCGACGGTGGCGCCACGTTCGAGTCTCGCGTGCTCGCGTCTCGCGAGACGTTTTGCGCGGCGGGTCAGACACTCTCTGGACCTCGTAGGGTAAGCACGCATTTTCTTTCCTGTCCGTCGGCTCCTTTGTTTGGGCTCGCTCGGACGGAGTTCGCCAACGGTGCCTTGCGCCAGCGGCGAGCGCTTACCTTACGTTGTCCTTTCCGAACGCTAGGCTGAAGAGCGGTGCGGTGCATTCGCGCGTGGTCTTACTACGCCGAAACCGTACCTATCGAAGCCAACGCGAGCGGAGTTTGCCCTTGCTCGAGCGATCGGGCCCTATTTTGGTCGCTGATCGTGAGAGCTCGCAGCATAGTCGCGAGGGAACGTTTCTCTCAGCGGCGTGTCCCCGTGAGCCCTTTTGCCCGCGGAGACGTGCTAGCGGCACCCTTTGTGTTGTACTTTCGCCCGTGGCGTGGTTAAGCCTGTTTTGCTTCTCCCGCCGCCTTTGGGAGCGGGCGTTGTACTGCGTTTTGTGGAGTTGCCGCAGGCAATAAAGTGTTGCGGATTTCGAGAGCAGTACTGTGTACTTGCCGCGCTCCGCTCGGCGCCTTGTTTGCGCTTGAACGTACGTGTGCAGCGGCGCGCTAGTTCACGCGAGGCGACGGCAGACGCGGCCCTGTGGCTCGCTAAGTCCGAACCCACGCTAGTGGCCGTACTCCTGTGAAGTACGTGGTCACTACAGGCTCTTCCACATTACTCATTCGGAATTATTCATTTAGCGTGCCTTTTTTTTTTTGAGCCCCCGCAGCTTTCTGGATAGTTAGTAATCTTGGCCAACTTTAGCTCGCCACCGTGAGAGATCTCACTGAACTGAAAGGCGTCAACACCAAAAGAGTATAGCGCAATAACGACGAACACAGAAAAAGGGGGTGGATAACGGAGTTTTATAGTGTTCGTGGACAGCCAACTAGCCCAACAGTCTGTTTTGTAGAAGGCGCCAACACGCGCAGTAAATATTTTTTCTTTTGCTGTTCAACAACAGTAGGTGGCCGGTTCGCTCCCCTGCTCCGGCGGTCATATTTCTGTTCTATTCTAACTGGCTTATTGTGGAGAGGTTGAAGTTCATAAATATATCACCTCGGCTACTTCATTTCTATATATGGCTTGCATTGACGTCACGGATATAAGGTCTGCATCATAGGTGCCTCCTAGACTTTATGAATGAAACACAGCTGCACAATTTTGCGTAATGTGTATTGATACCGTAGGGCAAACTAACGAAATAATAATAATAATAATAATAATAATAATAATAATAATAATAATAATAATAATAATAATAATAATAATAATAATAATAATAATAATAATAATCAATCAATCAATCATTTATTTAACGTGCCCAGGAACAACCGCAAGGTCTTTGTGCAGGCGCACGCAAAAAAAAAACAATAAAAATAAACTATACAATACAGACAGTCTTCAGAAATAAAAAGAGCAAATACGCAAATCAAGCTCTTGTTACACGTAGACAAAGAGAAATGAACACAAAAGGGGAGGAGTAAAATAAGACAACACGAGAAATATTGAAGGGGAATGAAAAATTAGATTGCATATATACAACTATGCGGAAAGACGGAGAAGGGAAGACTTTGTACATTGTGCCATACTATGTCAAAACAGTGCAAAGCTCGGATAAAAACAATGATTGTGGACTATGAAAAATGTCAAGATCAAGAAAATTAACATTATAGAGACTTTGTATTCTGTGAACGGTAGAGTGTTGGAAGAAGCAGGCGGGTACATGAAACGGTCTGTTCTCTCTGGTTAACTTACGCGGAATTCGAAAATTAACACAATTGAGAAGTACAGGGCAGGATATGATACCGTGGACTAGCTTGTAAAGAAACAAGAGATCAGAACGATTTCGTCGGCAGTGAAGTGATGGCAATGATAATAATTCAGCAGTATTTGAACGAGATTTTTTAGCAAAGCGATGGTTATATATGCTAAGGAATTTTTTCTGGACTCGTTCAATGGTGTTACCGCTGGATTGAGCAATGCCATTCCATATCACGGACGCATACTCCAGTTGAGGAAGACATAGCGCGGTGTACAATTTTCGGAAGGGCATAGGAGAACGGAATTCTCTAGACAATCTGCAAACACAGCCTAGGGTGCGAAGACCCCGCAAAGCAACACGCTTAGCGTGAGCAGAAAAGTTTAACGTGCTATCAACAACAACACCAAGATCACTGATCTCATAAACCTTGCATAAGGACACAGAATTGACAGAGTATTGAAATGACACGCTAGATGTTTTGCGAGTGATAGACATGAATTTTGTCCTCGAGGCATTCAGAGAAAGGTTATTAGCGTTGCACCATTCGGAAAAAGAGCGCAAATCTGACTGCAGCAAGCGACAGTCGTTAACTGAATGAATTTCCTTAAAAATCTTGATGTCATCGGCATACAAGAGGAAAGAAGAATTACGAATGGCAAAAGAAACATCATTAACGTAAATTAAAAATAGGAGTGGGCCTAATACTGACCCTTGAGGGACCCCACTAGTCACTTTATACAAAGAAGACGTTTGGCCATTTACCGCTACATAACAATATCTATTGAGCAGATAGCTCTGCAGGAGATTCACAACCGACAAGTCAACATCAAATTGCGCAAGTTTAACCATAATCAGTGTGTGGCTGACTACGTCAAAAGCCTTGCTCAGGTCACAGTAGAGTACGTCAACCTGTCCTCTCTGAGAAATAGGTGTGGAGATCTGCGTCATGAAACTAGCAAGATTTGTGGTAGTTGAGCGGCCAGCGAGAAAACCATGTTGATTAGGAATCAATGAGCTTTTAACACTAAAAGACAATATTTTGTGATAATAATAATAATAATAATAATAATAATAATAATAATAATAATAATAATAATAATAATAATAATAATAATAATAATAATAATAATAATAATAATAAACTGCAGTGCTGGAGCACCAGCATGGGGGACGCGATGGTTTGCGATGTCACATAAATGTTATCAAAACATCACATGCTGATTATTTCGTTACTTACGCGCAGGAGCGTTCCTGCCACGCCGTTATCACATTGAAAGGGGCTAATCGCAAATTGTTTGTCATCAAAGCCGCCATCGTGGTGTGCCAGTACTTTCAGAAATTGCGCCCATGACGTCGCGTGCAAGGTGTCCATAGGTTCTGCAGCGAAAAAAAAAAAGTGGTTACCCAAAATCCAAAATTAACAAGTGAGGAAATAGAACATATAGCGAACTGAACCAAATAAAGAAAATAACATGGAAATGGTCGTGCTTCGACGAGCACGGAATTCGCAATGACTCATGCAACTAGATTCAGTTACGTGTATGTCAAATAGCCCTAACGCGGTGATCATTATACCGCAGCCTCCCAATGCGGCGCCTCGCGTAGCCTGAAGTGTGCTTACTGCCTTGGGAAATGAAATTACGTCATTCCTTTTCGATGTCATTGTGCAATTACGGCGTCGACAGGGAGGTGTAAAAGGAACACTTGCCCCTCCTTAAGGACTTGTCCCCCGCCCAAGCCACACCGGCGCTCTCATCTCGCCCCCTGCCGCGATGCAACAAGGATTCGCACCCCCGAAGCAAAGTCCTGCCGACGCCCATGGCCGTACCGCAGGCACGAGCCCTCGTGGCCTGAGCCCGGGCCGGCAACCTTGCAAGTGCTCTTCTGAATAAGTTTTTTTTCCGTTTGTCCGAACGAGCGACGTTAGCGCTGTTCCGGACGGCGTTGGAATTCCCGCCCGTCCGTTCTAGCTTGGCACGCGCCTCGGCTCGCTAGCGGTAGGTGGCGCCACCGTTCCTTGCGTTGCCTTCGGCGGCAGCGCGTTCTCTGCGCTGGAGGCGAATTTCGATTTCTTTAGGAGGGACATCTAATGGTTTGAGGTCGGGAAAGGGTCCTTATATGCATTCCACAATTGTGAACGCACCTCGGTAAGCTTCACCGCAGTGCAGAAGCGTATTGCGGTAAAACCATTTATGATGCGAAAATAGCGATAACACCGGCAAATCGAGGCGTCAGGAAAATACTTCAGGTTATGGGGGCGGCGCAGGATATCCAGCGTTCCGAAGGGGCAGTGAGAGGAGCGAAGATATACAACAGTGACACGTTGTTTTACAATTACAGTGGTGGGAAACCTGCGCCAATTGCGCCAGTCTGCGCCAACTGGCAATTGCTGCTCCACACTGCTCCAAAAGGGTCTTTTTTGCCTAATTTGCGCCATTGCTGCGCCACAACATGGTTGTAGGAACCGAAACTAATGTTTCGTGGACAGCGCGCTTCGTGAGTGGATGTACGTCGTGGTCGCCATCTTGAGCTACTGCATTTGTTAATGGCGCCACTAGCGTCCCAGCCGTCGTGACAGCCGACGCAATCCAATTCAATATCAGTGGCAACGGTACAGCAGCACACTACCTCCTCTTGGTACCCTAGCTCACCAAACCCTAGCCCTAGCTACCCTAGCAGCACTGCAACTGCGCCGCAACCTTCGCTTTCTGCAAGCGATGCGCACTCCTCGATGCTGATGCGCTAGCGGTCCTGGCAGCGGACGGAGGTGCGCTTGTGTTGTCGCCTAACAAAAGCGTGCAGTATGGTTAGGACAGAGCTACGCTTACTGTGCCGTACGCGTGCGTTTATCGTAATGGCGTGAGTGTAGCGTGGTTTCTGTGTGCACGATCCGCAACGATCAACTCCGCAACAGCGAGCTGCTTTCGTTTCTACAAAGCGGTGCGCGTGTGAACGCGGTCCGGCACAACGAGCAGCAACGATCGGCGGCTAAATGCGTGCAGTAGGCTTAAAACAGCGCGACGCGACAGACATGCTCAGAAGTTAGGTGAATAGATTTATTGCGACAGGGTTGTCAGCGATACGTCATACTGGCGCGGTCGTCGGTGGCCGCCACCTCACATTCGTTGTTTCCCTATGCTTGCATCGCTGATCGCGCGGAAGTAGGAATCATTTATCGATCTCTTTCCGCACTTCTCGAAAAGGTGGAAGACACTGTGGCGTCAGCAAGTTCAGCGGCGCAGTAAACTTTTATTGCGTAAAACGTTATCGCGGCACACAATGTAACTGTGTGTGTGTGTGTGTGTGTGTGTGTGTGTGTGTGTGTGTGTGTGTGTGTGTGTGTGTGTGTGTGTGTGTGTGTGTGTGTGTGTGTGTGTGTGTGTGTGTCGGGTGTCCCAGCTAACTTGTGCCAAGGGTTAAAAAATGCAATATTAGAGGCAGTTGAGTGAAATCATTTACGAGTCAGGAGTGTTACGAGTCAGGAGGCGTTTATTGAGAACGCTCAGCGGCAGAGCACTGGATGGGGTGAGGCTACGGAAGCAGCAACAAAGTCCTCGTCGTCGTCTTCTCCTACCACTCCTCTTTCTCGCTCCAGAGGCGCCGTTACAATATTGCTGAAAGCCACCTTACGCATTACGGATATTCTTTTGTTTTGTAAATAATTTGTTAATTAGGATTATTTAACTCAATTGCTAAATATTGACTTTAGGCAAGAAGTGGGATTTGCAAAGTTCGAGAGCGTCTTCCTAAACTCCCATTGCATTATTTGCGAGAAAGAAAGTCTCACGTGTACCATTTCTTCCGAGCTGCAAAGAAGCCCGAGAAATACGAAAAAAAAAAACAACACGTGACTAGCGCTTTCGCGCACCGCGATTGTACTGCTCTCAGCCGTGGTTTGAGCGAACGAAATCAGCTGCGGCCGCGACTCGCCGGCTTCGTCACAGCTAGTTGCAGCGGTAGGCTGATAAGTTGGCGGTCGTTTCTTGGCCCGTGTCAGCCAGTTGGCGCGCGTGACGGTGCAAGTTTTAGCGAGCGCGGGCCAAGCAACAACCGCCAACTTATCGGCCTACCGCTGCAACGGAGCCGGCGAGTCGCGGCCGCAGCTGATTTCGTTCGGTCAAACCACGGCTATGGTGGCTACCACGGCTGGGAGCAGCACGATCACGGCGCGCGAGTGCGCTAGTCACGTGGAATTTTTTTTTTGTATTTCGCGGGCTTTCTTTGCAGCTTGGCTGAATTTCTAGGCTAAATTGGCTAATTCTAGGCAGCTTGGCTAAATTCTAGGCTAAATTTTCTTCCTCTGTGTCTTTCATGAAAAGTCCGTGCCTGCTCCAAACACAGGGGTAGCTGCTCCAAAAGCAGATTTTGCCTGCTCCAATGGCTGCTCCAAAATGCTGGAAGGCATTCCCACCACTGCAATTAGTATATCCGCATTGCATAAATCCTCATTTCTCTTCACCTCTATTCCTTGTGTATGCTTCGCCACATTACACGGTCGTACTGCGGTGAAGCCGTTGGGAAACACATGAAATACCATTGTTTTAGTTGTTCTTATAGTCGGTGTGGGTGAAAGATACTTAGTTTCTATATTGAGCAAGGCTGCCCAGTGTAGAACAAAGCACACCACATAGTTCATATTCTGTGGGTGGCCTTGCATAGACCTTCGTTGTCATTTTGAATACGCTCATTTTGACTTCTCCGAACTGGGGTATTAATGTAGGAAAGTTAACGCAAAGCCCGAAGTATGTTTCTATTTAAATTTCGTGATATGTTAGAGGGTGGTTTAAATTGTGGTTACTTCAAGGAACCGCCTATTATTAAATTGATTAACCTGCTAATAGATGTTTCACTCAAAGGAGTCATTTCTTTTTTTTTTCCCCTTTTTGATCGAATGTACACTCCATGACGAAAAAAAAAAGAACGTTCATGAATAAGTTTATCCACATTTCATTCATGCAGAATGGTGTTTTCCTTCATGAGATTGTCGAGCAAGTCAGCCGTCATTATTAACACTGTGAAATGAAGAAAATAAAGCTTTTTTTTCATGTACAAATCAATTTACTACCCATCATTCCCACGGGGGCTGAACGATCGCAGCGCCACAGTTACCTCTAGTAAATATTGTAGGAAACTCTGCGTGTATAACCATGGTCTCCGAGATGGCGGGCGCGCGGCCGCCCGCCATCTCGGAGGCCATGTTATAACATTGCATAACTGTCTTGCGCACTAGAATGGCGTGGGCGATATTGCTTGCCTACTTTCTTTTTTTCACCGTCCTGCTTGTGCACCAGACGTCTGCATCTATGAAATACCGCATAATATTCTTACTGTAGCTGCGTTTCAATACGAGAGCGACGCATACTTTAGCCGTTGTCTCGAGAATCGATTCCAATTTTGCGATGACTCCAGCGTTCCAGGTATTATGTATAGGCGGAACTCGTTTCTATATATATAGACCACTTGTGTGTCAACAATAGGACAAAAATTCACCGCGACGCTAACACAACATAACCTTGGTGGCACGCTGGAGGCAACCAGCCGGTAAATCCGCATCAGGGCCTCCATTCTTTGGGGTCAATACGCTTGCAAGGACTGGTTTGATACGCGTCAGTGCTAGGGCGTGACTGTGCTTTCTATAAACTCGACCACGACACCAGAGAGAGAGAGAGAGAGAGAGAGAGAGAGAAAACGGGACAGGAGGCAACGGATTGTTGTGCAGTTAAACAAAAATAAAAAAACAATGGTTGTATACGTGCCGCTGGAGGCATCTGAGGCGGCACCGTCGAAAGCGCGAAGTATCCAAAAAGAAGAGCAGACGACAAACAAGCAAGTGGGGCACGATAGAAGAGCATGAAAAAGCAGACGAACTAGGCCTAACTTGTGCTCAACGGTCCGTGATGTGCATCGCCTCTCTCTCTTTCTCTCTTTTTCTCTCACCATTTTATACCTCCCCTTCCTCCTGGAACGTCAAGGACTTGCTCGCACGCGACGACGCCACACAACGCTGCATTACCTGTTGCGCCAGTGTATACGGAGAAGCCGAAATGTAACCACGCCTAATGCGTTAAGCGAGTGCCGCTGTGTGTATATATACATGCAGGCTCATGTAACTTCGCGCATGTCCTCGGACGATTGTGTCATGACTTCATTAGCGTGCGCGGGCGTCGCGTCTCGTATACAGACGGTGCATGCACTTTTTCACGTACCTGCCTTCTCGAATGTTGTGGGCCACCGCCACCAGGGACGAAGCCATCTGAAACGTCGGCCTTTCTTCGCTGATTATGCACCCGTGGAACTGTTATTGCGAGAATACGGCTTTCTGGACGCGCAGCCGGAGTCTCTTACGAACAGTGTGACGTCACCGGTGCGTAACGTGCTGGCGTGATGTCGGCGGCAGCTGCGAAGTTGTGCCCCGGACGCAAAATTTCGTGGCGGGGTTGGGCTGTGTGATTCCACGTGCCTTCTGTCAACCCGTCAGTACGCGACCCTTCGTAGACCCGGCAGTCGTGGATGGAAGCCTTTCTGAAGACTGAAGTGCTGTGAGAACCGCCATCTTTGTTTTGTTGCTGTCTTTCGATCTCTTGCTGACAACTGCGCTTCCTTGAAGTCAGACCTCAGACGTATCGGCCGATAGGGTTGACCGTTGTGATTTAGGATGACCTTGTTGAAAACGGTGCTGCGGCGATCTGCGAGGTCTTTCTCTTGAAACGTCACGTGCACGTACGAGGACAACATTGTTGTATTTCTTTGACCTTATCGATTGATGTCCGCGGAGCGTTAGTACAATGGGCCGCGTAGCTAGGAGAGCTCCTTTACAAGGAGTGGACAGCGATGTCAAGTGAGAGCATTTGCTGTGGCTTGCGTCTGCTTCGTGAACGTCCTGGTGGTGCAGTGATTTTCTTGCGACTCGGGACACGTAAACTTTGTGCCACCATCGTGACTGTTTGGTGTGGGTTTGGTGTGGCCAGTCACGTGACAGGTGGCCAATCACAGTGATCTTCTCCGAAAGTCTCGGTACACGCGAACATCGGAAAGCACTTTCGAGGATTATCCTTTTGGCTGTCTCCCGCTCATGTCCCAGGACGTGAAAAGCTTGGTGTCTCTAGTGGGTGTTGATGGCGGTTTCCGCTACACCATATATAGTGCTCAGCTGCACCGATGCTCCCTTGGATACTCCGTTCACTGGTTATAGCGACGGATCTTCCTTGTCTATTCAGGCACACGCATCGATTTCAGGTATTGACGAATTAGGGCGGCAGTAGAACTGCGTGTGAGGCTTGCGACGCTGTCTCTTCAGGTGACGTCACTCTCCAAAGCACCTCGACTCGAACTCGCGGCCTGACTTCCAGGCCGTTTGTGACGTCTTCACTGCGTGCTTTATCCTTGGTCGCGGCTTTTCAGCAGCCAGCGATGTCCTATTGTCATCCTTGTCTCGGGGATGCGCATCTGCGGTAGACAAATGTAAAAAGAAAATGGGTTAGTACTGATTTGGCACACGAATTTCATAGAAAGCCTCGCTCTTGTTGACTTAATTTTATGGTTTGTATATAACCGTTCAGAACCCTGTAAATGCCATAGAACCGTGTCTTTTGTCAGGGATTCGAACGCGAGACCTTATTCCTGCAGGTTTTTCGTATTCGTTATTCTTGCTTTCGCGTTGCAAGCTCCAAGAGGTTTAAGACGATAGACTGATGGGCTAGTTGGTAGTGCATAGTTCAGGCAGCAGCGCAGGGAATCACATGCACGGCGAATGAGCAAGACGGGACGCGATTGTAGATACAACTAATCGTCCATTTTATCTGTATCATAGTTTTTTTACCTTAGTTACCCAACTGGTCACTAGTTCTTCTAAGCGGTTTAAGTTATGTAGACTGCAAATTTACGAAGAAAACGTTTCGTGCCGGAAATTTTGTTCTATACCGGTCCGAACGGGCTTCCGAATGCTCTGGCCAAGAAGTAAGCTGTCGGGTCCGCGATTATGCATGCAAGAGGCTCGCACGCGCGTCTATCGTGGCATACAAAGAAGATACTTGATTATCTGTGGCGAAACTGGATTCTGTCATGCGCTCTAACGAGACTAGAATATCTTATGAAGGATTATTAGAAAAAGGAGGACGTAGAGAAACTCGTATAGATGAAAATGAAGTTCGCCGGAACTGCCTGAATGGTGGGCGACTGTTCGTTACAGAAAAAAAAAAAAGGATAAGGCAGTGATTGCGCCGAGTGCTACACTATATATAGAAAGCATTGGGCGTCTGCAGTCCACCTTGAACGAGGAAACATAGAATAAATAAAGAAAGAAGAGGCAAAAGTCCGAGCCAAATGTAAAAAGAAGCAGCGAAAGCCTGCAGCGCTGGCTTCAAGGGCATGCCCGGTTCGGGCGTAATCGGTTGTGGTGGCGGCAACGTTTTGTGTCGCGTGCCCCGTCTTGCACTTGATTTTAGCTTTATCCGAGTGTTCACTTCTTATTTTGTTCCTCTTCTGTGCCCTTTCTCGCTTCGCCCGTACGGTAGCGCTGCTTTACCAGAGACATTCGTATACCTGTGGCGCTGCGCGCGTTTGCAGACGGCACAGTAGTCGTTGAAGCAGACGACGACTAGGAAGTTGTGTGTAGCAGACGACGTCCTCTTTGACGCATGCATGGTGGATAAGTGTCGACCGGTGAATGAACGCTCTTCTCGCGCAATTAGCGTGCGCGACAGCTACTTGATTCCCTCCTTAATTCATCGTTTGTTTCACGTCTCGTTTTCACCGTGCTCATCGGCGTTATATGTGTGACCACATTCTGACTACAGCTTGAAAACACGTCTGCTTCGAATGGACAGTCGATAAGCAGACGACAGTCAGAATCCCACACGTACGTCCGCAGGACGTCCGGCAGGCGATTGTCATCGACAGAAGAGGCGTCTGCTAAGCAGTACAAATGTGTTAACCAATGAACGTCGGGCATTGGTTGCTTGGCGCCAACCGAGCATGCGTGCAGCAACCGGCTCTTTGGCAACGTGTCCATCGATGTTTCGTCGCCGTTGCTGCTGGATTATGCGTGACGAGTTGGTGCTTTAGCGTGCGCTCTGTAAGCCCTGGCACAGTGTGCAAGAACTCGTAATTTTGAGTGTGGCGCCGTGTGCGCGTTGCGGTGTGATTGTGTGTTGCTACGCGACTCTCTGAAGACATCGCAGTGCGAAAAAAAGAAAGACGTCGACACCAACCGTTTCACACGACATCGCGGCCGTTCTGCAAGAGGCTTTCTGCTTGTTCTGTGCAAGTTGTTTCGCTATCGCACATCTACATACCTGTAGCGTCTGTGACATCAACGAACGAAGGCTGTTTTCGAACGCCTACAACGCCTTGTGCAAGGACACCTTTGAAGCCCTCCTCGCTTCGTTAGAACAACCCGCATTTGTTTGCGACTAATTCGCAGAAGTGAAACTTGTTATTTCGCTCGAAGACCCGATAGCGTGCTTGCGTTTGCTGCGCTGTCAGGTTTCGCGTGTCGGCTTATTCGCGAATGCCATCAGCGCTGTTGGCGCAAGGCTTCCTCGATACGTTTAGCTTGTGAATCGCTCGAAGGAATTTTGTTTGCGTCAAGAACTACGTCGGAACTCAGCTTTGCAGGTGTAATACTTTACTGCCGGTCCTTTCAAAGTCATTTGCATGCGCAGGCGTGAACCTTATATTTTACCCGCCGGGAATCACTTGTGTGAGAGAGTTTCTGATTCAAGCCCGGCTGGGTAAGCATTGGCTGCTGTTTCAAATCTCTGTGCTTCGTGTTCATTCCAGAGATACTTTCACCAGCACTTGTGCAATTCTGTGCAAGCGACGCGATCGAAAGCAGCTTGCACGAGGGCACTTTTGATTTGCACACTTCAATTTAAAGAGCTCGCTTATGTTGCTGAAACTGTGAAATAATTGAAGGATCCAGCGCTGTACGTAGTTTTCAGTTTTCCATCGAAATAACTCACGAATTGCTGGCCGGGGCAAACTCCAGCAGCCGAGTGCTCAGATCGGAAAGGAGCCCACCGACCCGGATTTGATGACGTGAGAGATTTTCGCGGGTTCACAGCCTACACAACGGGACGTATTGTTTGTCGACGCAATTACATCAAACTGACTAAATAATTTTGTTCGGAAAGGAGACGCTGTTTACGACCGATCTTTCGAAGCTTTCAGCGATCGCAATAATTTATTCTTTCCCAGAAGTGCTTCCCACACCGTGAAGGTTTTCCTCAATCGGCCCCTCGTTCGCATTTCACAGCTTACTGGCCGCCTAGTAAATCACCTTTGCACGGTATCAAGAAGTGACGCATCACTAGTAGGCGTAGACTTAACTGATGCGAGTAGTCGTGAAGGCGATTGCTTTAGGAGGCGTGTCTTTCTGCGAACTTTTGTCGGTACTTTCGTGATTCACGCGCGCGTAACTTCTCGACATATAGTCACGGTGACGCACCAAATTAGCTGACTCACGTCGTTACGTAATAAAACTCATCATCGCAGCTAGCTTGTGGTGTTTTCGGGAGGGCATAGGATTTATTATTACGTTTCCGCAGAGGGCCACCCCCCATTTTCTCTATCGATTTCGAAACTTTCCAAACAAGCCTCGATTGTCGCGGCTCCTAGCGTCGACTCTAGGAAGAACGGTCACGCAATCGTTGCATTTGCTACCGTGTTTCTTTGTATACAGACTTCGTTTGTTCGTCTTCCGTGATTGCCGAGCGTTTGCGTACGTAGGACAAACATAAAAAGGCACGGAGGGGGCGTTGGACGAGTGGTCATTTCGGCCTGGGGAAACAGAAAGCATTAACAAAAGAAGAGTCACGTGTTACGCATAGCTGGGAGAGGAGGAGATCCGTGCGACCAGCGCGCTTTACTATACGGTGGACCGACTGCCCGCCCGTGCAATCGTACAATTTACCGCCATTGGGCATTCCGTGACTGACGTATAGGTGGATATATAGTGTACGCTTGCCGAAAAAGAAACGTTCTTTCGTCGTCGTGGTCGTAATTGCCTCTCCGTCGACGGCCTTGCTTATTTCCCCTCTCCTGCTCCTCCTCCAAGCATTCCCACGAATCGCGGAAAGAAAGGCATTTGATTGTCCCACAGGCTTCGCTTTACCCTCCCCCTTTCTCTCTCTCCCAATCGTCCGTGTGTGGCAGACGACGTAGCAGACGAAATACTATAGGGCGTCGTCTGTTACGAAGCACTATAGTGAAGGCACAGAGTCTGGTTCCTTCGCTGAGCGCACTTGATCTTGCCCCCTTCGATACCACCGTGCCCCTCGCCTAACTGCGGCTGTTATACTTTGTGAAGAGACCCTTTCGACTGAGCATGCGTAAACAATTTGCGTTACGTTAGTTCCTGTTAGTGTACTGGCGAAAGATAGGCCTTGCTTCGGCAGCAAACTCGTGAAACCCGGACGTCGAACATATACGGGTTTTTTTCCTTTTTTTGTGCGTTTGTTTGTCTGCGCGTGCTGGACATACGTCAAACATCGTCGTTCGTGTTCACCTATTCCGTTCCGTTGCTCTTAGTGGTCTGAGTACATCTGAACGGTCGTCCTTCTAGTGTCGAGTGCTACGCTGAAGCTTTGTGTATCGACAGTTGGCGATTTCTCTCTTTTTTATTCCTTTTTTTCTTTGTCAAAGCGTGGAATTCCTGGACTGCACGCACGCCTGGAGTCGGCTTCAGATCGACACCTTTGTGCGTGCCTTGTGTGGGTGTAAGTCTGCATCGATGCGTGTAGCTTTCGCCTAACTAAAGAGAGGTGTCCGAATTCTTTACCGTGGATCACCGTTTTAGAAGTGACGACGGCGCTGGTGCATTTTCTACTGCTGCAGCGTTCTAAGTCGACACCACCGTGTACCCTGGTTAGTCGTATTCTCATCTGCAAGTTCGTCCAGGTTTGGCCGCTTTCCAAAGGACTCCGCCAACTATCGGAGAAGTATTGTCGCAAATATAGTTGAGAAGGCGCGGACTTCGCTCACTCGTGAGTAAAAACCAGGCGTGATCTTTGACAGCTGTAATCATTCAGCTTGATTCGTTTGGCTGTTCATCTAACCACGTGACTTCACTCGCTAGCCAAGAAAGCGAGGAAGAGCTTACGCGCGCTGCTCCATCAAGGGTGAGTTCCGATTCTCAAAGAAAAAGCTTACAGCTTCCGTTTCGCGCATTGACACGATAATTACGAGGCCACTTCGAGCTCCAATTACGTCTTCTTAAGCCCCGATCTTCATTCACGATAGTGACGTCGGAGATTCCCGCTGCGTCGAGGGCCCTTGAACGCGAAATCTGGTTTTGTACAAGCGGCTGACTTCCCGGCACGGCAGCTTACGGCGTGCGAAGTGCCGAGTTCTCGGAATTGGAGAGAGACGACACGTCGGCGGTGTCCCCGCCGTCTCTTGACGTTCGCTAAGCCTTTCCTCGTGCTACTGTTTTTGTTTTAAGTGGTGTAGGCGACGATTTCTCCCCTAATTAGGGCCACTGCGGCGACGAGATTCTGCCGGGACCGTAATTGCTGCCTCCGGTTATTGAGGGGACTGCGTTTTGAAAGGATTGTATACGTAGTCCTCGTATAGCTGGGGAGGAGAAAGCTCACCCAACGTTATTATATATTGTCGTTTTCGCTCGGGCCGGGACATCCCGGAAAGAGCATGCGCTGATAAGCGTGTTTAGCGCCTTGTACCAGTACCCCGCCTCCTGAATTGAGGCAGCGACAGCGCGGTGTCTCCATAGAAGAGGTGTTTGTCTCTGGCGCTTTCGTTCGCACGTTCCTATCCTTGTCTGGATCCCTGCTCCACTCTATTGCTTGAACACGCGCAGGAGTGGCACACGCAACTGCTGACTGTTTTAGCAGTCACGCTGCTTTCTCTACATTCAAACAACGTATCGTCTCATAGCTTTAATAGCCCACTGTTCGCTGCACAGTTGTTGTCTCTGTCCTACGCTTATTTCTTTCTTAGTTGTCCTCTGACCTCATCTGGTGGACGCAGTCCGGCTTAGTCGCAGCCTTCGCCTTTTAATCTGATAGAGGCCATCGGTTAACAACCGCGCGTATAGCGCCACCATTGCCCCTATCGGCGGTTGTCACGTGTTCGCGCGTTCATTGCCGTGTTTGCTTTTCCGGCGCTGATAAGGATTGGTGTTCCATTTTTGTGCCTCTTTATCTAATCACCCGAAGTTACCTTAATTGGCGGAACACCCTGCCTGTGTACAACAATACACCAAGTCCTTTTTGTTTCTTCTTCAGCCGTTTTTGTGGGCCCTCTGCCGATAACCACACCAGGCCCGGTTAGTTACTTGGTTAACATCTCGCCTAGTACATCGTCCTAGCGTTTTTCATTTTCCTGTGCTGCCCTCTGCCGTTTTAGTGGGTGGGCGGAGCTTCGCGGTGTGATCCGAGACAACCGGGTTAGCCAGAACAGAAGCCTCCGAGATCGAAAGACGTGCGGAAACCCTACCACAGCGTTTCGCTACTTTCCCGCCAGGGGAAAGGCGCATGCGCCGTGGTAACGTGAGAAAGGTGGATTGGAACGTATCTTCTCGACGCATTGGTCCTTGTCGAATAGCTTCCGTCAGGTGCCTCTCGTCTCGTTCCTCGCATTCGTGTTAACCGGCCTTTTTTTGTCTTGCGTGACTTCGCAAAGCTCGATACCAGAGCCGTTGTCACGGTAATCGCGTTGGGAACCAAATCAGGTGCGCGCAGGAGTGGAAACGCGATACCCATTGGCATCCGAGCTATAGGCTTGTCGTGCTTTTTAACGTCCAGGCTTGTTCGTGGATAAACAAACAAGTAGCGTTTGACCGAGTAGATTCCAGAGACATGTCTGTGCTTGCCAGCACTACCGTTGCCCTTTAGGAGAGCGAAGAGGACGAGCCGAATGAACGCCCATATCATTTAAGTGTGCATCTCGAACGTGCCTGTATTAAGTACAGCAGGGGCGGGTCCGCACGCGGCCTTGGAGACCGCGCACCTTGCGTAAGCTCCTCTTTAGTTCGGTGCGCGCTCGCAGAAAGAACAGGCATTGTCTTGTTTTGTGTCTCCTCCCTCAGAGGAAAAGCGTTTCACGTCTTGTTCACCCGTATTATCACACACAACTGAGTCTCTTTCTTTTTGCCATTTGTGTGTCGTTTCTTATTGAGGGGTACTACAGAGGAGGCGTCGTCGTCGGCGAAGGCGCTTGCGGGCTGGTCTTGCAACTCGAAGAAAACAAAGAACAAACAAACTAGAAAAGTATAAACGAGACAGAGGTACTAGCTTTGGACGGCAGTCTCCTTTGTGAAGTAGTTTCGAGTGGCCGCGTTTATGGTTTGAGGTGGTGACATAACGTCGGTGTTGTTAAAGAGTCCGTCGTGGTGTGCCGCAACCCGCTGGAAGCCTTGTCGTACGTTGCAACACGCGCACGTGACCGTGAGTGGGGTGTACAAGTGTACAGAGTGGTGTACAGTGTACGGAGTGGAGCGCACAGGTTTCGACAGTGGGCAAGCTTCAAGCGCGAGTCGAGAAAGCTGGTAGTGTCGTGCAGAAAGTGCGTGCCGCGATAACCCGACTCAACCAGAAGCGAGCGTTCCTGCACAACCAACTCGTGTTAGGTTTCCTCATTTACGGTTTTGTTTTCGCGTAGCTCGGCATTTTTCTTTGTAAACTCTGATATTCGTATTTTCATTTTGTTTCGTGGTCTCCTGGCTTCGTTTTCCATCTATACCTCGGCGCCTTCTTTTCTGCCGGCAATTAGCAAAAGCGCGCGGGAGAGGGCGACGGAATTTCCCGACCGTCCTCGTGTTTTTGTTTCTTTTTTCTTTTTCTCTCTTTTATAACCGTTCTCGCATGGGAGGCGAGAAACTCTGCACATTTTTCTTTCTCGCTTCTTCTACCCGCGCCCAGCTGCTAACGCGATCTCGCGTCTCCGACTATCTCCATTCTGTAAGTCGCGGGCGCGCTATCTGCTAGCAGGCTGCGTGCGAGCGAGAGCCGTCCACGCAGCTGAGGGAGGCCGGGTGAGCCAACGACCTTCGAAATCAACTCGTTTTGATGCTTATTTCACGCTGCACTAACGGCGTTAGGGCGTTTGGCTTTTCCTTTCTCCGTCGCCTTCTTGCACTGTCCCGTTCGTGTTTTTTTTTTTTTTTTTTTTCGTCTTGGATACTCCACATCTTGGCAGTGAAGCCTGGGCAAGAAACCAAATCCCCTTTCGGCGTTTCTGTTTCCGGGTGGCGTTCTTTTCGTGTTTGTTGCTTTATTAGGGTGTAAATCTTCGTCTTTGCCGGAGTTCATCAAGATTTGGCTTTTTCTCGGCCGGGAGGGGCAAAGGGATTGCCGGAAGTGCACGGGGAGTGTTTGACGGGTTCCGTGTTCTGTTCCTCGCGCTGTGCCAGCTCTCTGCGGACTCAACCTTCAAGTGGACGCAAGTGGAATCGATGCGCGGTTTCTCTTGATCTATCCGTGTATTCTGTTAAGAGAGGCGTCTGAGCGAATGAAAAACGCCTTTGTGTTCGTCGTGAGAAGGCACGCGTAACAGTGCTCCGTGATCCGTTCTTGCCACAACCTGCGGTGTCCTTTGGGATCTGCGAGTGGATCGGACTATAGTGGGCCGCTCGTTGGAGTCGTGAGGCGTCGTCTGCGCTTTAGGGATTTGCTGGCGCGAACAAATGCTACGACCTCGATCGACACTTCTCGCCCGGCAGTCCGTTTACCGGTGGGATCTGCGTGGCCGTCACTTGCCGTCTAGCTTGCGGAAGGAATCATCACAAGACATTTGACACTTCTTAATATCTAGGTCCCACTGCTAGTCTGATATCATACTTCTCTTGCATCAGGGGTCTTCGAATCCTATACGCGGTGTGATATCAAGTGCTGTTTGCAAGGAATAGCCTGCAACGCCTGTATAGCAACTGCATTTCCTCAATACTCGAGTGTGACTTTCTAGAAGTTTTCAGGCAATTGTATTTCCACAATACTCGTGGACGCAATCTCAGTTGACTTCTCGTTGAAGAATCAGAACGGTGCGACGGCTACAGTTTCATTCTCAGCTCTGAACAGAGTTTCTCTGGGCTGAACGGGTGCGTGTGGGACCGAATCAGGGTCACTGACCATGGTGTTTGTGCCTCCAGTGTGTGTACCAGTAAACTTGTGCCTGAAGGTGTTGCTGTGATGTTCGTCGCGTGATGAACCAACTATAGCTTGTGGTCCGTAGTTTACGACCCGCCAAGGGCACTAGTGAGAATATAAACGGGTGGCAAATGACATCTTCGCGACTGTTTCGTCGCCAACGGTTATCGTGAACGTGCCTCTGCGGTGCAAATTAGTGGAGGGCTGCTGAAGCCCTCGTTTTAGTGATCGCGGCCGTTGCATCGCGTGGACGTCGACTGAAACGACGCCTGCCTTTGGGATTACTGCGGTCATGCCGATGCTTCACGTTAAGCGTGTGCTGGCCGACATGCCGTACAATCAGGTGTCGTGCGTGAACTGGAAGCGCAACTGGCAGGTGACGGTGACGCCGGACGTGATACTGAAGGCGCCCGGCGCCCCCGACGTGGTGCCCAAGGCTCCGGTCAGCATCCTGGTCAAGCGAGACGACAAGCCCCGAAAGAGCGGCCTGTGCGAGCAGTGCCTCAGCGTAAGTCTTGTGAAACGAGCGTGTATTCTTGTGATACTATAGGCGATTTATTCTGTCGAATGGATGCGTATTGTAATGGCGCAGTTTTGAAACGTGACATAAAAATATAGAAGAGAACGGGGTGGGGTATGTGTATCAGCTAGTGGTTGATGGGCTGGCTTACGGGGCACTGTTGGTGCGTGTGTGTGTGTCGGGTTTCGTAGTGGGCTCTTCCTATTCGAAAACTCACCACACGGTCTCTTATGCATTTGCCTAAGACCATCTCCTTTTCCTTCTCAATCGATTGTACAGTCGCGCTCAATATGACTTGCAACACGGGAGCGCGTGGCCTCACGAGTTTAAAGATTGCACATGGCTTCAACTTCCTTCATTTCTGTAACTAAATATTATTTTCTTATTCGGAAACATCCTCCTGTGAGAGAACAGCGTTTAGTTGCAGAATTAAGGGCTAGTGGAAGGAATGCGCAATCCTTAAACTCGTGAGGCCATCCCGTGTTGCAAGTCATATTGAGCGCGACTGTACCTATCCTCCTTCCTCCCTCCCCTTCCGAAAGCTTGCTGCACCCAACGTTGTTTTGCGCTGCCTCCGGGATTGGAGGCATTGCAAGGTTTTGACACCCCACGTGGTTCAGCAGTGCCTCGGGGACCAGCCCACCTATAAGCAAGCGATGATGTTATCTGAAGACATCATCATGTCACGTGGTTGTGACGTCACGGTGACCTCATGATAACGTCACAAGTTTAGCGACTTTTGACGTCATGTTGACGTCGTCACGTGATGAAGATTTTTGCATCACTCGTGTTTACGCCGACGGTCACTTCGCGTTTTATGAGGCGTCTAAGGCTTTCGCTTTAATAACTAGGAGTGGGCGAGCTGCGTGTTTCAGTTCATGGATGTGTTCCTGCACGGGTGAGACTGTGAATGTGGGTAGTGAGTCCATTGAATATCGCGATGGGAAAGGGGACTAACGTACCTGTCTGGTATCTTTGATGCTTGATTGTATGGACGCCCCGTTGGGTGTGTTGTTATACGTCATGCATGTGAAAACAGCGCTAAACATCAGTAGCGCTGTTGCGCTTTGTGTACCGCAAGTACCGCTTTGTGATCCGTCTGGCCTTCTACTTTGTTCGTGGCGAAATTCGTAGCGCGCACAGTTGACAGGGACACACAGAAGAGAGACAAACGAGCGCTAACTCACAACTGTTTATTTTTTTGAAAACGACTGAACATATAAGCCCCACGAATCCGCACAGAGCATGAGCAAAGCGAGTCATGTGGCATGCATACAGATTACATAGGATCAAACAAAATAAATTAAAAAAGGCCAATTCTTTATCGGTGAGTGCCAGCGATGGCTGACTGATACATCTGTCGGCGCACCTTTTTACACCTTTTTATATGAAACGCTTCCGTAACATCACGTGTTGGCTTATTTTTATCAGGAAACGAAATAGCTGTATTACAAAAAGCCGGATTGCAATGACATATTTTACAACGATCAGACAATAGCGAGAAAGCTTCGTTCCCCAGAGAGTTTTTATGCTCTTTTAGACGGGTGCAGATGCACCGACCTGTTTGCCCAATATAATAGTTTCAAAAGTAGTTTTCAAAAAATAAACAGTTGTGAGTTCGCGCTCGTTCGTCTCTCTTCTTTGTGTCCCTATTAACTGTGCGCGCTACAAATTTCACCATGAATACCTACCCAACAGTTTTACTTCTACTCTGTTCTATATAAAGGCAGCAGATAGCGAAACCAAGGAACGTACACGGAGCATAATATGTAGTTCTAGTTAAAAAAAAAAGAACGTTTCCTGTGTTTTCTTGGCATCACCATGTAGTGGCATCACATGGCTGGATATAACAAAAAACGATAGTTCACTCCAACCTTCGTCGCTTAATTAGTGCTGTTTTCACAAGAAAGTTCCGCAGGTGGCAAACGCATTCATTCATTCAATCAATCAATCAATCAATCAATCAATCAATCAATCAATCAATCAATCAATCAATCAATCAATCAATCAATCAATCAATCAATCAATCAATCAATGTCTCTTTAAAGGTACCGATATAAATCTATCCCGTTCGCTGTGGCGCGCATCCACCATATGGGAATGCATCACCGTCGACCACATTCCTCGCAGCCGACGCCCTCGCGTGCAGCGATGGGTCGCTGTGAACGGTCCAGCGGGTCGACTGTGGGCGTTGGACGAACGCTGCGGGCCGTGCTCCGTTGGTCAGCAGAGCTCTCGTTTTCACGTGAGTGAAGGGGGAAGGGGGGTGGACGCTTCTTCACCGCTGTACAGCAACCGGTGGCGTGCCTGCCCCCATCGTTTCGACGACTACGGCTGGTCTTGTCATTTCGGGGCTCTGCGTGAGCCGTGTCGAGGAAAGCGTAGCGCGAAGCTACGGATCGCTGGGCGCGGTCGTACACGAAAGCAAGCAAGAAACCACAAACATACAAAGCAAGCGAGAGCCCTCAAGCAAAGAAAGCAAGCAAGAGGCCACAACCACGCAAACAAGAAGAAACGCTCCCCTGTCACGCCTACAGTCCTGGGACAGACGTGGAGAGGAGGACGGTATACAAGACCCTCACAGGCTTGTCACCTCCGGTATTGGTGGCACGTCTGTGTACCGTTCATACAATGAGTGACCGCAGAAGTCTACTTGCGGAACGAGTCTAGTGACTGCGAGGATTTTTCATGGACCATGTGTTCTCGGGACCTGTTGGTTACTGCGCGCAGTTGACGACGCCGATTTGTGTCGTGGGTGGCCGCACGCTTGGCGACTGTACTTTCGGCATTCCTGTGTACCGTTCTGTGTGGACTTGCGCGTCGTCCAGTAGCGTCCTTGGACAAGTGTTCGTAAAGCCCAACATGGGACGTCCTTGTGCCTCCGGTAGACTTGCTGTTCAACATTCCATTACGGGGACGTGAGAAACCTGACGGCAGTTTCTGCTGACTTCCTCGAAAGATCGCCCTTGAGGTACGCAGGTACTCGTAGTGGATGCCTTGCGCACCGTGGCAACGATGTTGCCATACTTTGGTCCTGAAGATCCATGCGGACCTTCTGGCACTGATGCGTGATTTTGGCAAGGAACGATTTGGCGAGATTTGAGAAGCTTTGGAAGATTTGGGAAGGCAGGCGTACGCGTTAAAGTCCAGGACGCCTGGCCGTGAACTCGCCAGCACTCCGTAAGACATTCGGGAGAAGTCTTCTGTCGTGACGTGCTCTCCTATCTTAGCGCTCCCTCAGAAAGCTGGATACGCTTCGCTTGTGCTCGTGGTACGACTGCACTGTGACTATGGTGTTTTAGTCGAAGGAGAGGGTACAAAGCATACACGTACACACGCTAAGGTAGGCGGTCGCTGCCTCGAAGAAAAGACCGCTTGTGGAAACGTTAGCTCCAGCCATTCCCCGTCAATCATTCAAAGAACTGAAAGGTCCTGCGAGTTTGTGGGACGGGCACAAGGTCCCGCCTAGGTGACGGCCAGGAGTTTTTGAGTCCTGGTGGCTTCCTCGGCCCGCTGGATAGCCCAGAGTTGATCTTCAAAGGCAGAGCGGTGCAACGCAGCCTCCCAGCGCGAGCGGAGGCGATCGCTAGAGGATGCATCCCCAGTAATGTTCGTTATCCCTTGACATTCCCATAGTATGTGCTCTAGAGCTCTAGAACCACAGTTCTTGCATTTATCTGTCTTGCACATGTCTGGGTAAACGAGACACCCCGTGTTCAAGAATTTTTCGTCCCTTCAAGCTTCCGTGTTCCCCTGAACTTCTGTGGTGTGGTTACAGGGACTATACGTTATCGCGCGTGTGTAGCGGCGCACTGGACGCGTACTGATTCACAGACTGTGTGACGTTGTGGAACCCCTCCCAGCTGTGTCGTTGAAGGACGGTCGGCAGCATGTCTCTGTTCCTGCGTCAGCGTTGGTTTCGGACCGACCTGATGCCTGTGAATGGGGCTGCCGCGTGGTCTCTGCACGAAAGCGGTGGCGAGGTCGTGTGTGCCAACAACGGAGGGGTGCCTTCGACGATGCGCGCCCGCCTCTCCGTAAGTGGACGCGACATTCTTTTATATAGTGTTGAATGGAAGCGATGGCCGACGAATGGCAGTATCGTTGCGTCACGGAAGAACGCGACAGCTGGGTGAGCTGCTAATCTGAATGCGCGTAAAACACGAGGACGAACGAAGGAAAAGACCGCGCAGGCATAGACTAGTTTACCTAAACTGATAGTTGTGTGCACTTCATCTTCCCAGGCGCCGTCGAGAGGTTGCAAAACAGACGCGTTAACTAGAAACTGCAAACAAACAAACCAGAACCGGGAACAAGAGCTTGTCAAAATAACCAAGCGACCAGGAGAGCACAAAGTCGTAGGCGGCTAGATAGATAGATAGATAGATAGATACGCTCAAAGTCTCAGAAGTTCGCTAAGAAATGCTTCGCATTTAAAAGCCTATATTGTATAGCACAATATTACACTTCGCTCAGTGAGTCTAGCATTACGTGCTGATCGGTTAATGAAACGGAGGGTTGTCTGACACGTGTATCTCCCATTGGTCTCCACTGTATCTCCCATGACCTTAACATGAAATGTTTCTGTAATTTCTATGTTAGTTCCATGTTTATCTGTAATCAGACGCGGGTGCCCGAATGCGGGTTTAAGTTTTCCCTTCAAATAGTTGGTATTTTTCCACTTGCATTGTATTTTCCTTCCTTGGTCCTTGTAGGCGCTTCCACTGTTAATTGCCGCTTCAATATGTCTAGTGGCGTTTCGTTCGTCGCGACGAATTCGAGTCTGTTCGTTTTGATGTCTTTGTAAGCCTTTTCCTTTCACTTTAGTGGCGGAGTGCGGTGTCGACTCTAAGTTCAGACCGAATTCAACTTCCGTGTTTGCTCGCGTACTAGCAGCACTGGCTGGTGTTCGGGTAATGTCGGCTAACTCTTGGCTAATGCTGGCTTGTGTTTGCTATCCGCAGTTTAAACAATAGCTACAACTACAACATCATTGCCTTCATTCACGCGCAGCCCAATGATTGAGTTGACTACGAAATAGTTTTAACTGTGCTAACATGGCGGGTGGCGTTGATACACAAGTACAGATGCGCGGAGAGCCGCCTTATAGCTTGGTGTCAGACTTGTACGCGTTACAGGTAAGTAATTGATTACAATTACAATTACTTAGTTTAAAATGTAATTGATTACAATGGTCCGTTACATCCCCAGAAAAGTAACTGAGCAATTACAGAAATGTAATCGATTACTTTTGCGTTACTTTCCTTAAAACTTTTATTGCCGTAACACAACAACATAAGTTTGCTCAAAATACAACAAACTACTGGGGCTTGCATGGTAGAGAGAAGGCTGGCGGCTTGCGTGCAGGCTGGGATGATTACAGTGGATTCTGGGATATAGTGCTACACGTTGTTAACTTTCAACAGGGGTTGTTTTTCAAAGTTGTCGTCGCTGATTCTTCCAAGTTTCCTCGTTAAGAGGTCAGCTGCTGCACTGAACACCCTCTCAATGCATGCGCTGGAGGGAAGGGCGGCATTATAACGTAGGAGCACCTTGTGCACTATGTCGTAGTTGCGCAGTATTTCGATGATAGTGTCCATGTCCTCTATGAAGTGTTGCTGGAGCTCGGGTTAGACGTTGCACATATAAGGCCAAGGGAAAGGTGAAAAAATAGGCTCTTTACAGGGACCGTCCGTCTGACTGGACGGGGAGTCCCTACAGAGCTGTCGTATATTTCTCGGGACGAGAACTGCCGTAGAAGACTGGATAAAACGATTTTGAAAAAAAAAAAGAAAGTAATTGATTACCGGTAATCAATTGCAACAAAATGTAATTGAATTACCCAGAACGTTACAGTTTCTAAAAGGTAATCGATTATATGACAAAATTACAAGAAAATGTAATTGATTACAAGTAATCGATTACTTGTAACGCGTTACGTGCAACTCTGCTTGGTATGCATTCGTGGTGCTGGAACGCAGGCACGCAGACGTAGCTGTTGTTGTATATCGATTTTCTGTGTCTGCGTGTTTGCGCTCCCGTGTGTGTCTCGAACTTTCTGAAGTGATTAGATCAGCTCCGGCCACCCGTGTAGTTTGCAAACGCACGAATTTTGCGATTATATGTGCTCGCACAACTATTCATTGTCAAGCACAGCGACAAAAGGCACCTGCTGCGCAGTAGTACACGTGTTCCACGGGGCCGGTAATGCGACTTTCCCGGCGATATATAAGGATTAAGAAATTGCACGTGGAACATGCAAGCGAGGGAAAAAGAAAGATGAAAAGGCGCAATAAAACACTCGTGATGCGTACGAGATAGCGAGCAGCCGGGTGCGATGCAATCGATGCAAGCGACGTATGGAAAGTCGCGGCGTCCCTGACCCGTGCTGAACGAACTGAAAACGTTACCACGTGTCTCTACGATAACGGAATGGAAATTATTCGCGTTTCGTTGCGTATCGTGTCTGACGTCATGGAAGGACTAAGACCGTGGGATTTGCGGGTTACGTAACTCACTGGGTCCCCTTTGAACAGTGGCTGCTTCGTGGGACAGCAAATTGGGATTTCCCGTCAATAGCTTCAACTGGGCTTTGCTGCTGTTCAATTATTTGCGTCTCTTTCGCTATTTTTTATTTTTTCTTTTAGTGATTGCATCTAAGCGACTGGTCCATTGCAGCTCGGCTAAGACACTACGCTGCGGAGCACAAGGTCGCCTGCTCGACAGCAGACTGCCGTAAAAATGATGATGCCCTAGTCATAATAATTGTTGCTGTTTTGCATCTCAAAACCACAACATGATTATGGGAGACGCTTTGGTGGAGGGCTTCGGGAATTTAGACCACCGGGGGTTCTTTAACGTGTACCTAAATCTGAGCGCACGGGCCTCCAGCATTTCGCCTCCATCGAAATGCGACCGCCGCGGCCGGGATTCGATCCCACGACCTTCGGGTCAGCAGTCGACCGCCATAACCACTAGACAGCCGCGGTGGGTGTCATAGCTATATATAATGCTTTTTGGCCTTTGAGCCAATGCACACCATCATCGCCGCCAGAGTATATACATTTGTGTACTAAACGACAAACGTGCGAAACACAACTTTACTAACGGTTCAGCGGATAGACCTGTTTCTGAACAAGGCAGGGACACCTTCCGAAACGTTAGTAAAGTTGTGTTTCGCACGTTTGTCGTCTGTTTCTTCAACTGCATATTACATCGGACCTAGTGAACTTCATCCTTGCACACGCAAGGAGTTTACGGATGGAGTTTGATGGTTTAATGCACGCGGACGCGAAGAAACTGAGCGTGCTTAGCACAAACGCCCGTGAAATGACGGAAGCAAAGAGGCGATTTCAGCACAGAAAGGCGGATAGGTCTTCCTGAGCTTTTCCTTTATATACTGAGCAACTGGTTTTTCTTATGAAGCCTGTTCTGTTCTATCTGGCTGGCCGTGGAGAGGTTGAGGTTGTTATCACCTCGGCTACTCTATTTCTATAAGTTCTGCAGGGCATAAACAAAAAAGATAAATAGGAATAAATAAATAAATAAATAAATAAATAAATAAATAAATAAATAAATAAATAAGTGAGTGGAGTGAGTGAGTGAGTGAGTGAGTGAGTGAGTGAGTGAGTGAGTGAGTGAGTGAGTGAGTGAGTGAGTGAGTGAGTGAGTGAGTAGGTAAGTAGGTAAGTAAAGTAAGTAAGTAAAGTAAGTAGTTACCCAAGAACAGAAATGACCAAGGAAGAACATATAAAGAACTGAAACAAGTAATGAAAATAACATGGCGATGGAGAGCTCGCTCTCAGGAGTTCCCTTTGCAATAGAACGTTCACACGCACACCTTTCTGTCCAAGTTCTGCCCGCAGTATCACATCACTTCGTATGCAGCTGCTACACATGGCTGCTCATGACAAGCGCTTATCTAGCCCAGTGTCCAGTAAGAAGTCTTTTAGGAAGAAGTTCGCCGCGATGAAGATGCTTTTCAGGCCACGGTCCAAGTATTTTTTGTAACGTCAGGGGGCGTCTGTCCGAACTTGCAAGCTTTTTCTGTAACATTTTTTTTATTTGATTGCCGCTTAACTTTTGTTTTTATTTCTTCTGCTTAGGGAAATTTTTCGTTCTTCAGCGTCAGTGTGGTGCGTCTACGAAGAGAAGTTCGCCGTATCTCCATATTAAAAAAACACACGCACTAAAAAAACACACACACAAAGAAAAACCCCTCAGTCGTTGCTTTCTTTTACGATGTATATTATATGAGAGGCCGCGGATTGCGATAGCAGCGTGTCCCACTAAATGCTGTAATCGGGACGAAGATTAGCGCTCGCGTCATTTCGTCTTGCCCGGTGTTACGTGCATTGCGCTGTTTCATCCCTGACCCACTGGCCTGCATCTCTATCCCCTTCTAAGCACAAGGCGCGGCCATGTTTTTTCACTGCTGAGCATAGGCGTGCGCAGCTTCCATCGTCATTCTTGTTTTATTAATTGTTAATAATAAACTTACCATGGATCCCACTAGCTTCGTAATGAACTATATATGAAGTTTAGTAATACCACCAGAACCTCGTTCCCTTCCCACCTCTTCATGTACTTATACAGCGCCATTTATGTTGGCCCTTTGTGGTTCTTTGCCTGGTGTAACAGCTAGCTTGATGCTTGAGCTGTGTACCGGTTTCGTGTGTACGTACGGTGCACCCGTTTAATGCTGTGTTACTTTACTGCATGTACCGTGTGCCCGTTTAATACGTTGTATTATTGCATGTTCTATGCATGTGGGCATAAGGTTTAATTTATTATCTCCGTACTTCGTTTTTTAAGGCGAAATCCTTACGTGTTTCATGCGGTCGGGGCCCTCAAGGAAAAGCCGGTGGTCGAGAAGTGAAGCAAAACGATCACGTGACGTCTAGGAGAGCGAAGGCCACGCAAAAGCGAGTGAAAACGTGACTGTGCATATACATGAGGATAATCAAAGCGGATTGAGTAAGCGAGGTAATTAGTGATTATAGTGAAGTTAATTAGTGGAAGATGACTGTTAAGTCCACTTCCGCTACTAAGATGACATATTAAGGCAGTAGTGAGGTAATTGCCGAAGGTTAAATTGGTGACGTTAAGTAGTTATAATTAATTAGTGAACGTTCTACGTCGATATAAAGTGGACGGTAAAACAGACACACCTGGTGGCTTTCGCCTTTGAGTCGTCTTAGGCGAACGCATAAAGGACACTGTGAGGTGTTCTCTTGTATCGGTGTGCTCTTTGAATGTTTCGTCAACAGTTTGTATATCTTCGTTTCGTATACGACCTCTAGCAGAACGAAGTGCAGCGTTACAGCCAGCGAGCAGTAACAGAAAAAAGAAAAAAACCTCAGGACGGCATACACCTAATCACTGAGTCTTACGGAATTTCCCGCTACTGGATTGCGCCCGAGGCGCTGCGTGTACTGCGTGTAATTTGCAACCTCCATAACTGTGCACGCCTGTTTCGCGCGCCTCGAGATTAGATAAGGAGTCATAATTGAGTGCAGTTCGCGCTCTCCCGCTGTGCCCTGCGTGGTTATCGCCGCTTGACCTCTCGCGACTTTCGTTCCTTCACCGAGGGTTGTTTTTCTTTCCCACCTCTGCCGGTAAAGAAAGAGAGGGAGAGGGGGGGGGTGGCTGCCGTAAATTGTGGCGATAGGCAATACAGTCACGCGCTGTTCTTTCTTTATTTTTTTTTAATTGTACGGATACTGCACTGCCGGCAAATTCTTCACATCGGTGTACCGTAAGGTCGCTACAATTTGGCCGTCGATAAAATGGTGTTGGATAACTTGCCCAGGGCTTAGTTCGTATAATAAGCAGGCACTTGAGCATAATTAGCCCTTGGACACACAATCTTGGAATAAACTGTTAGGTTATACGATTTGTATTTAGTAACGTATTTAATTTAGGAAAATAGTGCTAGCTTAGGTGCCCATTCTTATGTAGCAGTATTTGACACATTAAACATAGGGCACTGGAGGAAATTGAAGCGGGTTAAAAAAAAAAAAAAGGTTATTTTGACCCAATGAAAATTGGCGAACAAGCACTTGTTCAGAAGCACAAAATAGATTAAACAAAACAAGTTGTTTGATTCGACGCCCATGTCAACGCGAACTGATAATAAGTACTGACGAAACTGATGCAAGTACCGCACAATTTTGAATACCACATATGACGAGTAAACAAGATTATATAGGCTTACATTAAAGGCTGTGACAAATATTACTTAATAATCGTAGCAACGTCGAACTTAATATAGTATACAAATGCACCACGGAACAACTAAGGGCACTTGTCCGCCACGGTAGATCAGTGGTTACGGTGCTCGGCTGTTGAACCGAAGGTCGCGGGTTCGATCCCGGGCGCGGCGGTCGCATTTCGGTGGAGGCGAAATGGTAGAGACCCGTGTACCGTGCAACGGTCAGTGCACGTTAAAGAACCCCAGGTGCTCGAAATTTCCGAAACCCTCCACTGCGGCGTCCCTCATAATCATATCGAGCTTTTGGGACGTAAAACCCCAGATATTATTATTACTACTAAGGGCACTCGCTAGTGGAACAGCCAGCTTGAATGCAGGATTAGAAGAAACAATATAGAAACACCAGTAAAGTAGTGCAATAGAGAGATAGGGATGTAAGTCCACAGAAAAACGTGTGCAAGGACATATAGTTGGTCACATGCCCGTGTTTCTCTGACACGCGCAACTTCAGCGCTCTGTAACTCTACCGCACCATCGCTGCATGCCTGTCCGAATTCAGTACGAAAGAGAGGGCAGTCCACGAGCCACGGTGACCACTGAGTAGGTTTTAGGCATTCGAAATAATTCGCACCATGCGGGTTCGCTTTCTTGAAATCGACTGTGCTTCTACAGCTCCCTCGAGTTCTACACCGAAGGTCTTAGTCTGCCCTGTGCCGCCGCCGTCGTCGCCGTGGTATAGTAGTAGTAGTCACGTGACCAGAGGGGCCAGTGATTAAAGAAATAAATGAAACGAAATGACGATAACTTTCGGTACAAAATACGTGGAAAGCAAATCGTACTTTCATTCATTGCATTAATAAGAGACTTACGTTAATTGCAATAAACCAAGGCAAGGCACCTGCGCACGTAAGAGGGTCGTGTTGATAACAGGGAACGTATACTACTTCGCAGGAGGCATTCTCTGAAACGGCTTTGCGCGAGCCCGCAGGTCACGTGACCTCGTATTGCCCAATCAAGTGTAAGCGCGCGTTTTTCAAACCTATAGACGCGCATTTAAGACACCATGTGGTCTCGCCAGCCAGTCACATACAC
Organism: Rhipicephalus sanguineus; assembly: GCF_013339695.2. Lineage (NCBI taxonomy): Eukaryota > Metazoa > Arthropoda > Arachnida > Ixodida > Ixodidae > Rhipicephalus > Rhipicephalus sanguineus. Next base: position 7,789,565 of record NC_051185.1, on the reverse strand, counting down.
TCGGGCGCTTACAGCTTCGCTGTCCGACGGTTCTAACGGCATGGAACTGGCTGTTTTTTTTTGTTTTTTTTTTGTACCGGGCATATACCTGTCCGGCTTTTGTAGCAGCACTAGTTAGAGTCAATTTTCCTTTACGTTTTCGTCGCTTAATATCCCAGCGATTTCTTTTTTCTTTCTTTTGTTTTAGCGGGTGCGCACGCTCCGTTTCCCACTGCGGCCTGCTTTGCTCCGAGTGTTTGGAACGCCCACCTCCCAGAGCACTGTGTCTTGCGCCAAATGAGGTGGACAAAGAGACCCGTGCAAGGGCTATAATTTTCCGTTCCTTGCATTAGTTGCGGGCCAGTAGCTCGTTTCCATGTATAGAACTCGCATTGTTCGCGTTGCGGGGGCTTGCGTATAAGCGGCGACAAAAAAGAACTGTAACAACAAAAACGACGAGCGAACCCCGAACAAAAGCATTGCATTGCAAGCGCCCTTCCTCTCCTCTTTGTAGTCGTCGACTGAACAACCTTGAGAGAAGAATAATGGGCTTTTCTTCGTCGCAGCTTGTTTTGCTCGCTTCATCGGTGTCTGTTTTGGTTCACTGCTGGCACGTGGTCGGTGGTTGCGGCGGCGGCGGTTGAAAGAAGAAATTGAGTCAGGAGAACGTAATGGGACACTAAAGTGAAACAATGTATCGGTTTAGACTGATAAATTAGGCTCTGAAATCTCTATTGTTGTTAATTTCACCATCATAGGCTCATTAATGGAAGAGAAAGTCAGGGTCAACGCTTCCTTCTTAAATTTCGCGCCGAAATCTCCGCACGTAACATTACGGATTTCAAAATGATGATGATGAAATAAACTTTTAATTTGCCAAAGCAGTGTCCCCGAGCTCTTAAGCTTGGGGTCACTCAAAATGTTTTATTCGTATTTCGGCCACACTGGTCCAACGAAGTTTTCTGAAACTTAGTATGCTAAATCTCTGGCGACCTCAGCGGGAAATATACTTCATATTTACCAATTAGGAACTATGTAAGCGCTAATATAGACACCGTCAGAATCTATACGTCACGGTGATGAGTTTCTTGCGCGTTTTCTCGCTTCCCGAGCGTCTTCCCGCAGCAAGCGCAGTGTTTTTGGCATTGTGAAAGAGTAATTTATTAATGCGAGAAAAATCGTTTTTCTCTATAGTGTCCTTTAATGCTGCAAATTTGCGCGTTCCGAACCCTCACCGCTGTTGCTTTTCGGCGTTGTTGTTCAAGCGTACATTGTTCCACACCGGTCTACATTGCTCGTTAACTTGATCTTCTGATCTCCTGGTGGACTTGTGTTACTTAGGCGTGCTCTTTCTTCACCCTATTGAACACTGTGTCCTAATTAATAAGTAAATAATTAATTACTATTCAGACAACCCGTACAGAGCTGTGCCCCCTGCCCCTTCCCCCCCCCCCCCCCAAAAAAAAAAAAGATTCTTTTCTGCTTAGGCTCATTTCAACATTCATTAAAACCATAACAACGCTGGCTCGGGAACGAAGGTGGGGAAAAAGAAAACTCCTGGAATTGTGGTTCATTCGTCTTGACCCATCGGCTTGCAACAACAACAACCACGGGCCCCTACTGGACGTTTAGAAGGACGTGTATGTGGCCAGTGGACTGGTCGACCTCCGCTCATCTGTTGCTAGTGTATACTGAGGATGCCACCTACATACATGGCGAAACGTCTACGTCATTTTTGTTGGTAATTACTGTGTTAAGTCGGAGTAAACCTTTTACAATAACGAATTCACCCGTCTTTTGGAACACTCTTGAGAATGAGTTTGTAGAAACTGGAGTCTGTGGGAAGCTGTGTCTGCGTACATCTGCACGGCTACGATTGCAATGTCGTATAAACGTGCTGACAGTCATAGGCGTGCGCACGAGGGGGGCAGGGGGGCGACCGCCCCCGCAAATCACCTAGAGAGAGGCGCAATGTCTGCCCCGTACTTTTAATCAGTCGGACCTGTCCCGTCATTCTTTAGAGAGAAGGGTTATGGCCACTCAGGTTTTTGACGATAATGGCGGCCGAAGGGCCCTGATGGTGCATTCCAAGAACTGTTTACTTCCCGTCTTTACTCCCGGAAAGCCAGGGACAAAATGCAGGCCATTGTGAAAAGCGCGTCATCGCTTCATTTTCAAGTTTTCATCCATTGTTAAGCATGTTTTCTTTTGGCCTTGAGCAACAAAAGGGGGGGGGGGGCTGAGACGAACCTTTGCCCCTCTCCCCCCACCTCCCCTGATGGGGAACCCTGGGCACGCCTATGCTGAGAATTCCCGCCATAGGTCGGCAAAAAATGTGGAGCTCACTCAGACTCACTCACGAAATATATTAAATGCGAAGCATTTCTTAGCGAACCTCTGGCACTTTGAGCGTTTCTATCTACGTGTCTATCTATCTATCTATCTATCTAGCCGCCTACGTCTGGGTGCCCTCATGATCGCCTCCTTAACATGGTGTAGACCAAACTTTGCATGGGAGGGTAAGAGGATTTGGCGAATATGATTGCCGGGTCATGACATGAATAACGTTAAAATCCTGTCGCGTACGTCGTCAAACCCTTTCCACTAGACACGTGTGGCACATACCCGTTTACCACGGGCCGCGGTGTACGGGTATGCGCCACAGGGGATCGACAGTTTATATCTACCCAGGAACGGCGAGAACAGACATTGGTAACTTAAATGCTAGAGCGTTAAAGAAAACCAACATCGGCAGTGTTGACTCAACGAATGGAAAGAATGAAAATTAGGATCCCGGAAGGAATCGAACCCAAGCATTCTGCGTGGCAATCAGGTATTCTACCACTGAGCCACGCCAGGTCTATAAACTGGTTTGGAAAAACAGCCTACGCAGGCGTAATATCGGTGCAACGTCCATTGTGGCTGTGGTGCCGGCTATCTAATTTTACAAGAAAGCAACAAACACTACATTATACTCCTACGATGTCTACTCCTACGATACAGGCGTCATATCAGATTAACGTCTGTAGTTCCAGTGTTGGCTCCGCTTTTATAGCAGTCTAATAAACACGATTGTATTCCTATGATTCAGCAAGATATATTGAAGCATTGCTCGATCCCGGAGGAATACATTAACGAAAGTTACATATACTATACACATCACCGCACCGTAAAGTGCACTTCGTCCACCAGAGCGTCGCAGTGTCCTCTTCATTTCTTACGAGGCTGGGCGATGGCCTCATGCTGACCGAGGATGATGCCAGATTGATTGACAGCCGCTTTGTAGACTAGGCTAAGTAGGCCACATAAGCCCAGGTAGTTTACGAATACGACAAACAATACGACAAACCAGTCTCGATGGCCTATACCTCACCAACGCGAAGGGTGGTTACAGGTTCCGACATGTCGCCGGCTCTGTCGACAGAGATTTTGTCGACGAAATGACCGAGGCATCCACGAATTCCAACCGCTCTAGTATACCACATACTTCACTACACATGGGCTTCTCGTCACCACGATCACGACCGGATCCTGTAACAAGTCATGACCAGCTGCTCACTGATCACGGTGATGATGCCCTTGTTCAAGAACTGTCAAGAACTTTTTGCACACATGCACACGGGTTCGTGAAACGTGCGTGCGTTCTCGGGGCGCGTATAAGCACTACATATCAGCTTACCGCTTCTGGTGTTGGTAATACCCACGTTGCCATTGGCAGCGTTACCCAACCGTAAACAACTGGTTATATAACACACATGTGGCTCTTCAACATATATATGTGTGCGTATCAAATTTATACAAATCTTTAGCGTCATTTTGTAACGTGTCGCTCAATAAAAGGTTACGCCACATTCAACTACCCGCCGCATGCTTCGCATAACATCGACTCCCACGGTACGTGGGATCTGCCGAATTTTTTTGTCCTTAGAGCTCACTCGGTCTCAGACTCGCCAAAAGTTTCCTCAACCGGATTCACTCTGACTCAGACTTACTGAAATTTTTCTCAGCCAGACTCACTCGGACCCAAACTCACAAAATATTACTCACTCAGACTCAGACTCACGGTTCGATCTGAGTCTGAGTGAGTCGACTCAGTGATTGAGTTTGCCGACCTGTGGTTCCGGCTGACCAGAACACGGACCTCGTTGTCACTGCTTTTGCCATTTGACGGTAATGTTTCGGCAAGGTCCCTTTGTCGCAAGCGCAATTGCTATGAGGTAAAGCCTCGGTGGTGGGTTGTGCGTGCGGGACCACGAAGGTGACCCGCCGCGCTAAAGTGCTGCTCTGCCAAGCTCCAGGGTGTGGGTTCGATTCCCGACCACGGCGGCCGCATTTCGATTGGGGTCAAGTGCTAAAAACGTTTTTTTTTTACTTAGATTTATGCGTACGTTAACGAACTCCAGGTGGTCTAAGTTACTCTGGAGTCCAGCACTACAGCATGTCACAGCAATAGCACAGCTATGTCGGTCATGGAGCTGTCAAATATTCCCTAGAATCTCTATACCACCAACAAGTTAAAAGCAAAAAAAAAAAAAAAATTCATGAGCCTTTTCATTCTGTGAAGGTGGAGGGCTGGAGAAGCTGTTTAGCGCGTGTATTTGTTTTATTTATTTCGTTTAATTATTTATACATTTACTTATAACTTTTACATTTTGAATATGTTCCTTTGAAGCAATTCCACCTCGATTTGCGTGGGCCTGAAGTGAAGCGCGCGGGTCTTTAATTAATTTATTTATTTTGCGTTTATTTTTACTGGACCAGTGGTGGGCGATGGTGTTTGCCCAATTTCGGTGGCGCGTACCTGCTAGAGGTTTTCTGTTGAATCACGTGATTAGTGGCTACGTAAAGGAAGGAATGTGACAGAGAGGAAATGCCGGGATGTTAACCAGTCCAGAAAAAGCGGCAAATGTTCGGGGAGTTACGAATGGTCTATAGTTGTACGCAGCTTCGCCGTAAAAAGTGGGCGGAAAAAAAAAAAAAGGTATGGTTTCCTTTGTTCTCATTGTCTCTTGGCTTCATTGTGATAATATTCATGTCGTTGTTTCTGTACGTGAAATCCGATAATTTCATCTGAATTTGTTAAAGTTTAACCTCTCTCGGCTGCAGGAGTCCAAGCTGGTGGGAGGGATCAAGCCGCGCAGCCGCTACCGGAGCCGCTCCCTCTCAGCCTCGTCCACCGACAGCTACAGCTCGGGTGAGTTCATGCACCCGTCGTTTCGCATCTCTCGAAACTGGAAGGTCACGTGATACCCTTTCGTCCCTGCGTCGGTCACTCCGTACACACGGACGAGAGCCGCACGTATCGTAACGACAGATGTCTTGAACGTTAACTTAATTAGTTAGGAGCGAAGTCCGATAACGACGTTTGGCCGCATAAAAAATGCGTGGACGCGAATAGCTTGTTGCTTTAAAGGGATGTTTGCGGTTTTCCGCGTAAAATAGAAGTAGAGGGTCTGTTGTGCCTGTACATATAGGAAAAATTGACTGTGGACGAATGTGTCAGTGCAAAGAGAGAGAGAGAGAAATATATGAAAAGGAAACGCAGGGAGGTTAACCTGGCGCGAGTGGCCCTAGAAGGCGCCAGATATAAACCGCGCCCACCGCCGGAGACCGCCATTTTGCCATGGCGTGTGTGACGTCATGTGCTGCGTGGAGCGGAGCCGTCGTGTTCTACCGGAGTTTCAGCCTCTGCAAAGCCTTCAATTTCTATGCAAAGCTGAAGAAAGCCCAAATAGCTCGATTGCACGCGCAGCTGACCAGGGAACAAAATCGTTCGCACACGTTCCTGCAGCAAGCAGCCGTTTACGTCACGGCTCCCGAGTGCGTCAGTGTTGCCCGACTCTCAGGCCACTCGCGTGTTTATAAAAATATTCAATGATAAACTAGGTGCTGGGCCAAATGCGCTAATATCTGGCCAGATTGTTTATGCACAAAGTTAACCACATAACATAGATTTTGATCGAAAATTGGGTGTCATGGCCCCTTTAAACGTGTTTCAGGAGAGGTTGGTGTGGCTCCGGCTACTTCTCTTTTCACAATACTTTGCATCGTGAAGGTGTCAATAACCGTCAAACAGTACAAAATTTACGCATGGATATGTCCATTCACCACAACGACGTTCACTCGTCATAAACAATGTTCACACGTCACCAGTGTTGATACGACATATGTCTTGAACGTTAAGTCAGGAGCGAGGTCCTGCACCGCTGACTGTTGCATAAACATTGAGGGGGGCACGAACAGCTTGCTGTTTTAATATCTCGAAGCCGTGTTCTCTGTAAATCATGGAATAACCGCATATAGTAATCGTTTTGAACATTATCCTGGGAACGGCGTCCAAACATACGTGGAAACCAAATGCCTCGGTGTTTTAATATTTTGCAGTTATGGTTCTCAGGACCAAATAGAGGTATTCCGTCAGTCGGTATAGTTCTGTCATGTCATTCAATTGATAAATAGACGTCTGAGCTCTTCTGTAATACCTCTCGTGTCTAACACACACACACACACACGCACGCACACACACACACGCACGCACGCACGCACGCACACACACACACACACACACACACACACACACACACACACACACACACACACACACACACACACACACACACACACACACACACACACACACACACACACACACACACACACACACACACACACACACACACACACACACACACACACACACACACACACACAATATAATATCTCTCATGGCTACTACGACTATTATATTGTTACGACGGGAAGGAAGTAGAACAGATGTATTTACAGAGTGCTTAGTCTTCGGCGTTTCTCAGCGATCTGTAAAGTCCTCTTTGACAGTATAACACAGAGTGTTACAACGTCAAGTCATACATTTGTCATATATGTCGTACTTACTATACGTTTGTATAGCAAGGACGGGGACAGGATATTGAATGTTGTAATATATTGGCGTTTCGCTGAAGGTTCGTGAGTTTAACAAGAAAAAATTGCGCACAACTCGTGCAGTGAAATGCGAACCGCGAAAGAACTGCGAACGTTAACCAGCAAAGCGTGTTATGGTCCGCAGATTAAACTGTATTCAGATACTTACTACGCTATTTATATTGCTGACTTGCATACTTATGATTATTGTGGGTTTATATTCATTACGTTTGGCTTGAGTTGTCGGTGCGGACCGACTCAGTCGAGAAGAATCTTCAGATATTTTGTATGCAAGGGCGTCCGCAGAACTTTTTCCAGGGGGTTGCATCAGCAGAGGGTGGGGGAGGGGGAGGGTGGCATACAGCATAGGTAGCTTTTGTTTCATTGCCGTCACATGACCGGCAAGATTAGTCCATAGCAGTATGTAACGTGCAAAGTTGGCTGGTAATCCTGAATGATGTTTCACGCGGATATGCGGGACTGGAGTGTGCTAATCAAGCTGTGTAGCTTACTGCTACTGCATAGAAAATTATTATCCAAAATTCCAAGGGGGGGGGGGGCAACTGCCCCCCCTTGCACCCCCCTCCGGACGCCCATGTTTGTATGCATTCGATAACTGCGGATGAACATTGGTATACTTCACCTCAGTACAAGTTTTGGTGTATTGCGGTGAAACATTAAACATTTTGGTGAAGCACTGTGAAAGTTGGGGCATTGTAGTGGAACATACTGATGGCAACAAAAATAAAAATAACGCCCGCAGCGCGCTAAAGCAACACCGCCTAGATTAGTTGGCACAAGGCTTGGCGTATTGCAGTGAAGCTAAAAAAACAAACAAGAAAAAAGACAGAAAAAAAAAACTTACTGCCACGCAGGGAAGCAAACTGAGATTGGAAAGGGCGAACCTGGAACATGTTTTGTTTGACAAAGTTATTTGATTGCCTTCAGCTATTCTCACGCGTAAGGAAATTGACAAGACCCAACGTGGCAAGCGTATAAATTAAACTGCTTATGCCCGCAAACTATTCCACACTTTGTGTAGTTGGACATCCATTCTGGAAATATTTATTTTTGGAATGGCATTTTATTTAATTTATTTATTTTATTTAATTGTTTGTTACGGACGAATATTCAGTATGGTTCAAGTTGAATCGTGCGATAGTGAATGACACAAACCCTCAATCATGCCCCAATGAACACGCGTCCATTCGCCGAAAGACGCACCGTGGCGCCATCTTTCGCACGAAAAGTGAAACGGAGGGGACAACAGTACAGCCTCAAAGACTTCAGAGGCGGTGAAGCGCCGACAGTCTCCGAGCCTGTTTCGAAACTCGACGGTGACTGAACGTCTCAAGCGAGAGAGGGCGCTTAGTGAGCAGCGGCGACGGCTTAAACCCGTTTTTCCCCCGAGAGATGGCGACACGCACAGCGAGGCGGGCTGCCGGATGGCGCGTGTGCCGCAACGGATTCGCTTTCGTTTTAAAGTCTACACGGGAGGAGCACTTTGGAGTAACATGCGAGTTCTTTCCTTTTCTTAAAGTTGCAATAATTATAGCAAAAGTAGCAACAATCAATTAATGCATAAACTTTCACTTCGCCCAGCAACAGCTTTAAGGTTTCAGCGCTGGCGCACGCATACAACAACTATAATAATAATAATAATAATAATAATAATAATAATAATAATAATAATAATAATAATAATAATAATAATAATAATAATAATTTGCCGTAGCAATAACCGATCGAAAATCGCTGGAAAGAAAAAGAAAAAAATAAAACAAAAGATACGCGTTAGAGGTAAACAATAATTCATGGTGATCATAAAACTGAGGGAAAAAAAGAAAGAAAAGAAACGTACGTTGGTGGGGAGGACGGGTGTGACATTTCGGAATTATTATTTTTATGTCATCCGTGATGATGAACGCATAAGAATGCACCAAAGAGACACATTGCTGAGAAGTCTCGCGCGAAAATATGGTGAATTTTTTATGAGGTCACAGCGTGAAGCAAGAACACAGAATTAAAGCGCGGTTGTTTTCCTTTTCATCGCAGTGTAAGTGCGCTATGCAACTTTAAAATACTTATTTACCTGTCTATAAATAATTACCGTTGATATTCACGCCGTTCGAGACGAGACATGCGCAGGCGTGCTACGACATCAGAAAACCATAATCCGTTTCATCGTGTGCCATTTTGCAGCAAAACAATGCTGCATTCTTGCACAGAGACGCCTGACTGCATGCAGGGACACCAACTGCGGCCACTTATTGATGAGTTTTCCTCGTGAACGTTGTCTGCTTGTTATTGCTTCAAAATGGCGGATTACCCAGAGTGCATAGCGGGGCTTGCCTGCATGTCGCTGTCGCTGCCGGCCGTGCATACAACCTATAAAATAAAAAGCCGCGGGAAGTTCTCTTACAGTCGTGTGTTCGGCAGATAATTCCACGTCCCGACGCGTTCTTTATCCGCTTCGCTTGATATGCCACGCACGTTATGCGTCCTAATGCGAGCGCTTGAGGTGCATCGCGTTAATATGTCTGACGCACTTAACAGATACTTGTTTATTTTTTTTCCCACACATTGCAAGTGCTCAGCAATGCATTGTGTAAAAGCGTCACCACATGTGTTGATATACCGAATGTTTGCCGCTAGAAGTTATATTATTGTATGTAGTGCCGTATTTGACACGTCAGTTTACCTTTTCCGTTGCTTTGTTTGTAAGTGAGCCCTTTTTGTTCAAGTGCATTTGTACTGAAAGCGTAACCCATACACTCCTGCTTACGGTCTGGAAATTCAGGCCAGCAGTATTTAATAAATAAATAAATAAATAAATAAATAAATAAATAAATAAATAAATAAATAAATAAATAAATAAATAAATAAATAATAAATAAATAAATAAATAAATAAATAAATAAATAAATAAATAAATAAATAAATCCAAGGCTGAGAGATCCAAGTTTCGGCAACACATATCGGAATTTTGGCAGGAGATGTTTGCAACGGAGCTGTGGCGTAAAATTCTTTCGGCTTTCCGCAACTTCGCATCAGGAATTCTCGTGGAGCTTGCAAGGGGTGGTGCTAACTTACTCGTCGAAAACCCCGCCCCTGCAATCGTTCATACACCAGCTCGGAGTTGGCAACGCAGCTCTGGTTTTGACTTCTCCTCGGCTACACATTTAGTTGTGCGGCTCGGTGAATTTAGCTGCTTTGGGCGGTGCGAAGGAGCCTGTGTTGCTGGGATTTCTAAAGAGCCGATGGCAGCCTTAAATAACTGAAAGATTTCTGTTTGGCATTTGGTTTCGTTACGTCAGGCAGAATTTCACAAGTGCATTTGCGAACCAGTCTCATCAACTTGTACACCAGTGGGCGCTGTTATCGTCGATCATGTAATGACTGTGGACCAAATTTCTGTTTTCTTGTAACATGCAAATAGAATCGGGATAGTATGCTTCTTGAGAGTCCTGGTTTTAATCACGACTAAACAATTAAGGCAGCTTCGCTCTAGCGGTGCCAAGCCCGAAGGAAATGCGGAACTGGGTAGCCTTCTTTGTTTCTCTTTATTTTCTCTTTCTTTCCTTTTCTCTCTTTTTGTATCTGTCTATTTATATTTCTCTTTGTCGCTTTTTCTATCTTTCTTTTTCCTTTTCTTTCTCTCTCTACATATATTTCTTGCTTCCTCTTTCTTTCTATCTCTTTCTTTGATTATAGAAAGAGATAGAAAGAAAGAGGAAGCAAGAAATCATCGGCCACGGCGGCTGCATTTTCGATGGAGGCGAAAATGTTTGAGGCCCGTGTGCTTAGATTCAGGTGCTCGTTAAAGAACCCCAGGTGGTCGAAATTTCTGGAGCCCTCCACTACGGCGTCCGTCATAATCATATCGTGGTTTTGGGACGTTAAACCCCCAGATATTACTATTATTTCTTTGATTATCTTTCTTTGGTTCTCTCTCTCTTTCTTTCTCTCTCCCTCTGTACTCGTTCTCTCGCCCATCCGAGTTATTGCATCCCACGCCGGACGAATCAGAGCAGTGGTAGACGGCGCGCGGCGCACATAGGTTCGGGTAGAGAAGCAGAAGATGAAAAGGAGGACGAAGAGAGCGCGCGCCGGCCGAGTTATCGCGTTGCACGCGCTGTAATGGTAGAGGCTGTTAATGATGATGATTATAGTTATTGCGAAAACGTAACGGCAGAACTAAACGCATAACAGTTCCGCTGTAAAAGATGCTTTCATCGTCTTCGTTTAGATTTTATTGCGTGGTATCGCGCATGCGGGGCTGGCTGTTCTTGTTCCTATATATGTCCTTAACGCAAAAAGAAAAAAAAAACATTGTTAGTCAGCGCTCGTGTCGTTCTCTCTTCTCGTTCTTGTTGTACGCACTGTCGTTCACTTCAGACCATAAGGCATGTGTAGCGTTTCCCATCAGAGGGGCGGGGGGGGGGGGTAAGGGTCATCGCAGCGCCCCCCCTCCCTTCTCCTTACTAAGCCAAGGTATGGGGCAGACTTTGCCTCCCCCAATGCATTGGATGCCTAATTCGAAGGTTGTGGGTTCGGATACCACCGACGCAAAAGGTGATTTTTCGTCCACTATAATTCCTTTCAATTTAAGTGAGAATCAGTACACTACAGTTAAGAAGCCACAAATAATCTCCCTTTCCTTGGCTTAATTGTGTCTCACTTTCATTAGCCATAATGGTAAATGTGGTTCGCAGTCTTCTGAGGACACACTATTTTGAATTTACTGCCGGGATGTATGCACTAGTCGACAGTGCCTGCCTTGGCGCTCTCCATACACCTTTCGTGGGCTTCATACGCACATGCCTGCGAACTTTCCTACAGACATAAAAACTCGCAATGTTACACAGAAGTTAAAGGGCGTAGATT